>NC_057395.1:20208011-20547453 GCF_019320065.1 Cervus canadensis | reverse complement strand
ATTCTATTTTTTATATGATCTATTATTTTTGAAATGGTTACTGATCTGTTTGGATTCATTACTACTAGGTTATTTTGTGATATATTTTTTCTCTTCCCCCTCTGTTTTCTTGTGTGTGTGTGTGTGTGTGTGTGTGTGTGTGTGTGTATGTGTGTGTGTGTTAGTCACGCAGCCATGTTTAACTCTTTGCAACCCCATGGACTGTAGACCTCCAGGCTCTCTTTCCATGGGATTTTCCAGGCAAGAATACTTGAGTAGGTTGCCAGTTCCTTCTCCAGGGGATCTTCCCAACCCAGGAATCTGTTTTCTTACTTTTTTACTATTAATTTTCCCCATTCTACTTTTTTCTCTCTTGCATGTTCTCTTTAGTGGCTGTCCTAAAGAACTTCAATCAAGGGATTTAACACAACACAATGTAAAATTAAATCAATATGAAAGCAAAGTAAGAACAAGTGATTTTTCTCTTGGTTATAACTAAGATATTATTTTTCCTAGATTAACATGTATGCCATATTTTTCGTTTATAATTTCTTGCATCTCAGGAGCTTCTATTTGAGATCACTTTCTCTCTCTCTCTTTTTTTTTCTTTTTTGGAAATACATATCTTAGAAATTCCCTAAGAATTATCTTAATCTATAAGTTAATATATTTTCCTTTGTCCTTGAGAGGTAGTTGTTCTTGAGTCACTGAGCTGTGTCCGTTCTTTGTGACCCCACGGATTGCAGTAGGCCATGCTTCTCTGTATCTCACTATCTCCTGGAGTTTACTCAAATTCATGTCCATTGAGTTGGTGATGCTATCTAACCATCTCCTCATCTGCTGGTCCCTTCTCCTTTTTGCCTTCAATCTTTCCCAGCATCAGGGCCTTTTCCAATGAGTTGGCTCCTCTCCTCAAGTGGCCAAAGTATTGGAGCTTCATCAACCCTTCCAATGAATATTCAGGGCTGATTTCCTTAGGATTGAGAGGTAAACTTAGAGAATAATGAATTTTAAGTTGACAGTAGTTCTCTCAAAGAAGGTTAAAGCTATTGCTTAATTATCTTCTACTTTATATTGCTGCTTTCAAGAGGTCAGATTTCAATTTTATATTTGCCATTTGTAAGCAATTTCTCTTTTTCTTCTGGTTGTTTTTAAAATAATATTTTGTCTTTGGTTCTGTATCTTTACAGCAACTCTGCTAAGTATATCTTGCTTTTTATTTATCCTGTTTGAGATTTGTTAGACTTCCTGAAACTGAGGATTCATGACATACATCAAGTCTGGAAAATACTTAGCCATTATCCCTTTAAATATTGTCTTTATTCCAGTATTTTGTGTTCTTCTCTTCCAGAGTTCATTTATAAGTATGTCAGGTATTCTCTTTCTTTACTCCTTTTTTTCCCTAATCACATATATTATTATTTGGGATATATATGTGTGTGTATGAAATTTACTCATTTTTAGATCTGGCTTATTAATTTTTCAACAACAATGCATGACTTCTTTAACAATATATTGTTTCCATTTTATCATATTTTCAGTTGAGTTTAGTTGAAAATTTTGCCTAATCATTTCAATAGTATCTTGCTCTCATTCTTATTCTTTAGTTATATTTATAATACCCTGCCTTATTTATTTAATATTGATTTGGTTTGTTCAGGTTACTGTAACAAAAATACTATAAACTGGATGACTTAGAACAACATATTTATTTTTTCACAGTTTTTGAGATGGAGAAGTTCAAGATCTTGGCTCCAGCAATTTTGTATCTGGTGAAGTGAAGTCGCTCAGTCGTGTCCAACTCTTCGCAACCCCGTGGACTGTAGCCCACCAGGCTCCTCCGTCCATGGGATTCTCCAGGCAAGAAGACTGGAGTGGGTTGCCATTTCCTTCTCCAGGGGATCTTCCCGACCCAGAGATCGAACCCAGGTCTACCGCATTGCGGGCAGACGCTTTAACTTCTGAGCCCCTACGGAAGCCCTTGTAAGAGTCTGCTTTTTAGACACCTGTCTACCTTATATCACACAAAGAATAAGCTATCTGAGAGCACTAATCCATTTCATGAGGGCTCCTCCCTCATGACCTAATCACCTCTCAATGGCTCTACCTCCTAATATCATTGCCTTGGATTTCAATATCTGAATTCTGTGGTATCACAAATATTCACACCACATCAAACATATTAAGTATTTATGTTACAGTCTATGTCTGACTATTTCCCTGTTTCTACTTAAACTTCTGATACCACAGTTGCTCATTTGACTCCCCTCATGGTAGTGGCTTTTTCCCTCAAGGGTTTGGTAATTTTTGATATGAAATTCATGCTCCAAGGAACTTCATATTAGAAGTATTTACTTGGTGGACCTAATAAATTGGCTTTCTTCCAGAAAATATTTATATTTGTTTCTACTAGATATTTGGGATCAATACTAGTCCAAATACACTGTAAATTTTCAGTTTAAAAAAAACGAGAAAATAATACCTGAGAATTTTCCATAGTAATATAGATCAGAAAAGCAATACAGGTCCAAGAAGTTCAAAGAACAGCAAGCAAGATAAATAACACTGTGTGTGTGTGTTACACACACATACACACACTGAGTTAGAAATATCATTTTAAAATTTCTAAAATCAAATATAAATAGAAAATCTTAAAGGCAGCCAGAGGAAAAATTCAGAGGAATTATCTACAGAAGAATAAGGATAAAATTTCTTATTAGAAGTGAAACAAGCAAGAAGAGAATGGAGTGGCATCTTTAAAGTGCTGAAAGGAAAAAAAGCCTGGTAAACCAGAATTCTATACCCAGCAAAAATATATTTCAAAAACTAGAGGAGAAAAAAATTTTCAGACAAACAAAACTAAGGGATTCATTGCTATCAAATCTACTCTATGAAAAATACTATAGGAAGTTCTTTAGGCAGAAAGAATATGATATCAGTCAAAAATCTGGTCTAAATAAAGAAAGGAAAAGCACTAGAAATGGAATAAATGAAGGCAAATCATCTTTTTCTTATTTGTGATTACAATAAAAAAAACTTCCTAATGCAAAAATATTAACAATGTTATGTGCAATTTTCACATATGTAAAGTAAAATATATGACAATAATGGCATGAAAAATGGGAGGAGGAACTGATAAAGTACTATTATTGGGTCCTCACGCTACATATGAAATGACAATAGTATTTGAAAATAAATTTAGAATAATTTAAGGAGTTAGTAGAGACAAAATGCAAATCATGAAAAATGTTCAACACAATAGAAAATAAATACTTTTAAAAACAAGATAGTACATATTGAATAAAATAATATTGCTAATCTCTCTTAATGTGAATGAGTTAACACTCAGTTAAAAGACAGAAATTATCAGAATGGGTACAAAAGTAAGATCCAACTACATACTCTTTATGAGAATGAAAGGGCCCATTCTAGCCTCTCTAGGCCATTCCTTTATAAGATCTACCCCTATCATGATTAAAGATGACACAGAAATCAGATGGTTTCACATACAAAGTTGAACCAAGCCTTTGATATTTATTCCTAACTCCTGCAGTTGTCCTTGCTCCACTCCACTCTGAAGATAACACAGTAGAGATCCCCTTAAGGGGTTCTGATAAAAACTAAAATTAGTTAAGAAATTACTTTGCTTTACTAATTTCCTTTCTTCCATCATCAGCTTACAATCAACAGGATATTAGTAGGTATTTGCTTCATTTCCTTTCAACAGAATGTATGTGTAGGTTTACAAAGCTTTTAGAAAATGTTTTCTAAAAAAACTTCTTTGCTCAAATGCCTAAACCCCAAAGAAGAATCTATAAATATTTGATGCAAAAGGAAGAAATTGACAAAAACTCACAAACTTCTCGCAAAAAAGGGAGAGGCAAACTCTTGACCAGTTATGTCACAGAGAATTAAAGAACAGTCTACTCAATGGAATATAACCATAGGAAGGTCTTTTTTTTTTTTTTTCCATTTATTTTTATTAGTTGGAGGCTAATTACTTTACAATAGTGTAGTGGTTTTTGCCATACATTGACATGAATCAGCCATGGATTTACATGTGTTCCCCATCCTGATTCCCCCTCCCACCTCCCTCCCCATCCCATCCCTCTGGGTCATCCCAGTGCACCAGCCCTGAGCACTTGTCTCATGCATCCAACCTGGGCTGGCGATTTGTTTCACACTTGATAATATACAAAGAATATGGATTCCATATTTCTTCATCAGAAACAATACCTAGAGGTAGAAAACCTGAAATCTCATTAAGGAACTTGAGTGAGGGGGAATTAAGGTATAAAAATTATTAAGCTCAAACTAAACATCAAGTATTCAACCAACTTAAAAATGTGTGTGCATGTGTGTGTGTGCCAACAAAAGTAGAGAAATTGGAGGAGGCTATGAAGCTTCTGAGAGCTGAAGGAAGGGGCCAAAGTATGTTCAGAAAGAATATAATCAGAAAAAAATAATAGTAAACATTCATGATGTAACATCCAGTTACATGGATTTATTTAAGAGAAGAAAATGTCAGGAGGAAATGACTGGTGAATGATGCTCAGAGCCCCTCACAGAATTATAAGAGTGATATCCATCTCTCTTTATCTTAATTGCTTGTTTTAATCACCCATATCCCCTTAGGCTGTGAGAGCTATCTAAGAGGAGCTGTATCTCTCATATGTATCTCCCAGTGTATTTCCTGTCTTTGCTAAATAAATGAGAGATCTTGTAGGATAGGAAAAACATCACATTATATCAGCCCCTTCATTATTATACTCAACTCATTCTAATTAAATCAGAATAATGATAAATGTCATCTAAGCAAAACTGGTACAAGAGTCACATTGCTTAAACCACCCTTCACAAACACACTCAGTGCCAAGTTCTTCTCACTGTGCATGAAATTCCTGTAGCAAAGAAAAAAATTAAACAAAAATTTAAGGACTGGTTGAGAATATTTTAGTATAAAATTTCAACGAATCAACCAGAGAAAATAAAGAACATCCCTCTGTGTTAGATTTCTACTGCAATTATGCTACATAACAATAATCCAAAAACACAGTGGTTTATATGAAACACTTTTGTTGTTGTTTTACTCTAATGTCAGTAGAATGGCCGGTGCTGATCCAATTTCATCTTTTGTTGGCAGTACTTAGCTTAGTCTTCCAGTTGGATTTAAGTCTCACTTCATGGTTAACCAACATCTTTACGGAACAGGATCTCATCAAGGAAGATGGCAGAAGGATAAGAGATAAAACGAATAATGAAAGCACATTTTTATTCTCTGAACACATCACATGGACTCCCATTCCTTTAGCACCAACAAGTACTATAACAATGGAGTAAATCAATACTCCACCTACTCTAGAGAAAAATACTACAATGTCCCATGGCAAAGGCTTGGGCATATAATTCTAAAACAAATAGGCTCTGAAGAACTGGGAACAATTATTCAAGATACTACATGTAACTTTCATGTTTCAATAACAAGAAGGTGAAGAATGGGCTTTCCAGGTGGTGCTAGTGGTAAAGAATCCACCTACCAATGCAGGAGACACAAGAGATGTGCCTTCAATCCCTGGGTTGAGAAGTTCTCTTGGAGTAGGAAATTTCAACCCACTCCAGTTTTCTTGCCTGGAAAATACCATGGACAGAGTAGCCTGCAGGGCTACAATCCATGGACTCATAAAGAGTCAGACACGAATGAGCACATGTCTGCATACACACACATATGCACACACACGGAAAGAATACAGCAAGAGGAAGTTGTATGTCTAAAACTGATTACTCCCAAACTTATTTCGAAGAAATAGTTAGCACACACATTTTAGCCCACACTAGGCTCTACTAGCATTCTCTAGGTACAAACACAAGTTGTATATGTCCTAAAGCTCTTCTTCCAGTTCCTTAGCACAGCACGTTTTTGGACATACCAAGGCTGCTATCTTCTAGAACACTCCTACCTTTACTCTTTCCATATCCATTCCCTCCTCATAGTGAAGGTTTCAGCTGAAATGTTGCCTTTTCAGGAAGCCTTTTCCAGCACCTCCCCACCATCCACACCCTAAGTCAGAGTATCATTACAATCTTTCAGGGAAGCTTTACTGTGTCCATCTCAATTTGCAATCTTGTAACTGTTTTAGTTCCATCCCTCATTGCCAGTCACATGAGGGCAAAATCATGACTATTTCTACCACTGTGACTGATTTTAGAAGAGAATAGGTGATAAATAAACATTTATTGACTCAATGAATGGGCAATTTTTTCACAGATGACAATTTTTGTTAACACAGACATTTCAAATTTCAATTACATATGCTAAAGTAGACATTTTTCCTGAACTAATTAGCTGCATATTGCCAAGTATGTTGCTCTAGAGAATCTTTAGTGTTGCATTATCCAGCATGGCAGCCACTAGTCGTGTGAAACTAAACTTTAATTTATATGAATTAAAATTTAAAATTCACTTCCTCAGTTGCAGAGGCCACATCCCAGTTGCTCAGAAGCCACATGAGGGAAGAGCCAGAAGTGAGATTGCTGCTCATATTGTGCTTCTACTGTTAAATTTTTGAGGACACTGCTTTCCATACTGGGCACACCATTCCCACCAATAGTATGCAAGCATTCCAATTACTCCACATCTTCACCAACACTTGTTGCCTTTTGTTTATTTTGATATGAGCCATCCTAATAGTTATGCTGATATTTCATTGTAATTGTGATTAACATTTTCCTGATGATTAATGATGTTAAGTGTGTTTCCCTATACCTCTTGACCATTTCTATGTCTTCTTGAAAAATGTCTACTCAAGGCCTTCACCTATGTTTTAATTGAGTTTTTAGTTTTCTACAATTCAGGTGTAGGATTTCCTTATATGTTTTGATAATAACCCCCTTATCTGATATCTGGTTTACAAATACCTTCTCCCATCCCACAGTTGCCTTGTCACTCTGTAAGTTGTTTTCTTTGCTGCGCAGAAGCTTTTTAATTTGATGTTTATTCCACTTGTTTATCTTTCCTTTGCTGCCTATGTCTTTAATGTCATATCCATGAAATTATTGCCAATTTAGCACATCCATATTTATTGCAGCATTATTCACAATAGCCAAAATATGAAATAACATAAAATGTTCAGAAGCAGATGAATAAGAAAATATATACATCAAAAGAAATATTATCCAACCATTTAAATATTCTAAAAGCAGAATACACTCCCAAAATGTCTGATTTCCAAGGACCAGTTTGCAAACCCTGACAATCTCATTCAACCTACCCAAAGCACACTTGCTTGTCATGCAAGCCCTTAAGAGGCTTTTATGATTGAACTGGGTAACTTTCCTAAGTTTCAAAAAAGATTTCCCACTAATGTTTACAAAAGGAAAATGTAGTTTACTGAGTCAAACTAATTATCTGTCCTTGCTAAGATCAGCTCACTCAGGTTTGAAAATGCCACGTAGTTATCTATGATTCTCTCCACTTTTGTTTTGCCCATCTTATAATGGGCAAAAATAATAACTCAAATATGTCAACTATTCTCTCCTTAACTATCTCTATGTGTCTCTTTTCTTCCATATGTGCTGTGTTAAGATCTTATTTGGATGATTTGCAATTGATCTTCCTTCTGGACATTCCCATGTTATTCCATTCTATAATCATTTGCCAATTAAACATAACCTAACTGGGTCACTTTCCTGCTAAAGCTAACTTTCAAAGACACTTATTAGCCAACATATAAGACTCCTGACAGTCTACCTTTCTGACAACTTACCTTTTGTCAAGTGTACCTCTTGACAACTTACTTTTCTAATGACACTCCCCACCACTCCCAAATGGGCTTCCCAGGTGATGCTAGTGGTAAAGAATGCCACTAGCCTGCCAATGCAGGAGACATAAGAGACAAGGGTTCCATTTTGGGGTAAGGAAGATCCCTTGGCAGAGTGCATGGCAACCCACTCCAGTATTTTTGCCTGGAGAATCCCATGGACAGAGGAGTCTGGCAGGCTACAGTTCACAGGGTCACAAAGAGCTGGACACGACAGAAGTGACTTAGAACACACACTCCCAACTGCTGTAGCCAGACTCATCCACTCACTTCCCAAACACTAAAGCCATCTTGAATTCAGCACTTTTGCTATCAGCAGGTCTTTCTTGCACTGAGTTTCTTTTCTTCCTTCAGGACTTCCTCAAATGTCTCTAATTCTCATTGCTTTCTCTTTTCAATAGCTTTCAAAAATGTCCTTATTTATTTTGTTATTTTGGCTCTGAGTCATGTACTGACTGTGTCATCACTTGTATTATATCATCATCATGAATTACTATTATTTTGCTTAAATAGCAGTATGTCTCCTACTAAGGGAGAAAACAAGCTTTTGAGATCACAGATTTTTTAATTACCTCTTTTATTTTCCACAGAATCAGGAAAACATACTACTATCAAGAGAGAGAGAGAAAGGCTGAGAGAGATCTGTATATGTATATATGTATACATAAATTTACATAAACACACATTTATTTCATGACTGTATATATATATGTTATATATGTAGAGATGTATATATATATGGTAATGTACATATTCACATTAATTTAATGAGTGTGTGTGTATTTATTATATATGTATATATATATGTGTGCATATATATATTGGGTTGGCCAAAAATTGTTCAGTTTTCTCCATAAGATGTTACAGAATCAAATGAAGTTTTTATCCAACCCACTACATACACATTTATTTAGTGGGTGTGTATATATACACTACATTTATATATGTGTGTTTATATATTTTTATTTAATGAGTATGTATGTGTATACCATATATGTATAGATATGTATATATATATTTTACATATATAAACCCATGATGAACACATGAACAAGCCCTACTGCATTCTCATAGGTTTACCTTAACTTCTTAACATGTGTCTTTAATTTGTCTGGTAAATATTCAGAATATCATACAGGAAAATCATGTATCATGCCAGAAATCACTTAACAATGTAGGTTCAAAACTGCCATGCAAAGGCAATTATTTCTCTAAAACATTGTCTTATTTGATCTCTTCCTTTTTCATTAGTGGTTTTTCACAGATCTATTGCTCTTTCCTCTTTAAAACAAAGTGTTAAAACCTAAGCTCTGTGGTCTGAAACCTAATTTGTAAGAAATATATTCCATTTGGCAATTTGAGATTAAGAAACTGCAAAAAAATGCAAGACTATATCAGTATTAAACTGTGTATGTATGGTGAAAAGAGAAAGGTTTAAGCTCTATACTCACAACAGAAACTTTTCAGCAGCTTAAAGATGGAAATGACATCAAAATTCATGAAGTCATGTTTGGGCCACCCTAGAGCATAAATGACGGAGAAGGCAATGGCAACCCACTCCAGTACTCTCGCCTGGAAAATCCCATGGACGGAGGAGCCTGGTGGGCTGCAGTTCATGGGGTTGCTAAGAGTCGGACACGACTGAGAGACTTCACTTTCACTTTTCCTTTCATGCATTGGAGAAGGAAATGGCAACCCACTCCAACGTTCTTGCCTGGAGAATCCCAGGGACTGGGGTGCCTGGTGGGCTGCGGTCTATGGAGTCGCACAGAGTCGGACACGACTGAAGTGACGCAGCAGCAGCAGAGCATAAATGAACCCCTTCTGCATAGCGTTGATGTGCGTGCGTGTGTGCTAAGTCACTTCAATCGCATCTGACTCTTTGAGACCCTATGGACTGCAGTCCAATCCACCAGGTTATTCTGTCCATGGCATTCTCCATGCAAGAATACTAGAGTAGGTTGGTGCCCTCCTGCAGGGGATCTTCCCAACTCGAGGATAGAACCCTTGTCTCTTAAGTCCCCTGCATTGGTAGGTGGGTTCTTTACCACTAGTACCACCTGAGAAGCCCTCTATAAACTTTCGATTCTTCAGTTTTTGGAGAAAAGTATTGTGCGGAGAGAGCAAATTAGCCAAGACGGTGTGTTCAGGCTCTCTTGCCCTAGGTTTTGTAAATAAGGACTAGGTAACAACCGGGAGCATTTGTAGCACTGATCATGTGCACCACGAGGTACTCACTTCCTCACGAACTACTTTGTGCTCTGTATATATGAGCTCCAGCTTAAAATTGGCGAGATTACTGCCGCATCACAGCTGTGTCTATTTTGTCAGCCAAGAGGAGAGAGGTTGTATTGTGTTGTGTTATGTTATGTCTGCTGCTACAGCTGCTGCGCCAGCCAGGAAAGAATAAATGTGTGCGCAGTTCCTATGACTCCTCGAGTCTTCTTCCAGCGTCTTAGCTCGCGCCTTGTCTACCCTGGGTTGAGTGAACAGTGCGGACAGTGACATACAGCGAGAAAATTGGGGTCGCGAACAGGATGAAGAGCAATACAATTATAGTTAATTTTCAAATATTCACATTGGGGGAAAAAAACAAAACAAAAAGTTTGGATAATCCCAAATACTAAATAAGCTGAATTTAAATTTGATACTAAAATGTGTTCTAGCATTTTAATATTTGTAAACCAAGGTTTCTAGAAATTTCCTGTCAAGTAGAACCCTGAAACCACGTTGTGAAGACCTCAAGAAGTTTAAAGATTGTCCAAAATCATTCATACTTGTCCTCTTCCCATCCTTTTCCCCGTCCTAGCCCCACAATTCCATTCTGCAACCCATCCAGACTAGGAATCAGTAATAAAGGATCTGTCTCCTTTCAAATTTCTTTTGCTTAAGAAAAAGTGGGAATGGTTACGCATTTACATTTTATAGGAACTTCTTTTTTTTTTTCATTTATTTTTATTAGTTGGAGCTTCTGAATAAAAATAAAAGCTAGTAGCTAGTTGAAATGTCAAGGATGTTTTGAGGATATCAAGCTCAATCACCTGAGTAGCTCTCCTCTGTAATTACCCCTCCCCTCTTCCTTGTCGCTTTTATCTAGAACTTTAGTTCTCCTCTAATAAAATTAATGACTATTTTATGGTCAATAATATTTACCAGTATAGTTTCTAAATTTCCTTATTATAGTTGCTTTTAAAAAAATTCTAAGTATTTTCAGTGCAAAATTGTGGATGTCTCTTAGTTTTTGTGTGTGTCTCAGTTTTTGCACATCTGGAAACATGCTCATTTAATACTTTCAAATGACAATTTAATTTAACATGGAATTCTATCTTCTTTCCCTTTGCATTTTGATAACACTACTATATTGCTTTTAGGGGCTTCCCTAGTGGCTCTGTGGTAAAGAATCCTCCTGTCAATGCAGGAGACATGGGATTGATCCCTGGGTGGAGAAGATCTCCTGGAGAAGGAAATGACAACCCACTCCCATATTCTTGCCTGGGAAATCCCATGGACAGAGGAGCCTGGTGGGTTACAGTCCTTAGGGTCACAAAACAGTGAGACAGGACTTAGAGACTGAAGAACAGCAACAATTTCAATTTTTCACTTTATTCTTGATGTTCTGCAACTTCAATTAATCTTTCTGAATTTATTCCATTTAATCTGACCAGCACTTGGTGTGCACTTTCCATTTGAAGATATATCTTCCTGGCAGTAATGAAAGTGTCAACCCTAATTCATTTCAATATTTCCTCTCAACCATCTCTCTCTTCTCTTCTTAGAAAAACTATACATGCTAAATGTCTCTCAATCTGTTTCCATTGTCCCAGTTTCTCTTCTAGGATTATACTCTCTGTATCACTCTATTAAGCATCATAAGTGAATTCCTCAGTGTGTGTTCAGTCGCTCAGTCATGTCTGCCTCTTTGTGGCTCCATGAACTATAGCACATCAGGCTTCTCTGTCCATGGAATTTTCCAGGCAAGAATACCTCAATGGATTGCCATTTTCTGCTCCAGGGGATCTTCCCAAGCCAGGGATGGAACCCATACCTTTGTGTGTCCTGCATTGGCAGGCAAATTGTTTAGCCCTGTGCCACCTGGGAAGCCTGAATTCCTCAGTAACATCATCCAATTCAGAAATTCTACTTTTATTGTAAGTAAGCAGCTGGAGGATTTTTAAATTTCAGTGACTGTATATTCCTTAATATCAGATTTTTCTCCATATCCATCTGCCATCATACATAGCTGACTGTTTTTGTTTTATGATTTTTGTTAACTGTCCTTAAATTTATTTACTATAAAATTCATTTTGCATTTTATTAGAAGTTCATTTCTGTTCTGAGTGTTTATTTTGTTGGCTATCTTTTTTGGTATTGTTATTCCCAAGTGGATTTTATTTTTATTTTTTCATTGGAGGAAAATTGCTTTATAATGTTCTGCTAGTTTCTGCCACACAGCAGTGTAAATCAGCCATAATTATATCATCTCCCTCTTAAGCCTCCCTCACCCCATCCCACCCCTCTAAGTCATCACAGAATGACAGGATGGGTCCTCCATGTTGTATAACAACTTTTCACCAGCCATCTGCTTTACACAAGTTAGTGTATATACGTCAAAGCTACTTTCTCTATTCATCCCACTCTTTCCTTCCTCTACTATGTCCACAAGTCCATTCTCTTTATCTGCATCTTTATTCTTCCCCTGGAAATAGGATCATCGATACCTTTTTTCTAGATTCCATATATATGAATCAATATGTTATATTTGTTTTTCTCTTTCTGACTTACATAACTCTGTACAACAGACTTTAGATTCATCCATCTCACTAGAACTGACTCCAAATTATTCTTTTTATGGCTGAGTATTACTCCATTGTATATATGTACCACAACTTCTGTATCTATTCACCTGTTGATGGACATCTAGATTGGTTCATGTCCTAGCTATTTAAGTAGTGCTGCTATGAATTTTGGGGTACATGTGTCTTTTTCAATTATGATTTTCTCAGGTATATGCCTCTTAGTGGGTCATATGATAGTTTCATCCCCAACTTTTTAAGGAATCTCCTTACTGTACTTCCCACCATCTGTTTAAGAAGGTTCCCGTTTCCCCACAGCCTCTCCAGAATTTATTGCTTGTAGACTTTTTTGATGATAGCCATTCTGATCAGTGTGAGGTGATATCTCATTGTACAGGGAGGCCTGGTGTGCTGCAGTTCACGGGGTTGCAGAGTCAGACACGGTTGAGCGGCTGAACTGAACTGAACTGAACTGAATGATTAGTGACGCTGAGGATCTTTTCATGTGTTTATTGGCCATCTGTATGTCTTCTTTGGAGAAATGTCTGTTTGGGTCTTCTGCCTATTTTTTGATTAGGCTGTTTGCTTTTTTTTTTTTTTTTCATTTAAAGGATTTTATTTTATTTCTCCAGACAGGAAGGCTACAGTTATAACTTAATAACCAAAATTTAATATAATACTTCATTCTTCAAAAGAGCCACAAGCTTTTCACCTCTGGACACTCAGGTTACGCAACAACCCAAACCTTTATGTTCTCAGAAGTAAACGTACATCTTTCTCAAGAGGCCCTGCATGACTCCACAGCTGAAATACCTGTTACAAAACTGAAACAAACTGAAATCAGGTGTTTGCTTTTGTTATATTGAGCTCTGTGAGCTGCTTACACACTCTGGAGATTAATTCTTTGTCAGTTTCAGTTTGCAATTTTTTTTTTCTCCTATCCTGAGGGTTTTCTTTTAATCTTGTTTATTGTTTCCTTTGCTGTCCAGAAACTTTTATGTTTAATTAGATCCCATTTGCTTATTTTTATTTCCATTACTCTAGGAGGTGTGTCAAAGAGGATCTTGCTGTCATTTATGTCAAAGATATAATGTTTTTGCTTATGTTTTCCTCTAAGAGCTTTATAGTTTCTGGCCTTACGTTTAAATATATAATCCACTTTGAGTTTATTTCTGTGTATGGTGTTAGGAAGTGTTATAGTTTCATTCTTTTACATGTAGCTGTCTAGTTTTCCCAGAACCACTTATTGAAAAGGGTATCTTTTCTCCATTGTATATTCTTGCCTCTTTTGTCAAAGATAAAGTGCCCATAGGTGTATGGGCTTACCTCTGGGCTTTCAGTCTTGTTCCATTGGTCTATATTTCTGTTTTTGTACCAGTACCATACTGTCTTGATGACTGTAGCTTTGTAGCATAGTCTGACGTCAGGAATGTTGGTTCCTCCAGCTCTGTTTTTCTTTCTCAAGATTGCTTTGGCTATTTGGGGTCTTTTGTGTTTCTATAGAAATTGTGAAATTTTATGTTCTAGTTCTGTGAAAAATAGAAATTGGTAGTTTGTTAGGGATTGCACTGCATCTGTAGATTGCTTTGAGTACTATAGTCATTCTCACAATATTGATTCTTCCAATTCAAGAACAAGGTATACCTCTCCATTTATTTGTGTCATCTTTGATTTCCTTCCTCAGTTTCATAGTTTTCTGCATGCAGTTCTTTTGTCTTTTTAGGTAGATTAAAGAGGAAAAGGAGTACATCAAGGCTGTATATTGTCACCCTGCTTATTTAACTTATATGCAGAGTACATCATGAGAAACGCTGGGCTGGAAGATGCACAAGCTGGAATCAACATTGCCTGAAGAAATAGCAATAACCTCAGATATGCAGATGACACCACCCTTATGGCAGAAAGTGAAGAGGAACTAAAAAACCTCTTGACGAAAGTGAAAGAGGAGAGTGGAAAAGTTGACTTAAAGCTCAACATTCAGAAAACTGGCATCTGGTCCCATCACTTCATGGGAAATAGGTGGGAAAACAGTGGAAACAGTGTCAGACTTTATTTTATGGGGCTCCAAAATCACTGCCGATGGTGATTGCAGCCATGAAATTAAAAGATGCTTACTCCTTGGAAGGAAAGCTATGACCAACCTAGATAGCATATTAAAAAGCAGAGACATTACTTTGCCAACAAAGGTACATCTGGTCCAGGTATGGTTTTTCCAGTAGTCATGTATGGATGTGAGTTGGACTGTGAAGAAAGCTGAGTGCCGAAGAATTGATGCTTTTGAACTGTGGTGTTGGAGAAGACTCTTGAGAGTCCCTTGGACTGCAAGGAGATCCAACCAGTCCATCCTAAAGGAGATCAGTCCTGGGTGTTCATTGGAAGGACTGATGCTGAAGCTGAAACTCCAATACTTTGGCCACCTCATGCGAAGAGTTGACTCATTGGAAAAGACCCTGATGCTGGGAGGGATTGGGGGCAGGAGGAGAAGGAAACGACAGAGGATGAGATGGCTGGATGACATCACCGACTCGATGGACATGAGTTTGAGTAAAGTCCTGGAGTTTGTGATGGACAGGGAGGCCTGGTGTGCTGAGATTCATGGGGTTGCAAAGAGTCAGACACGACTGAGTGACTGAACTGAACTGAACTGATTCCTAGGTATCTTATTATTTTTGTTGCAAAGGTGAATGGGATTGTTTCCTTAATTTCTCCTTATATTTTTCATTGTTAGTGTATAGAAATGCAAGGGATTTCTATGTGTTAATTTTATATCCTGTGACTTTATTCATTGATTAGCTCTAGTAATTTTCTGGTGGCATCTTTAGGATTTTCTTTGACTGAGTGACTGAGCGACTGAACTGAACTTAATGTCATCTGCAAACAGTGAGAGTTTTACTTACTGTTTTCAATTCCTGAATTGAACTCCTGAATTCCTTTATTTCTTTTTCTTCTCTGATTTCAGTGGCTAGGACTCCAAAGCTATGTTGAATGATAGTGGTGAGAGTGGGCACCTTTGTCTTTTTCCTGATCTTAGAGGAAATTATTTTAGTTTTTCACTATTGAGAATAATGTTTACTGTGGGTTTGTCATATATAGCCTTTATTATGTTGAAGTAATTTCCATCTTTGGCCACTTTCTGGGGAGTTTTTACTATAAACTGGTTTTGAATTTTGTCAAAAACTTTCTCTGCATCTGTTGAGATAATCATATGATTTTTATCTTTCAATTTGTTAATATGGTATATCATGTTGATCGATTTGCATATATTGCAGACTCCTTGTATCTGTGGGATAAAGCCCACTTGATTCAAGTGCTGTTTAGTTTCAGGTTTATCTTAGGTGTGGGAGTAAGTAGGGTTATCGATCATTCTGATTTGCCCAAGATAATGCAAATTTCAGTACTAAAACTGGAAAAGCCCCAGTAAAACCAGAGTTGGGGATGTTATTGTGCTTCTCTCTCTCTCTGGCTAATAGTTTTGACTTTGCTTCCCTCCAGTCCCCCAGGACATGTACATCTAAAACTAATCTACTGACAGTTGAGGACACTTATCCTACTAAAGGATCCTTTTTCTGAACCAGAAAAAGGCTTAGACCAACAGCTTCACAAAAACCTGAAGGATGGGATGGGGAGGGAGGTGGGTGGGGGCTTCAGGATGGGGAACACATGTACACCCATGGCTGTCTCGTGTCAATGTATGGCAAAAACCACTACAATATTGTAAAGTAATTAGCCTCCAATTAAAATAAAATAATTAATCTTTTTAAAACCTGAAATGTAAGCGCTGATCCTGCCTCTTTTGAACCTTTTTTATGATAGAGGAAAACCAATGCCACCTCCAGTTTCATATAAGGAGATTAACTAAGTTCCCAAACACAGGTTGGTGCGACAGCCATTCACTCTCAGGGGTCAAGTTCCCAGCCACCCTGGCCTCTTCCCAGACCAGGTGCACATTGAATCTGTCACTTCAGTCTCATCTTGCCAGTTTCCCTACTCTCTCTCTCTGTTTCATAGTATGCCTCCATTCTTCTGGTATGTTAGTAATATTGTTTATAATTGCTTTGTTTTTTTGGAACAGAGGATAAAGCTTAAAATTCAGCGTTACAAACCATTTTGTCCAAAACTTTATCATAAATGTAAAACATGTAAACACCATGCTTGTAGACAATCTTGTAGAGTCTTTCAAATGCTGTATGACTACTAACTCCTTAGCATTTTCTATATTCAGTCTATGATGCAACAACCATTAAGATGTGAAATGAACTTGGCAAATCGTGGGAGTTTAGATATTCACCAATTTCAAGTTGTGAAAACACAGTTGCGAATCAGAAATTTCAGAAAGTATGCTTGACAACAATGAAAACAGGAGTCTCAAAGTTGAAGAAGAAATTACATTCCTCTTAGCCACAGGGAATTTATAATTCACCAGCATGTAAGATCCTTGGAAGAAGAGGTTTTATTCATCTTTGTATTCTTAGCACAGTACCTGTCACATATTAAGCACTCAACACATTGTGAGTGAAGTTGTTTGAACTTTAAACAGAGTTCCCTAAATCTTTACTCAGAGCCTAATTACTTTTACTTTATAAATTTTTGTAACTTACTTGACAGCACATTAAGAGACAAATAAAAGCAAGAGAGAAAACAGAATAAAACTTTAAAGGCAGACATGGGATTCAAACAGACTAGTCCAAATAGATGGTTATATGTTAATAGATCCCAAGAGCATCACTATATAATGACATGATATAAAAACTAAAATGTATAATGATTCTCTTGACTCAGGAAGAAAAGATTGAATTACATAAGTATGTTTAGCTTACAAAGACAGTGTAAGAAAATGTATATTTTAGAATGACTCCCCTATATAATGGGCAAATTTTTTTAAAGAAGTGTTCATGCTTGAAGCTATTAAAACCTAAACTCTTTGGAACTTAGCTGTTGTGAACAATGCCATCCTTGAAAGTTGAAATCTTTTGGCATAATAAAATCACAGTTATGTGTCGTTATCATAAAAAATCCAGTCCCAGAAAAGCATTTTCTTCCCAAAAAAGAATGCTACCCTTGGTGGTATTTGAGCTGTAAGTAAATTTTCGGTGGCTCATACCTTGCTCAAGGCCACAAGTGTGCCTTAAGGATTACAGAGGTAGAGAGAATTTTTGCCTCTGAAAAAGTGTTTGACTTCACTTTTCTTTACAGAATTTCTCCTGAGTTGCTTATCCATCTCAGCATACATTTTTATTTTCAAGTCTCCCTCCAGAATCTTGCCTCTATGACTTTCACCACTTAAATCTTGTCCAGTCTTTTTCCCATCCCAAATTGATTACTCTTCATTTCAGTCACCCAGTCATGTCCAACTCTGTGATCCCATGGACTGCAGGATGACAGGATTCCCTGTCCATCAACAGCTCCTGAATCTTGTTCAAACTCATGTCCATCAAGTCGGTGATGTCATCCAACCATCTCATCCTCTATTGTCCCTTTCTCCTCCTGCTTTCAATCTTTCCCAGCATTAGGGTCTTTTCCAATGAGTCAGTTCTTCATACCAGGTGGCCATAGTATTGGGAGTTTCAGCTTCACCATCAGTCCTTCCAATGAATATTCAGGATTTATTTCCATTGGACTGACTAGTTTGATCTCCTTGGATTACAAGGGACTCTCTGGAGTCTTCTCCAATACCAGTCCAAAAGTATCAATTCTTTGGCACTCACCCGTATTTATGGTCCAACACTCACATGCATGTATGACTACTGGAAAAACCATAGCTTTGACTAGATGGACTTTTGTCAGCAAAGTAATGTCTCTGCTTTTCAATGTACTATCTAGGTTGGTCATAGCTTTTCTTCCAAGGAGCAAGTGTCTTTTAATTTCATGGCTGCAATCACCATCTGCAGTGATTTTAGAATCCAGGAAAAGAAAGTCTCTCACTGTTTCCATTGTTTTCCCATCTATTTGCCATGAAGTGATGGGACTGGATGCCATGATCTTAGCTTTTTGAATGTTGAGTTTTAAAGCAGCTTTTTCATCCTCCTCTTTCACTTTCATCAACAGGCTTTTTAGTTCCTCTTCGCTTTCTGCCATAACGGTGGTGTCATCTGCATATCTGAGGTTGTTGGTATTTCTCCCAGCAATCTTGATTCAAGCTTGTGCCTCATCCAGCCTGGCATTTCACATGATGTACTTTGCATATAAGTTAAATAAGCAGGGTGACAATAGACAGTCTTGAAGTACTCCTTTCCCAACTTGGAACCAGTCTGTTGTTCCATGTCTGGTTCTAACTATTGCTTCTTGACCTGCATACTGGTTCCTCAGGAGGCAGGTAAGGTGATCTGGTATTCCCATCTTTTTGAGAATTTTCCACAGTTTGTGATGATCCACACAGTCAAAGGCTTTAATGTAGTCAATGAAGCAGAGGTAGATGTTTTTATGGATTTCTCTTGCTTTTTCTATGATCCAACAAATGTTGGCAATTTGATCTCTGGTTCCTCCACCTTTTCTAAATCTAGCTTGAACATCTGGAAGTTCATGGTTCATATAGTGTTGAAGCCTAGCTTGGAGAATTTTGAACATTACTTTGGTAACTTGTAAAATGAGTGCAATTGTGTGATAGTTTGAACATTCTTTGGCATTGCCTTTCTTGCTCTAGGAGCACAATTCAGTGAGATACCTTATATGACATAGTTAATATGGTGGCTGGCTCATAACAGACCCTGAATTTGAGCTGGAGGATAATCATGATAATTCTCATACTGTCACTTGGAAGTCACTAACAAGACTAGATAGTGACAGAGTGAAAGTTTATTCCAGATCTGAATGATTGTAAGAATTCCAGGCATATTTGCCTCAACTTAACATTGCTTCTTTCCATCACCCAGCTCTGCCTCCCTGAACTAACCCAGAGAGTGTTTACTATGGGCTGCTGTGAGGAAAAACAAGTATAGACTGGGAAAAGAGACAGCAAGAAGGATGGACAGGTACAACCATTGCTACATAAGCTTTGATCTTCAGATATCTGGAAGATAAAAAAGGAATTTAATCACAAACAGCCATGCCTTGGTAAACTATCTAATTGATAAGATGATTTTTTTTTTACCATGTAAGAATTCTATATCCCCTTCTATACTTCTCTAGATTTTGTGGTCTGTGAGCCCAAAGAGAACCTCAAGCTGAAGAAAAAATACTAGAAGAAACGCTTTTTGAATTATCAGTTCTTTTTCCCAAAAATAGATAATCTAGGGAGGTAAAATGGTGACATGGTGACATTAGTTGGCCTTTTACAATAACACATAGGACTGTTTCTAGACTTTAATAGCTGTGCAGATTCTTCTCTTAATTCTTTCTTTTAAATATACTTTTCACAGTTTATATTTCATATTTGTGAAATACAATCCGTTGGTCACCTCATTTTAATAGTAGTTTTAATTATAATTAATTTAATTTTAATAGTAATACTAATTTTAAAACGTTTATTTATTATTTTATTTATTTTTGGCTCTGTTGGGTCTGCATGTGTTGCTCCATGGACTTTCTCTAGTGGTAGTGAGCAGGGGCTATTCTCTAGTGTGTGGGCTTCTCATTAGGGTGGCTTCTTTTGTTGCAGAGCTCAGGATCTTGAGTGTGCAGGCTTCAGTAGTTGTGGCATGTGGGTTCACTAGCTGTGGCTCCTGGACTCTAGAGCACAGGCTCAATAGTTGTGACACATGGGCTTAGTTGCTCTCCAGTATGTGGCATCTTCTCAGACAAGTAATTGAACCCATGTCTCCTGGCATGAGCAGGCAGGTTCTTTACCACTGAGCCACCAAGGCAGCCCCTTTAGTTAGAAACAAGCTTTTGATAAAATTTTCATTTTTTCTCATATTAAAACATTGTCTCTAAACAGAAAATGAAGATCACTTAAAGTACTTAGCCTCCAACTAATAAAAATAAATGAAAAAAAAATTTTTTAAGTATCCATTATACATAAAATTATAATAAATTGATCCAAAGACAGCTTCAGATCTATAAGGAAAAGAAAAGCAGCCAAGCACAAAAGATCTGAAAGTATTTCATGGAAGAAAAAAATACAAATGATCAACATTAGGATGAAGATGATCTTGGGTGGCCTTGGTCTTCGGTGGCTTGAAGCAGCATTCCAGTGTTGTTGTGCCAGGGTAGTGAGAACATTTAATCCTAGCCACTAGTTCATTAGCTGGTGACAAGGCCGTGGCCCTTTGGCTTTGCAGAAAAGAAGACCCACAAACACAGAAAATAATGAAAGAAGTAAAGTGTTTATTAGAAGAAAAAAGACTAGAGTATGTATGCATTAACACATCAGCAGACACAGAGAGAGCTGAGCCCCAGTGGTAGTTTAAATCACTTACAGGGGGCATTTCTTTCTGGGTTTCTTTTGGCCAATCATTTTTATTTTCCTGGTTCTGAGTCTGCATTTGATACTTCTTAGGATCCTCCAGTGGATGTGCACATATCTCTTAGCCAGGATGGATTCCAGAGAAGAGGCCTGTAAACAGGTTGACATTATTCCCTATTTTTGTTGAAGCCTAGCTTAGAGGATTTTAAGCATTATTTGCTAGCATGTGAAATGAGTGCAATTGTGCAGTAGCTTGAACTTTCTTTGGCATTGCCCTTTTTTGGTATTGGAATGAAAACTGACCTTTTCCAGTCCCATGGACACTGCTGAGTTTTCCTAATTTGCTAGCATATTGAGTGCAGCACTTTAACAGCATCATCAATTGCATTCATTTCACAAGCTAGCAAGATAATGCTAAAAATCCTTCAGGCTAGGCTTCAACAGTACATGAACCGAGAAATTCCAAATATACTAGCTGGATTTAGAGAAGGCAGAGGAACCAGAGATAAAATTGCCAACATCTGTTGGATCATAGAAAAAGCAAGAGAAATCCACAAAAACATCTACCTCTGCTTCATTGACTACGCTAAAGCCTTTGACTGTGTGGATCACAACTGTGGAAAATTCTTAAAGAGATGGGAATACCAGACCACCATACCTGCCTCCTGAGGAACCAGTATGCAGGTCAAGAAGCAATAGTTAGAACCTGACATGGACAAACAGACTGGTTCCAAGTTGGGAATGGAGTACTTCAAGACTGTCTATTGTCACCCTGCTTATTTAACTTATATGCAAAGTTCATCATGTGAAATGAAAGGCTGGATAACTCACAAGTTGGAATTATTGTTGGGAGAAATATTAATAACATCAGATATGCAGATGACACCACCCTTATGGCAAAAAGTGAAGAGCAACTAAAGAGTCTCTTGATGAAGGTGAAAGAGAAAGGTAAAAAAGCTGGCTCAAAACTCAATATTCAGAAAACTAAGATCATGGCATCTGGTCTCATCACTTCATGGCAAATAGATGAGGAAACAAAAGAAACAGTGACAGATTTTATTTTGGGGGGCTCCAAAATCACTGCAGATGGTGACTGCAGCCATAAAATTAGAAGATGCTTGCTCCTTGGAAGAAAAGCTATGACAAGCCTAGACAGTATATTAAAAAGCAGAGACACTACTTTGCCAACAAAGGTCTGTATGGTCAAAGCTTTGGTTTTCCCAGTAGTCTTGTATGGATGTGAGATCTTGAGAGCCAAAGGAAAGATGCTTTCAAAATGTGGTATTGGAGATGACTCTAGACAGTCCCTTGGACTGCAAGGAGATCCAAAGAGTCAACTCTAGAGGAAATCAGCCTTGAATATTCATTGGAAGTACTGATTGTGAAGCTGAAGCTCCAATACTTTGGCCACCTGATGCAAAGAACCAACACATTGGAAAAGATACTGATGCCGGGAAAGACTGAAGGCAGGAGGAGAAGGGGAGAACAGAGGATGAGATGGTTGGATGGCATCACCAACTCAATGGACATGAGTTTGAGCAAACTCTGGGAGATGGTGATGGACAGGGAAGCCTGGCGTGCTGCAGTCCATGGAGTCACAAACAGTTGCATACAACTGAGCGACTGAACAACAACAAGAGCAGCAGCAAAAACAACTCCCCTTTTGACCTCCAAGGAGTTGTTTTTTTTTTAATTAATTAATTCATTTTAATTGGAGGCTAGTTACTTTACAATATTGTAGTGGCTTTTGCCACTCATTGACATGAATCAGCCATGGGTGTACATGTATCCCCCATCCTGATCCCCCCTACCACCTCCCACCCTCTCATCCCATCCCTCAGGGTTGTCCCAGTGCACTGGCTTTGAGTGCCCTGTTTCATGCATCGAACTTGGACTGTGAAATAGATCTCCAAGGAGTTTTTTAGCTGGGAAGATCACCTTCACTTTGAGAATGAGAAACATGTGATCTCTTACCTGAGAAGGGTTCAGCTTCTCCTGCCTTCATCTTGGAGTATCAGTCCACAGGGGATAAACTCCAGATGCTCAGCTTGGGGCCCACCTATCTGCTGCCTCAAAGATTCTTCAACTTCATGTAAAATAGTGAACCACAAATTACAAAAGTGATAAGATACTACTTTATACTCATCAAATTAACCAGGTTTAAAAGTCCAAAACTAGCAATCATTAGTGAAAATAAGATAAAATGAGACTGGGGTGTAAATAGGTTCAATTACTCAGGAAAGTAAACTGGCAATATCTAACACATTTGAAAATATTCCTACAAAACAATTTATCAGACTTTGTGTCTACCCTAAAAAAATTCTCAAGCATATTCATTTTTTAAAATGTATAATGTATAAAATTTTGTTTGCTACAAAATTGTCATAATAATAAAATTTATGCAAGTAACTACCTTATGTCACAGTTAAATATGTTAAGTAACTGTGGGCTGTTCATATATGGAGTGCCATTTAACAGTTAAAATGGATGAACTAGATGTGTATGTACCAACATGGACACATTTCAAAACTTTATAATGAATGAAAAATGAAAGTTGAAGATGTCAACATTTATGCATGTTTTTAACCCATAAGACAATATTATAAATTGTTTGTGGAATTATACATTCGTAAGAAAAAGTAGGAAAGCATGGATAAGAACAGAAAGCAAATCTAGAAGAGAAAGAGAGAAAGGAATAGAATGAATTTGGTACTGTATCCCTACGATTTTATTATTTAAAAGCAAAAAGATTTCAAACAAATATCTGTCCAACCTATCTGAAATCTGGGTGGTAAAAGCAAAACATGTGTTATGCCTTTCTACACTTTTTTGGAGACGTGAAGCATTTCATAATTCATTATTAAAATATAAACAACATATACATATTGTATATACTGCATAGTTAAAATGATAAAAAGGAACATGCACAGAAAAAATACGTGAAAATATTAACTGTAGTCTAGGAAACAATGAAGAGAAACAATTGGTGAACTTTCTCCTCTTTTTTCTGTGTCCAAATTTTGTTCACTGTGCACAAGTTACTTTTAAGTTGTCTAAATGTATTGATTTGAGTATAAGATTTAATTAGTAGATTTTCTTATCTTTCAAGGGATACATTTTATATTTTTAAAGAGACAGAATAAATGACTCATACTTCCTTTGAGGTTACACATTAGTAATGAATACCTTTAAATTTGGCATTGTAAATATTGAATTCAGTAGTTACAATGACTTATATGAGTCAGTGTTTATTTACATAGTTGAGCCAAATCTTCTAAAATAGTTTTAGCTGTTGTTTAAAAAAAGAAATGTTACTACAAGTTAGGTCATAATGGATTTTTTTTTTTCAAGTAATTGCATCCTCCTCAGTTCGTCAGTCTGTAAGTGATATCCAACCTAAAGCTGTATCATACTGTAAAATCCTTCACCTGGGCAAGTGGATAACTAAAAACATGCTCTTTTAGAAATAAAGTTATATTAAATGATTTTGCTTTCCTAAAGTACCTGACACCTATTCACAATGTCAATCTTAGACTAGACGGTACTTAGGAATAAGCTCATTTAATCTGAAAATCTTATGAAGGTAGAACTGACATGTGGGAGGTTAGAACTTAATGTCACACAGCTTATGAGGGACAGGGCCACCACCTCACCTCAGGTGTTTGATCTTCTCAATGGACCCCCTTACTAAGCCACCAAATAGCTGGGTGTAACCTTTGACATCCTCCCAGAGTTCTCAATGATAATTCTAAAAAAGCACTCACTGTATCACATCCGAAAGTTTAAAGAAGATACAATGGAGATCTTGGAGGGAAAAAGGAAAGTTAATACATTTTAAGACCAAGTTTCTGTCCTCCAAAATCTCAAATCTGAAATAGTGCTTTGAAGTTATTGTTAAAGAGCAGAAAATAACTTTTCCAGCCCAAGAGGTACATGGTGCCTGTTCAGTTTCCTTCCACATTCCTGATCTTCACTCATCCGCTTGTGAGATCACTCCATTCTTCCCCTCTCTCTTTCTTCCTTCCTTCCTACAACAACAAAGTTTTCTTGATTATTCTTACTATTATTCAGGCATGCTGGAATGACCTATGTGGTCTCTATCCTCACAAAGCAGATAGTCTAGATCTCAGGGGTTCACTATTGTAGCAACTAGCAACATGTGGCTATTTAATTTAAATTAATTAAAATTAAGTAAAATTTAAATTGCAGCCCCTCAGTCACACTAGCCATATTTCTACTGCTCAATAATTTCAGTGCAAGTACAAAAAGAACTATTGGAAGTGCTGGTCTAGAAGGAAATTATACAGTCACAGTGCATGTTGTTGTTGTACTATGATAGAGGAAATTCAGGAAGCAGCAAGAGCACCACAAAAAAGAAAGACAGCTATGAGAAAGGATGAGTCTGTTTGTCGCTAAGTCGTGTCTGACTCTTGCAACCCCATGGACTATAGCCTGCCAGGCTCCTCCGTCCATGGGATTCTCCAGGCAAGAATACTAGAGTTTCCCTCATAACTCAGTTGTTAAAGAATCTGCCTGCAATGCAGGAGACCCAAGTTTGATTCCTGGGTTGGAAAAGGATGAGGGAATAAACAAAAATGCTTATTTCATTGACTTCATCTATTATAGTATTTCTGGCTGTCTCTCTGTCCTTCCCTCTGCACCCCGCCTCTTCTCATCCCTCCTCCTCCTTGTTATTCTGGCTGGAGGGAGCATGAGGTTCAATCCCATTGACAAAATAAAATGCCACCCTCTCAATCCTGCCCAATCCATTCCCAAGTCTTCATTCAGTGACTAAATCCTCCAGCTTAATACTTGCCCTTTCAAAACAAAATACTCCCAACAAAGGTTCTAGAGGAAGCTTTTTGTCCTGTGCATGACCCCGTGGTCTCTAAAGCCAAATGACCAGGTCAGACCTGAAAAGGTGGAAGTTTATTAGGCTCTCAAAAGGGGTGCTTCTTTTGAGCTCCTGTAACAATACGACAAGCTCTTCTGTCTGGCTACACAGGCAATCAACTAATTATGAGATCCGTTTACTCACTGTTTTTAAATATTCTAATCATCCCTCAAACGTCCTCAGAGCCAAGAGTTAACTCAAACACAGGTGCAGAAGAGCCAACACAAAGGAAAAGAAATAATATACAAGATCAAGTGAGAAATCAGACCCTTCATGGTTTGTTTATGTAATGACTGTTGTCATGTCCATAATGGACATACCAGAGACAAACATGTGACCACAGAAAATCCCTGCCAGGCAGACTGGGCTTGGGGAAGCCAATTGGATAGTAAAAAGTGCATTCAAAGAATATTTGTTTTAAAGCAAGGTGAATTATCTTCATCTCTGGACGAGTGAAGAAGGATTAATAGCCCTTTGAGGGCATGTTTGCTTTAAAAAAAAAAAAAAAAAGACAATAGTCATTTAAATTATCAAACCCATTATTTGCATGTAAAAACCTTCCACATGTTTTCATATCTTTATATTAGGAAAGTTGTGACACCATCCTACCCCAATAAAATTTTATTCATGCTTTTAGTTACATAGAAAATTATTCTCTTTTTTCAAAATATGTGAATTCTCACTAGTTTCTGAAGGATCATAAATTCAAAATTATTTTGATTGTTAGAGGAATTGTTGTTAATACAAGTTAGTGTTTCTTGAGGTGATCCTCACATTCTCCTTTTGCCACTCCACACCCTTTTCCATTCTGCTCTGAGTTCCTAAACCTGACCTCTATAAACTGCAACTGAAACCTTTGCCAGCTGGTGTCCAGTGGGTTTGGCCAAAGCAGAGGACTAAATAAGTAGGGGATACCTGGAGAGAGGACGGAGGCAGGGAGAAAAGGGGAGAGAGGACAAAGTGGAAACAGGGTGTTTTCCACCAGCTCCCTCATTTCAGACTTTGGTTGCCAGTGGCTGCATTCCTCCCTCATAGGTTGCACATTCAGTCGGGGGCCTCTCTCCCAAGGACAGCCATAGCTAGAGCTATGGACCCTTCCTGTTCTGGTTACTTCTGCCTCTCCTTGCCCCTTTTGGTCTTGTTGTTTAGTCACTAAGTCTTGTCCAAGTCTGCAGCACCATGGACTGCCACAAGCCAGGCTCGCCTGTCCTTCACTAGCTCCCAAAATTTGCTCAAATTCATGTCTATTGAGTTAGTGATGCTATATAACCATCTCATCCTCTGCTTCCCTCTTCTTTTGCCTTCAATAGTACCCAGCATTAGGGAGTTTTCCAGTGAGTCAGCTCTTCGCAGCAGGTAACGAAAGGATTGGAGCTTTAGCTTCAGCATCAGTCCTTCCAATGAATATTCAGGGTTGATTTCCTTTAAGAATGACTGGTTTGATCTCTTTACTGTCCAAAGGATTCTCAGAAGTCTTCTCCAGCACCACAATTCAAAGGCATCAGTTCTTTGGCACTCAGCCTTCTTTAGAGTCAGTCAGGTCTGACTGTCACATCTGTACATGACTACTGGAAAAACCACAGCTTTGACTATACAGACATTTGTCAGCAAAGTGATGTCTCTTAGTACACTGTCTAGGTTTGTCATACCTTCCTTTCCAAGGAGCAAGTGTCTTTTAATTTCATGGCTGCAGTCACTGTCCACAGTGATCTGATGCTAATAGCCCCACTTGCTTCACCATTCCGTCAGTTTTCCTCAGCCTCCTATAAATTTGTAAATAGCCTTTTCATTAAACTCTCCTCAGCTCCTTTTGATAGTGCTATTACTTGCTGAGATATTGATGGAAACAAATTTTACTGAAGATGTCTCTCTCCAAGATCTAGCTGCCCCTATGGGAATGTAGCTAAAGTGAGCAACCATTCTTGGATGGGAAGAGAACCAATCTCAGTTGTCATCTTAGATTCCTCAAAGAAACTCAAAAGCTTAACAGAAATAGACAGTGACTATGTAGAATGCTGAAAAAAGACTTTCAAGAATGCAAAGATGCCTCTTTCCATGTTTCCAATTCTCAACTAATTAAGGAGTTAAAATGACTACTAAAAATATTAATCACAGAGTATCTTAAAGTGTTTACATTAACCTTGTCATTGCTCTCCTCCATTAGAATAGAGCATCAATGGCAAATAATTTGATACATCAGAAATATAGAGAGAGAACTGTATATGCATCATCCTAGCTTCAGCTGTGATCCCATCCCTTGGGTTCTGAGAACACAATTCCTGTCTTTGTTGCTCCAGACTTATGATGGAAGAAGCTTTCTGATATTGCTAATTTATGAGCTATTTCAACTACTTTTGCATTTTCAGTTCTCCCAACACCTTTGCAGTCAGTCCCCATATTAAATTTCCCCACTGAACAAGCAGGTAAAGAAGTTTTCATCAATGGACACTGACTGAAATACAATTTTAAAAAATAAGCTTTGGAGAACAAGATGGCAGAGGAGTAGGTGGACGCGGAGTACATCTCTCTCCATGGATACATCAGAAATACACCTTCAAACACAGAAGCATATGCAGAACACCAGCTGAGAGCGGACAGGAGAACCTGACTGGTGGAAAAGAATATATAGGACCGTGCAAAACTCAGTAGGATGAAGGAACTAGGGGGAAAAGCAGGAGTGTTAGTAAGACTGGACCTGCCTTCAGCAGGTGGAGGAACAGAAGCAGGGGTCCAACCCCCATATCAGGGCAATTGTCTGAGTTAGAGGAGAAACATTTACGGTTGAGAGTGAAACAGCTGATCTGTGGCAGCCTAAATGGAATGAGAATAAGACAGTCCTTGCCACAGCCTTACATATGCCAGGCAGGAACACGGGTCTCCTGGAAGAGGCAGTGGCTGGGAGCTGGAGCATAGGGACTGTGGAGCAATCCCAGTGTGAAGGGCTGCTGTTGACTGCAGAGAAACAGATGAAGGGGATGTGAGGGAGGAGATCATGATGGGAAATGCCTGTGGCAGAAAGCCAGGCAGCCATGAAAGCAAAGCGATACTGCTGAGTCATGCGTAGGGGGTGGAGCCATCACCATGGCCTGAATGGGTGGAGCAATGGCGAAAGACTGCCCAAAGAGGCCTTCTGATCGCCAGCTTCAAGAGGCTCAAGAAAAGATAGGACCATAACTGATAGGGCCATAACTCCTGCTGTGGAAGCAGTCTGTGTCCCTGAACACTTGGCATCGCCAGGGTCCCCGCAAGCCAAGCAGATGCACCACCTTCATGCTCAGCTCTCGCTGGGGCAGAGCTGCCACAGGCCAAAAAACTAAAGAAGTCTTATGTTTATGTGTGCAGGGTCGCTTCTGTCCTGTCCAACTCTTTGCGACCCTGTAGACTGTAACCTGCCAGGCTTCTCTGTCAGAGAGGGCACTCTCCAGGCAAGAATACTGGAGCATATTGGCCAGTACTGGTTGCCATACCTTTCTAGAGCACTGTATTTCCAGCTACCCTAGCTGCCAACCCCCTGAGTACCTGGTGCTGCCAGAACACCTGCAACCCAAGCAGCTGCACCACTTCCACACCTGGCCCTCACAGGGGCAAACCCAAGCCCTCCAGAGCAGTCTGTGGCAGCTCTGTCCCAGTGAGAGCTGAGCATGAAGGTGGTGCAGCTGCTTGGCTTGCAGGGACCCTGGTGGTGTCAAGTGTTCAGGGACACAAACTGCCTCCATGGCAGGAGTTATGGCCCCATCAGAGTCTTTTTTCAAGCCTCTTGTAGCTGGCAATCAGAAGGCCTCTTTGGCCAGTCTTTCTCCATTGCTCCTCAGGTTGGACGATCTCCAGGGAAACCCCAATGGACGACCCACATGTAGAAGTGGAAATAAAACCACAATTGAAACCCAGGGGCAGTGTGGCTAAGGAAAAAGAACAAAACCTTCCCGCCAGCTGTACAAGGCAGCAGATTAAATCCACATGATCAACTAAGCAGACTCTGTGTGTGTGGAATATATAAAAGGCCACTGAGAGCTCCCACAAAGGAAAACGCACTAGCTCTGATAGCTGTGGACATTGGAGGAAGGATAATACAGGAGTAGGACCAGATTAGAATCTGAGCAGATCCCACAGCAGGTCCAGAGGTCAGTACGGTGTTGGAGGGCATCCTAGGGAGGTAAGGTGGACTGTGATTCCCAGCGCAGGAAAGGACTCTGACAACAATGACTCAACATTTATTATTCCTATTTTTTGACTTGTTCTGTAGATTCTTTTGGATTTTTTTCTCTTTTTTTTTTCTCCTTTTTCCCCCCTCTGTTGTAGTTGTCGATTTTATTGGCACTAAGAAATCCAATTAAGCTTATAAGCTTTTTTTTTTTTCTTTTTTCTCAGTCACATTTTTTTATTTATTTATTTTTTTAATTTTTTTTTCCAGTGGGTTTGTCATACATTGACATGAATCAGCCATGGATTTACATGTATTCCCAATCCCGATCCCCCCTCCCACCTCCCTCTCCACCCGATTCCTCTGGGTCTTCCCAGTGCACCAGGCCCGAGCACTTGTCTCATGCATCCCACCTGGGCTGGTGATCTGTTTCACCATAGATAGTATACATGCTGTTCCTTGAAATATCCCACCCTCACCTTCTCCCACAGAGTTCAAAAGTCTGTTCTGTATTTCTGTGTCTCTTTTTCTGTTTTGCATATAGGGTTATCGTTACCATCTTTCTAAATTCCATATATATGTGTTAGTATGCTGTAATGTTCTTTATCTTTCTGGCTTACTTCACTCTGTATAATGGGCTCCAGCTTCATCCATCTCATTAGACTGGTTCAAAATATAAGTAAGGTGAAAAGACAGCCCTCAGATGGGAGAAAATAATAGCAAATGAAGAAACAGACAAAGGATTAATCTCAAAATATACAAGCAACTCCTGAAGCTCAATTCCAGAAAAATAAATGACCCAATCAAAAAATGGGCCAAAGAACTAAACAGACATTTCTCCAAAGAAGACATACAGATGGCTAACAAACACATGAAAAGATGCTCAACATCACTCATTATCAGAGAAATGCAAATCAAAACCACAATGAGGTACCATTACATGCCAGTCAGGATGGCTGCTATCCAAAAGTCTACAAGCAATAAATGCTGGAGAGGGTGTGGAGAAAAGGGAACCCTCTTACACTGTTGGTGGGAATGCAAACTAGTACAGCCGCTATGGAAAACAGTGTGGAGATTTCTTAAAAAACTGGAAATAGAACTGCCATATGACCCAGCAATACCACTTCTGGGCATACACACTGAGGAAACCAGATCTGAAAGAGACACGTGCACCCCAATGTTCATCGCAGCACTGTTTATAATAGCCAGGACATGGAAGCAACCTAGATGCCCATCAGCAGATGAATGGATAAGGAAGCTGTGGTACATATACACCATGGAATATTACTCAGCCATTAAAAAGAATTCAGTCACATTTTTTATTGTTGTCATAAACCTCTGCCTCTACATTGGTCTTTTGCAGTTCTATGGAGTTTTCCTCTTTTTTTTTTTTTAACTTTTCTCTTTTTTTAATGTTAATTTTTAACTTTTTAAACCTATTATTATTTTTTCTACATCTATTCCTTTGCTTGGTTTTCCTACTGTTCTTTTCCCCTTGCAGTTAATCTTTAACATATATAAATCTTCTTTATCTACCTCTATTTAACTTTGCATATCTATTCTTTCTCTCCTTTCCTCTCAACATATTTGTTAGTTTTATTTTCATTGCTTTATGCCCCAATTGGCACCTTGCTTTAGTTTTGTTTTCCAATTGGTGCTTTAATTAGTTTTGTTCTGGTAGATATAATTTTTGGTTTCCTTTGTTCACCAGGTAATCTATTGTATTTAATTTTTGTTGGACTGTTTTGATTTTGCTTATGGGTGTATATGTATATGTGTATATTCAATCACACTTTTTATTGTTGTTATAGACCTCTGCCTCTACATCGGGCTTTTGCAGTCCTGTGAAGTTTTCCTTTTTGTTCCCTTTTTTCTTTCTTCTTCCCTTTTTTTTTTCTCTTTTCCCTCTTTTATAATTTTATTTTTAATTTTTTTAACCTATTATATTTTTTCTAGAGTTATTCCTTCATTTGCCTTTCCTCCTATTCTTTTCCCCTTGCAGTTAATCTTTAATGTATATAAACCTTCTTCATCTACCTCTATTTAACTTTTCTTATCTGTTCTTTCTTTCTTTTCTTTTTTTTCCTTTCCTATCAACATATTTGTTAGTTTTGTTTTCATTGCTTTAATCCCCACTTGGCACCTTGCTTTAATTTTGTTTTCCAGTTTGTGCCTAAGTTAGTTTTGTTCTTAACTGGTAAATATAATTTTTTATTTCCTTTGTTTGCCAGATCAAGCTACTGTACTTTATTTTTGTTGGACTGTTCTCACTTTGCTCATGGGTGTATATGTATATTCCATTATTTGAATTATTGTTTGCCTGATTTTGTAACTGCCGTTTGTCTGGGGTTCATCTTTGGTTTCTCATTTTTGGATATTTGTTTTACTCTCCTTTAATGCTATAACAAACTACTTGTGGAATCTTCGTTCCTGACCAGAGATCAAACCCTGAGCCTTTTGAGTGAGAGCACTGACTCCAAGACCTTAGACTACCAGAGAACTAATCCTAGGGAGTATTAAATAGTGAGAACTCACACACAGGAAACCACTTGAATACAAGACCTGGCATCAACCAACCATCAGTAGCACCCTGTGCAAGACACCTCATCTAAATAACAAATAAAACAAAAATGCAAACCCAATCATCAGCAGACAGGAGTACCACCTCACTCAGCCTTGCCCACCAGAGGAAAAACAAGCAAACAAAAGCTCAGCACAAATCTCACCCTATACAAAGCTCACACAAACCATTAGACCAACCTTAGGAATGCAGAAACCAAAAGGAAGAAAGAATTCAATCTCCTTCAAGGAAAGAATTCAACTTTCCTTGAAGCCTGGGAAAAGGATACCTCAAATACTATAACTTTAAAAAAAAAAATGAAAAGGCAGAGAAATACTGGACAAATGAAGGAACAAACTAGAAACACAGAAGTCCAAATAAATGAAGAAGAAATAGGGAAATGACCTGAAAAAGAATTCAGAATAATGATAGTAAAGATGATCGAAAACCTTGAAAACAAAATGGAGAAAATGCAAGAATCAATTAACAAAGACCTAAAAGAATTAAAGAAAAACTTACAGAGACAAACAACACAATTACTGAAATTAAAAATACTCTAGAAGAAATCAACAGCAGAATATCTGAAGCAGAACAGCAAATTGGTGAGCTGGAAGATAAAATGGTGGAAATAACTTCTGAAGAGCAGAATAAAGTAAAAAGAATGAAAAGAGCTGAGGACAATCTCAGAGACATCTGGGACCATATCAAACACACCAACATTCAAATTATAGGGGTCTCAGAAGAAGAAGAGGAAAAGAAAGGGTGTGAGAAATTTTTTTAAGAGATTATAGTTGAAAATTTCCCCAATGTGGAAAAGGAAATAGCCAATCAGGTCCAAGAGGCACAAAGGGTTCCATACAGGATAAACCAAGACACATACTAATCAAACTAACAAAGACTAAACACAAAGAAAGAATATTAAAAGCAGCAAGGGAGAAGCAACAAGTAACATACAAGGGAAATCCCATACACTTAACTGCTGATCTTTCAACAGAAACTCTGCAGGCCAGTAGGGAATGGCAGGATATATTTAAAGTACTGAAAGGGAAAAATCTACAACCAAGATTACTGGACCCAGCAAGGATTTCATTCAAAATTGATGGAGAAATAAAAAGCTTTCAGACAAGCAAAAGTTAAGAGAATTCAGTACCTCCAAACCAGCTTTACAATGAATGTTAAACAGACTTATATAGTCAAGAAATACCACAGAAGAAAAATAATCTACAAAATCAACCCCAAACAAAGAAAATGGCAATAGGAACATATATATCAATAATTACTTTAAATGTAAATGGATTAAATGCTTCAACCAAAACTGGACAGCTACATGTAAAAGAATGAAATTAGAACACTTCCTAACACCGTACACAAAGAGAAACCCAAAATAGACTAAAGACCTAAATGTAAGACCAGAAACTATAAGACTCTTAGAGGAAAACATAAGCAGAATACTCGATGACATAAATCAAAGCAAGATCCTCTATGACCCACCTCCTAAAATAATGGAAATAAAAACAAAAGTAAACAAATGGGACCTCATTAAACTTAAAAGCTTTTGCACAGCAAAGGAAACTATAAGCAAGGTGAAAAGACAAGCCTCAGAATGGGAGAAAATAATAGCAAGTGAAAATAATAGCAAATGAAATTGCTATTATGAAATAATAGCAAATGACAAAGGATTAATTTCCAAAATATACAAGCAGCTCATACAAGTCAATACCAGAAAAACAAACAACCCAATCAAAAAGTGGGAAAAAGACCTAGACAGACATTTCTCCAAAAAAGACATACAGGTGGTTAACAAACACATGAAAAGATGCTCAACATCGCTCATTATTAGAGAAATGCAATCAAAACTACAATGAGATATCATCTCACACTGGTCAAAGTGACCCTCATCAAAAAGTCTACAAACAATAAATACTGGAAAGAGAGTGGAGAAAAGGAAACACTCTTGCAGTGTTGGTGGGAATGTAAATTGATACAGCCACTATGGACGGTATGAAGATTCCTTAAAAAACTAGGGATAAAACCACCATATGACCCAACAGTCCCACTCCTAGGCATATACCCTGAGGAAAATACACAATAGCTAGAACATGGAAGCAACATAGATGTCCATTAACAGATGAATGGATAAAGAAGTTGTGGTACGTACACACAATGGAATATTACTCGGCCATAAAAGGAATGCATTTGAGTCAGTTCTAATGAGGTGGATGAACCTAGAACCTATTATACAGAGTGAAGCAAGTCAGAAAGAGGAAGATAAATACCATGTTCTAACACATATATATGGAATCTAGAAAAATGGTACTGAACAATTTACTTACAGGGAAACAATTGAGAAACAGACATAAAGAATAGACTTATGGACATAGGGAGAGGGGAGGGGAGGGTGAGATGTATGGAAAGAGTAACATGGAAAGTTACATTACCATATGTATAATAGATGTCAATGGGAATTTGCTGTATGTCTCAGCAAACTCAAACAAGGGCTCTGTATCAACCTAGAGGAGTGGGATGGGGAGGGAGATGGAAGGGAGGTTCAAAAGGGAGGGGATATATGTATACCTATGTCTGATTCATGTTGAGGTTTGACAAAAAACAGCAAAATTCTATAAAGCAGTTATCCTTCAGTAAAAAATAAATTTTAAAAAAATCTAGGCTTTTTCCTTAGTTTAGTGATGTTGTGGCTTTAATTTAATATTGATGGTATAATATCAATAGAACAGACTGAATTGGGAGTCAAAAACTGTAAAATTCAAACTTTAGCTCTACCACTACCTGTTGTGTTGCAGACAGACTTTGAACCCAAGGAAATGGCAACCCACCCCAGTACTCTTGCCTGGAAAATCCCATGGATGGAGGAGCGTGGTAGGCTATAGTCCGTGGGGTCACAAAGAGTCGGACACGACTGAGAGACTTCATTTTCTGTGTCCTGTGGCTCCTTCATTGCAGTATGTCAGTCTGACTTGTGACTGCCAAAACTTGCATATTTCTCTACCTGAGCGTACTACAGATCAGAAGTACTAAAGAAATAATTACCATCCTCTATTAGTTTTGTATTGCATATATAATAAATTAACACACATTAAGGGGCTTAAAAATACATATTAAGGTCTGAAATGAGTGTTACCGGGATAAAATCAAGGTGTTGACAGAGCTTCATTACTTTCTGGAGGTTCTAGGGAAGAATGCATTTTCTTTTCTTTTCACCTTTTAGAGACATCCCATGTTCATTGGCTAATGGTTCCTTTCTATCTTCAAAGCCAACATGGTATCATCTGACTTTCTCATACAGTATCACTCTGATTCCTATTCTGCTTGTTACATCTCCTTCTCTGATTCTCACTCTCCTGCATCCTTCTTTCATGTATAAGGACACTTGTGATTACAGTGGGCCCACTCAGGTAATTCAGGATCATATATCTATCTCAATGGTCTTAACTCATCTGCAGAGCCCCCTTTTCCACATAGGGTAACATAATTACAGGTTCCAGGAATTAAGATATGAGCATCTTTGAGGAACAATTTTTCTGCCTATCACAGTCCACACTCTGGCCTGGAAAGATTCACATTTTCCAAAGCTGAACAAAGTCACTTCATCACAATATCCCCAGGGTCTAAATCAACTTAAAATGTAGAGCATCAGTTTACAAGTCCAAAGCCTCTGTTTTTTTGTTTTTTTGTTTTTTCTTCCATTTATTTTTATTAGTTGGAGGCTAATTACTTTGCAATATTGTAGTGGTTTTTGTCATACACTGACATGAATCAGCCATGAATTTACATGTATTCCCCATCCCGATCCCCCCTCCCACCTCCCTCTCAAAAAAAAAATAAATAAATAAAAGTCCAAAGTCTCATCTAAACCCCATTAGCTCTGAAGTTCCAAATCTCATAACCTAAATGAGATATTGGTGACACTCTGAGTATGATACAGCATAGGACAAAGGTTTTCTCCATCTGAAGGCCTGTGAAACTAGAAAACAAGTTATCTTCCCCCCACATACAATGGTGAAGCAGGCACAGGATAAAAACTATATACATTCCTGTTCAAAATGGGAGAATTGGGAGGAAAAAGAAAAAGAGTCATTGATGCCAAGCTATTTCAAAAGCCAGCTAGACTTTTTGTCTGAAGGCCTACCAATAATCCTCTGTGGCTCTGTACTCTGATTTATTCTTCCTTTTACATGAAAGGCAGGACAGTTTTTCAGATGTGTAGTTTATTAGCCTTTTATTGCCTTTAGAATTGTGGAGGTCAAAGAGATTTCTTTCATTTTTGTCTTCTTCTCTACACCTTTTATTCCAAGCTGGCAGTATTTCTGCTGGTGTGAAATTCTCAATAATCTTATGGATTTTCTGTGTATGTCACTAGGATTCATTCCATTAGAAAAATAGCTCCACTACATATCTCTCTGAGATAATCCCATCTCTAGTCTAGCTTCTACTGAGGTAACCCATGAGTCACATGTCTAATCTCTTCAAAGAGCTCTCTGTGTGACTGAATGCTCTGAACTTTTCATCCTTTCAAGGCATTAATATAAAGCTGTTGAGCCATGTTCTTGGCTTTCTCTCCAGAGCACACTTTCTTGGAAGTGACCCTTCGAATGGCAACATTTTTGCAATCTAGATAAGCTGGGGATTCTCCAAATCTTCAAGTCCTTGCCTTTTTTGCTTACTATCTCTTCTTTCCACCTGTCTTCTTCCTCTTACACTTTACTATAATATAAGCATCAAGAAGAAACCAGGTTGCACCTTTAACATTTTTTTTTTTAGAAATCTCTTCAGCTAATTCTCCAAATTCCTCACTTATAAATTTGCTTTCTGCATAGCTTCAGAACAAAATTCAGCTAACTTTTTTGTTGCAATAACAACAAGTTTCTTTCTTCCAGTTTCCAAAAACATGCTCCCCACTTCAGTCTAAACCCTTTCAAACAAAACCTTTAACATCTCTATTTCTGTAAGTAATCTGTATGAAAATTTAGGTATTTTTTCTGAGATTATATGCCTTTTCTCAATCATGTGTATCACTTCTTTCAAGCCCTCACTAACAGAAAAATTACCATTCATATTTCTAACTAAAACTGTTCAAAGACATGTAGGCTTTTCCCACTCAAAACTAATTTAAAAATTAGTTTTCTATTGCCTCTGTAACAAGTTACCATAAATTTAGTGGCATAAGCAAATGCATGATTAATACATGACTCTGGAGGACAGAAGTCTGAAACAGGTCTCACTGGGCTAAAATCTAGGGTTTAGCAGAGCCCCATTCCTTTCTTGAGGCTTTAAGGAAGAATTCATTTTCTTGCTTTCTCCACATTCATCCCACATTCCCTGGTTAATGGTCCCCTTTTATTTTCAAAGCCAGAGATAAACAAATGAGTCTTTCTCACATTGTAGCACTCCAACTCTGACACTGTTGTCACATCTTCTCCCATTCTAATTTTCCTGCCTCCTTCTTTCACTTCTAAAGACCCCTGGGACTACATTGAGCCAAACTGGATAACTCAGGATAATCTCCACATGTCAGGATCCACAAGTTAATCATTGGTGGAAGATTCATTTTTCCATGTAAGGTAACATCTTCACATGTTCCAGATATTAAGAAGTGGACATCATTGGGAGGGTGATTATTATGTCTTCCACATCTTCATCCCAGGGTTAGTCCCTTATTAACTACTGGTATGAATTGATATATTAATACTTCAGTCCCTTGCCCCTTAGATTAGATAACTTTGAGATACATATTTTACACTGGTCCTCAGAGTTTCCCAGAAGGACTAAGCTTGAGTTCAACATGATGTGAATTGTTTAATTTATTGGTTGCCTATCTTTTTTTACTTACTTCCTCAACGGAGGTTTCCTGACACCATCTCTCAAACTACTTGCACTAAGATCCTAGCCTCAGGGTCTTCTGCTGAGAGAACTAAGACATTATGTGATCGGACCACTCACTTTACTTCTGTATCTCAATTTTCTTGGGAGACCTGATTTCCTCTCAAGGAATATGTATGAATTAAGAAAGGAATAACATTTATGAAAACTTTTTGAAAAAATCTTAAATGAGGGAGCACAGTTGTATGGTATCTTAATTTAAATCTATCCAACTTTCTTTTCTTGATATAGTGAATTAGTAAACTTTTGTGAACACCTCTAAAACAATGCTTCTCCACTGGAGGCAATTTTATCCACTGAAGACATTTGGCAATATCTGAAGATATTTTTAATTGGCACAACTCTGGTGGGGTAAGGGGGTAGAAAAAGGTTTGCTATTGGCATCTAGTGATAGAGGTCAAGAATTCTGCACAACCTATAATGCAGAGGACACCCCCCACCCCACCCCCGCCACCGTGAGAGAATTATCTAGTCTAAATATCAACAGTGTCACTACTGGGAAGCTCTGCTCTTAATTCAGATGATTAAACGGATGTATATCATTATTGGGCTTCCTTGGAGGCTCAGCACTAAAGAATCTGCCTGTAATTCGTTGGACACTGGTTTGATCCCAGGGTGGGAAAGATCCGCTGGAGCAGGGCATGGCAACCCTCTCCAGTATTCTTGCCTGGAGAAACCCATGACTGAGGAGCCTGGGGGATATAGTCCACAGGGTTGCAGAGTTGGACGCAACTGAAGCAACTGAGCATGTACACACGTATGTCATTATTATGGTATTATAATTTATAATATTTACTATAAATACCAGAATTATTCTTCTATCTCCTACTCAAAGTTTATGTTTGCCCACTTCATTTTTTGAGAATTAATTTTATTCCAATCAGAGAAACCATTATGTAAACAAGCTAATGTAACTCTCCATAATCACTTTATCTTGAAAGTGGCATTTTTTTACTGTTTTTTGCCACAGAACCTTAGCAAACCACACTGTAGATGAATCCCAAAACTATTCTAAAAGTGAAGTCACTCAGTCATGTCCTACTCTTTGCAACCCCATGGACCGTAGCCTACCATGCTCCTCCATCCATGGGATTTTCTAGGTAAAAGTACTGGAGTGGGCTGCCATTTCCTCCTCCAGTTGATCTTCCCAACCCAGGGATCAAACTCAGGTCTCCTGCATTGCAGATAGACACTTTACCATCTGAACCACCGGGGAAGATATTCTTAGAAGCTATTCTAAGTGATTTTAACTGTACCATAAAAGTAATTGTTGTAAGGCAAATAGACAAATTCATCATCAAAATACCAGGTTCTGCCTTACCCAATGGAATAGTGCCGAGTTGAACCCGCTTAAAGTATTTCCTTTCCCTCTTTCTTCAAACCATTTACTTTCAATATAGCAAAAAATTAAACTGAGGCATTAGTTATGAGAGAACCAAGGCATCTTTATGAGTGTTTTCTTGGGTCTTTTTGCTATTTTTCATCTCCCTTCTCCCCTCGTTCTCTTTCCTATATTCACTTTACTTCCCTCTCTTCTCCATTTTCATTTCAGTCTCCCCGTCTTTTTATCTTATTTTCACTGTTCTCCTTTCTCCTCATCTTTTCCTTCCTGTCTGACCCCTTTTCAACTTTGTTCTTGTCCTCAGAAGTAAAATTCTTCTAGTTAACTGAGTGGTACTCACAGAATTAACTACCTTTCCCAACTACTCTGTAAACACGTAAACTTGAGCCATCTGGGCCTTTTAATGTTTCCTGTAAAGTCTGTCACTGCATCAGTTGCCTGTTTTGGCTGGCTGCACAAGAAGTCATTATAGGCTAATATTTCCCTAGGGCACTTCAGTCACTTTATTAATTGTTTTCTTCCTCATGAATGTCTTTTTCTCAGTAATAGACTGATTTTTTTCCTTAAACACAAGCTGAATTTCCTCCTAATTGTTTACTTGCTCTTTTTTTTTTTAACTTAATTATACCATACCCTATGGCACACAATTACAGAAATCTTAACAGGGAAAATATCTTCTACTTAAAAAAAATTGTTTTGAAATCAAAGTATAAAACAATCTCTAGAAGATTCTCATCATGTCAAAGAATTCAGAAAACATTTTTTTTAAGACACACAAAGTAAAGATAAAAAAAGATCCTTGGCTTTGATTTTCCATGACACTGCTATAAGTATTGCTTTTGTTTTTCTTATTTATTTAAGTGTTTACCTTGGGGTTTTTTAAATGTAGATAAGAAGTCTAAGAAATCTCTCCTCAACATTGAAATGATTCTGATCTTGCAGAATAATTTGAGAATAGTTAAATAGTTTGCTGCCAAAATATCTCATAGTTGGAATCATATGTCAGATCAAATTATGTGTTCTAATTTATGACTGCATATGGAAACATAATTGAAATAACAGTAACAGCAATATTAATTTATTATCTCCTCCATGCCAGCTACAGTGCTTTTTGTATTGAAGTGAAGTGAAGTCGCTCAGTCGTGTCTGACTCTTTGCGACCCCATGGACTGTAGCCTACCAGGCTACTCCGTCCATGAGATTTTCCAAGCACGAGTACTGGAGTGAGTTGCCATTTCCTTCTCCAAGTGCTTTTTGTATTAGTATCCCTAATTGTCACAACCTTTTTTCTACCTCACTTCTTACATCTTCCAATTTTTATTTTTTTCTAACCCCTTCCCTCTACCTTTTGTCTAGATTTACTTTACTTCTTTAGTTTCTCCATTGTCTTTTTCACTCTCATCTTCTTCATGTCACTATTATGACCAATGAAATGAAAGGTGATATCCAATCCAGGTCTCTCCGACTTCAAAAATCTGTAATAATAAGAATGCCTTTAAAGAATCATTCAGTTCAATTTGTCCTCTGTACTTCTTTTAAAAACTTTGCTTAACTTACTTTGGGCTTCCCCAATGGCTCAGTGGTAAAGAATTTGCCTGCATGCAGTAGATGTGGGTTGGATCCCTGGGTTGGCAAGACCCCCTGGAAGAGGAAATGACAACCCACTTCAGTATTCTTGCTTGAAGAAAAAAAAAATCCTATTAATAAAGAAGCTTGGCAGGCTACACTCCATGGAGTTGCAAAGAGTCAGACATCACTGAGTGACTAAACATGCATAGCCTACTTTAGGCATTCATGTGATATAGTTCTCTTCCTAATACATACATACCCAATACCCTCCCCCCTTTAATTGTTTTTTTTCTTTTTTTAGATATCCCCAATTTTGTTTAGAGTACTTTAATTGCTCAAGTTGCACTGGGTGAAGAAATCATCTTCAGGAATAGAAAACAAATCCATGCAGCCTAGAAAAAACTGAGTTAATCCCAAAGGTATAGTTGGCAACTTCCATTTACAGCAGCCCTGGATAAGAGGCTGGGCCTGAGATTCACCACAATCAGACAAGAGTATTAACGACTATTAAAAGCAGTCTTTAAATTATTTTAAATCTTTCATCAATATGATATATATGCATATATATATGTGTGTGTAAATATATATACGCCTATATATCTTTCTCTGATATCTGTGACTATAAAAATTATAAAATATATCTCAGTTTTTGTTGAAAAGCTTTCCTAATTGGTGTTATAGATTTTATGTGTTTCTAGATGAGTAATTTGTATTCTAATGCAGTGTTCTGTTCCAAGTAAGTAATATTTTGAACCCCTTTGAAAGCTACTTATAAACAAAATCCCCCTCTGATATATAAGCATGTGCCCTCTGGCTTGCCTTTCTCCACTCACTGTAAGCTCTGAGAAACTACAAGAAATATTAAAAAGTACTTAAGACATTGATATGACTCAACTCACCATAAATGGATCTGGCTGGCCCAAGCAACAGGTGCACATTCTTCCAAGTAGCTGATAGCAAGAATTTCAGCTTACAACAAAAATGAACAGAAGAAAGAGAAAACAATTAAAGAAATAAAAAGAAAAACAAAATAACTGCTTTGCAATAATAACATTCAAATGCAATACGCAGTTTGGATCTAGGAAGCAATACCAAGAGTATACATGCTTGGCTAAGATTTCATTTGTTCTTTCCTAAAGAGGGTTTCTGGACTGATATTGAGTTCTGAATCCCATCTAATAAAATAAACACTACTAAAGAAAGATTGGTAACTCATAAATGTGCCAATAGAAAGAATGAACACTGAAGAGGAGATGAGTATACAAAGTTGGCTGAAACCAGTTAAAATTTACATAGAATATCTTATTGTTTCATCTTTTATTGCCACTCCAGTAAACACATGCAAGTGACAAGACAAGGAAATCAGAGCCTTTTCACTTCTAAAAATTTAATTTCACCTCTTAAATGATCAAACTTTTAGGGAGGTATATAAGATAATAAATATCAGAGTAAGTGGTCCCCAATTTTGCACATAGGATACTTTGATTCATCACCATTAAAAAAGCATGCTTTGCTAAGCAAGGCAAACTAGGTTTAATTAATTTTCTCTCCCCTTGTTTCTATAGCATGCTTTCATTTTTTCTAATAAAAATAATTTAGAACATGATACACTGGTTCATTGAAGCTAGCTTACATAATTAAGATTGGAATTCTGAAGTACCAATAAACTGGACAGAGGTTGTTAACACCTGTGTCATATAGTCAAAGAGTATCCATCCTCTCTCTCATGGTCCATATGTGTTCATGAAAGCAGCCTACTCACATTTAACCCATGTCTGTTAAGGGCCCTGTGTCAACCACAAAACATAATAATGAAATATTAATTTCTGTAACACCATGGCAGGAAAAGAGGTTTGGTCATTGCTTTATTCTATAAGAGGGAAATCTTTCAGTTTAGCTCAGTTCAGTTCAATCACTCAGTCGTGTCTGACTCTTTGCAACCCCATGGACTGCAGCACTGCAGGCTTCCTGTCCATCACTGACTCCCAGAGCTTACTCAAACTCATGTCCATTGAGTTGGTGATGCTGTCCAACCATCTCATCCTCTGTTGTCCCCTCTCCACTCACCTTCAATCTTTCCCAATGTCAGGGTCTTTTCAAATGAGTCAGTTATTCGCATCAGGTAGCCAAAGTATTGGAGTTTAAGCTTCAGCATCAGTCCTTACAATGAAGCAAAGGCAAAATAAATACATTTCCAGACAAGCAAAAACAGAATTTATCACCAGAAGTCTTGTACTAAGAGAAGCACTATAGAGAGTTATTTAAGTAGAAGGAAAATAATCCCTTGCAGAAACGCAGAAAAAAAAAAAATGAGAAGAAAGGAAGAGCAATAGAAAGTATAGATATGTGCATAAGCAAAATTATATTAATAGTATTGCACAAAACAATATCTTGTGATGTCAGTTCATTAAAATGGATAAAAGCAAACTGGTTGCACCATTTTGCATTTCCCAGCAATATTTGAGAGCTCCATTTTCTGAACATCTCTCATAAGAAATTGCTTTTGTAATTTTAATTTTTTAATTTTAGCCATTAAAATACTGTAGAGGTGTCTTATTATGATTTTAATTCATATTTTTCTAATAATAATTAGTATCATATGTATTTTCTTTGAAATGTATGTTCAAATGCTTTCCCGTTTAAAGTTGAACTGTTTTCTTATTATTGACTGAAAAGAGAACTTTATTCTGGGCACAAGATCTTTATCAGATATGTATTATGCAAGAGAAATGAAAACATGTTTCTATACCTCTACAGAATGTTTATAGCAGCTTTATTCATAATCATCCAAAATTTTAAGCAGTGTCCATCAAACAGTGAATGGATAAACAAGTTGTAGTAGCTCAACACAATGGAATAGTCCTTAGTGGTTAAAAAGTGATTAACTATTGATATGATACATGCAATATGTGTGAGTCTCAGAAGCATTATGCCATGTGAAAAAAGGCATACACAAGCTATAATATGTAACTTGCATAATTGTTTAATTTTGTTCAGTGACCTCCTGGAAAACAAAATCCATTCGAAGCAAAAATCATATCAGTGGTTGTGATGGGCTGGAGTAAGAATATTGATTATAAGGAAGCATAAGAAAATATTTAGGATATATGTGGTTATGGCAACATTCTATATCTTGATGATGGTTGGTTAAATGACTGTATTTGTTTCTCAAACTCATAAAACTGTACACATAAAAGGTAACTTCATGTAAAGTATATTGTAATAAATCTAGCATAATAAAAGAAAATCATAATATAAAATATGAAAGTAATAAGTGTTCTAGGAAGTGGGAAAGATATTAATTTATAGGCTCAGATGGTAAAGAATATGCTGGCAAAGCAGGAGACCCAGGTTTGATGCTTGAGTAGAGATGATCCCCTGGAGAAAGGTAAGACAATCCATTTCAGTTGTCTTGGCTGGAGAATCCCATGGGCAGAGGAGTCTGACAAGCTACAGTCCATAGGTAATTAAGACATGACTGAAGTGACTTAGCATGCAAACATGCAAGCATAATTTATATAAATATAAAATCTATATTAAATAGTAATAAGTCATAGCTATATAATGCAAAGTCTAAGTTAACTACAAAATATTACTGAGAGAAAATAATGCCCACATAACAGGAGGAATAGACCTTGTTCATAAATTGGAAGACTCAATATTGTAAGATATAAATTCTCTCCAAATGATATATAATCAGTACAATTCCAATCATAATAAATCTCAGCAGCCTTTTTTTGTAGAACCTGACATGCTGATTCTAAAATGGAGATGGAACTGCAAAATCATGCAAAATTTCTTCAAAGAAATTTTGAATAACAAAGTTGGAAGACTTACACCATCAGATTTTATGTAGATCATACACATAAATGTGAAAGTAAATCCATAAAGTTTCTGAAAGTCAGTAGAAAAATATTTTTAATACCTTGGGGTGAGCCCACCAGCAGAAAATTGGATTAAAGATGTACTGAGCATGGCCCTGCCCATCAGAACAAGACCCAGTCTCCCCCTCAGTCAGTCTCTTACATGAGGAAGCTTCCATAAGCCTCTTATAATTATCCTCCAGAGGGCAGACAGAATGAAAACCACAATCACTGAAAACTAATCAAACTGATCACATGGAACACAGCCTGGTCTAACTCAATGAAACTATGAGTCATACTGTGTAGGGCCTCTCATGATGGACGGGTCATGGTGGAAAGTTCTGACAAAATGTGGTCCACTGGAGAAGGAAATGGCAAACCACTTCAGTATTCTTGCCTTGAGAATCCCATAAACACTATGAAAAGGCAAAAAGATAAGACACTAAAAGATGAATTCCCTAGGACAGTAGGTGCCCAGTATGCTACTGGAGAACAGTGGAGAAATAACTCCAGAAAGCATGAAGAGATAGAGTCAAAACAAAAACAACACCCAGTTATGGATGGAACTGGTGATGGAAGTAAAGTCAAATGCTGTGACAACAATATTGCATAAAAACCTGGTCTATTAGGTCCAGGAATCAAGGTAAATTGGAAGTGGTGAAACGAGATGGCAAGAGTGAACATCAACATTTTAGGAATCAGTGAACTAAAATGAACTGGAATGGGTGAATTTAACTCAGATGACCATTATATCTACTACTGTGGGCAAGAACCCCTTAGAAGAAATGGAGTAGCCATCATAGTAAACAAAAGACTCCGAAAGGCAGTATTTGGATGCAACCTCAAAAACGACAGAATGATCTCTGTTCCAAGGCAAACCATTCAATATCACAGTAATCCAAGTCTATGCCCCAACCAGTTATTGCTGAAGAAGCTGAAGTTGAACGGTTCTATGAAGAACTACAAGACCTTCTAGAACTAACACCCAAATATGATGTCTTTTTCATTATAGGGGACCGGAATGCAAAAGTAGGAAGTCAAGAGATACCTGGAGTAACAGGCGAATTCGGCCTTGGAGTACAGAATGAAACAGGACAAAGTCTAACAGCATTTTGCCAAGAGAACGCACTGGTTATAGGAAACACCCTCTTCCAACAACACAAGAGAAGACTCTACATGTGGACATCACCAGATAGTCAATACCAAAATCAGATTGATTATATTCTCTGAAGCCAAAGATGGAGAAGCTCTATACAGTTAGCAAGAAACAAGAGCAGGAGCTGACTATGGTTCAGATCATGAACTCCTTCTTGCAAAATTCAGACTTAAACTGAAGAAAGTAGGAAAAACCACCAAACCATTCAGATATGACCTTAATAAAATCCCTTATGATTATACAGTGGACGTGACAAATAGATTCAAGGGGCTAGATTTTATAGACAGAGTGCGTGAAGAACTATGGATGGAGGTTTGTGACACTGTATAGGAGGCAGTGATCAAGACCATCCCCAAGTAAAAGAAATGCAAAAAGGCAAAATGATTGTCTTCTGACACCTTACAAATATTTGAAAAAAGAAGAGAAGAAAAGGCACAGGAGAAAAGGAAAGATATACTCATTAGAATGCACAGTATCAAAGAATAGCAAGGAGAGATAAGCAAGGCTTCCTCCCTTCCATTCTTTCCAATGCAAAGAAATAGAGGAAAACAATACAATGGGAAGGACTAGATATCTCTTCAAGAAAATAAGAGATATCAAGGAAATATTTCATGCAAAGATGGGCAAAATAAAGGACAGAAGCAGTATGGACCTAATGGAAGCAGAAGATATTAAGAAAAGGTGGCAACAATACACAGAAGAACTTTGCAAAAAAGATCTTCATGACCCAGATAACGACTGTGGTGTGATCACTTATCTAGAGCCAGACATCCTGGAATGTGAAATCAAGTGGGTCTTAGAAAGCATCACTACAAACAAAGCTAGTGAAAGTGATGGAATTCCAGTTGAGCGATTTAAAATCCTGAAAGATGATGCTGTGAAAGTGCTGCCCTCAATATGCCAGCAAATTTGGAAAACTCAGTAGTGGACACAAGACTGGAAAAGGTCAGTTTTCATTCCAATCCCTAAGAAAGGCAGTGCCAAAGAATGCTCATACTACTGCACAATTGCACTCATCTCACACGCTAGTAAAGTAGTGCTCAAAATTCTCCAAGCCAGGCTTCAACAATATGTGAAATGTGAACTTCCAGATTTTCAAGCTGGATTTAGATAAGGCAGAGGAACCAGAGATCAAATTGCCAACATCCATTGAATCATTGAAAATGCAAGAGAATTCCAGAAAAACATCTACTTCTGCCTTATTGACTATGCCAAAGCCTTTGACTGTGTGAATCACAATAAACTATGGAAAATTCTTGAAGAGATGGGAAAACCAAACCATTTTATCTGCCTCCTGAAAAACCTGTACACAGGTCAAGAAGCAACAGTTAGAACCCAACAAAACAACAGACTGGTTCCAAATTGGGAAAAGAGTACATCAAGGCTGTATATTGTCACCCAGCTTATTTAACTTATATGCAGAGTACATCATGTGAAATGATGGGCTGGATGAAGCACAAACTGGAATCAAGTTTGCCAGGAGAAATATCAATAACCTTAAATATGCAGTTGACACCACCTTTATGGCAGAAAGTGGAGAACTAAAGAGCCTCTTGATGAAAGTGAAAGAGGAGAGTTAATAAGCTTGCTTAAAACTCAACATTCAGAAAACTAAGATCATGGCATCCGGTACCATCACTTCATGGCAACTAGATGGGGAAACAATGGAAACAGTGTCTGACTTTATTTTCTTGGGCTCCAAAATCACTGCAAATGGTGACTGTAGTCATGAAATTAAAAGACGCTTGCTCCTTTGAAGAAAAGTTATATCCAACCCAGACAGCATATTAAAAGGCAGAGACTTTACTTCGCCGACAAAGGTCCATCTAGTCAAAAGCTATGGTTTTTCCAGTAGTCATGTATGGATGTTAAAATAGAACTATAAAGAAAGCTGAGTACTGATAAATTGATGCTTTTGAACTGTGGTGCTGCAGAAGACTCTTGAGAGTCCCTTGGCCTGCAAGATCAAACCAGTCCATCCTAAAGGAAATCAGTCCTGAATGTTCATTGGAAGGACTGATGATGAAGCTGAAACTCCAATACTTCAGTCACCTGATGCAAATAACTGATTCATTTGAAAAGACCCCCATGCTGGGAAAGATTGAAGGCAGGAGGAGAAGGGAATGTCAGAGGATGAGATGCTTGGATGGCATCACTGACTCTACGTACATGAGTTTGAGTAAGCTCTAGGAGTTGGTGATGGACAGGGAGGCCTGGCATGCTGCAGTCCATGGGGTCGCAATAAGTTGGACACGACTGAGCAACTGAACCAAGTTGAATTGGGGTGAGCTCAAAAAGCTCAAACAATAAGATTCAGTTCAGTTCAGTCACTCAGTCATGTCCAATTCTTTGTGACCCCATGAATCGCAGCACGCCAGGCCTCCCTGTCCATCACCAACTTCTGGAGTTTACTCAAACTCATGTCCATCGAGTCAGTGATGCCATCCAGCCACCTCATCCTCTGTCGTCCCCTTCTCCTACTGCCCCCAATCCCTCCCAGGATCAGGGTCTTTTCCAATGAGTCAGCTCTTCTCATGAGGTGGCCAAAGTATTGGAGTTTCAGCTTCAGCATCAGTCCTTCCAATGAACACCCAGGACTGATCTCCTTTAGGATGGACTGGTTGGATCTCCTTGCAGTCCAAGGGACTCTCAAGAGTCTTCTCCAACACCACAGCTTAAAAGTATCAATTCTTCAGCGCTCAGCTTTCTTCACAGTCAGTAGGATTAATCTTGATAAACTGGACTTTATGAAAACCAAGAACTTGCTTCACTAAAAGAGAACATTAAAACAGACAAAAAGCAAGACATTGAGTGAGACAAGATATTTTCAATAGATATACATGAGGACTTCATAATATGTGAAAAACAAAACAAAACTCTTGCCAATCAATAAGAAAAAGAGAAACAATGCAGTTTCTAAATTGGGTAACACATTTGAGCAGACATTCCATAAAAGAGATTATCCAAATTATCAACAGCCATATTAAATGTTTCCTAGGCGTGATTGTTCAGAGAAGTACAAATTAAATCAGAGTAAGTCATCATTGCATACCTACTAGTATAACTAACATTATCCAGTGTTACTGATAATATGGAGTAACAGGAACACTTATACATGGCAGAAGGAATGCTAAGTTTTGGAGTTTCAATCACTCAAAAACTCTTGTGCTTATTTACTGAAATTGTATATGTGCATAATCCCTGGCCTAAAAATTCCTTTCCTAGATATATACTCAACAGAAATGAGTACTATGTCTAACAAAAGAAATGTATAGGAATTGTTAGGGGAAGCACACTGACTGAAGCCACCCCACCAGCCAGGCACTATAGTAACCATTTGCATGAGTTCTTTTATGACAGGAAGTCCTGGTGAGGAACACGGAACTAATACGCCACCACCAACCGGAAGAGTTTGGGAAAGGTCAAAAGGAGACACCACATGTACGACCACCTCCCAGAATCCTTCTCACTGGCATCCATCTTGCTGAACAAGGCAAGCACCACCAGGAAGGACTCTGAATCAGAATGATTGGCTAAAGACAACCCAGAAGCTAATCCCATCACCATAAAATCACCATAGAGCCATAAGCAGAGCAGTTCTCCTGGGTTCCCTTACCTTACTGCTTTCTGCTCTGGCACCCTTTCCAAAAAAATTCTCTTGCTTTGTCAGCACATGTGTCTCCTTGGACAATTTATTTCTGAGTGTTAGACAAGAGCCCACTTTCAGGCCCTGGAAGAGGTCCCCTTTCCTGCAACAGAATGTTAATAGCCAAAAATTGGAAACAATTCAGGCATTCACCAATAGTAGGTGGATAATTTGGGGTATTTCAATACAATGGAATGCTACACAACAATGAAAGATCCTAAGATACTGGTACATGTAGCATCGTGGATGAATCTCACAGATTTGATAGTAAGCCAAAACAAGAGTAGTACTGTATGGTTCCATGTCTGTGAAGTTTGAAATGAGGCAAAATTAATCCAACCAGTCCCATCCTAAAGGAGATCAGTCCTGGGTGTTCATTGGTAGGACTGATGTTGAAGCTGAAACTCCAATACTTTGGCCACCTGATGCGGAGAGTTGACTCATTTGAAAAGACCGTGATGCTGGGAAAGATTGAGGGCAGGAGGAGAAGGAGATGACAGAGAATGAGATGGTTGGATGGCATCACCGACTCAACGGACATGGGTTTGGGTGGACTCCGGGAGTTGGTGATGGACAGGGAGGCCTGGCGCGCTGCAGTTCATGGGGTCTCAAAGAGTGGGACATGACTGAGCAACTGAAATGAACTGAATCTATGTGGATGGATATCACATAGTGATCACCTTTCCTCAACTTAATGGCTGGAGTGGGGCATGAGTAAAGTGACAAGACAGTAATGTTTTTTATCTTGGTAATGGAAATAAGATGTTCTTACCACCACTGAGCTAGTGTTTCTCTTCACTACCTTTTAACCCAGGATTCCTTGTTACACTTACTACAAGCCTTATTTCAGGCCTCAGATATATGAACTACGAAGTCCAAATTCTGAGTATCTCTTTATACCAAGTCACCTAACTTATATGTCACATCTATGTATCCTTGTGGGTGTACACACTAGGAGAAGAACTGACTAGAATACTGATAAAGAGACAAAGAAACAAAACAGCAACAACAAACAGAATAAGAAGCTAAAATATAAGACAGCTACTATTTTTGTCTGTTCATTCATTTTATTTTAATTTGATTAGTTGGTTTTTATGCTTGTTGGTCATTGTCTTTGACTTTTTGATGTTTGGCCATTACTAAAATTCTCTTTGCATCTCACTTCTGAAACTACCTCTTTACAGATCGGGAAAGGACATTTAGTACCAAAAACATAGGCACCATCTCAAAGTCAGCTCCCTAGGCTGAGCCTCTGGATGTTCTAACTAAGTGACTCATCCATCTGGACACAGGACAGAACAAAAAAAAGAAGGTTAAGCTATGAGTCACCACAAAGTGGTTCACACCTGTTTCCGTGGTTTACAAAGTCAACTCTTAAATTAATTGTTGCAATCTTCAAAGAATCCAAATGCATGCGTTATAAGAAGAACTTGCTAAAACATTACAATTAGAAAAAATTTTTTGACCAAGGAAGGACTTGTAGAGATCATTCGAGTCAGAGTTTCCTAACCTCTTTGGGATCAGAGACTTTGAAAATCCATGGAAAGCTATGGACTCTTTTGCCTCCAAACTGCATTTAAGATCTTGCATAGAACTTTAAGGATTTTTTTTTTAATTTATATATATTATGATGCTCACCCATGAATTTGCTTAAAGTCCATGGGCTCTGCATTTAAAAACCCTTGATGTAATCCAAGCATGAATAGGAGGTCCTAGGTTAAATAGTTTACCTAAAGTGAATAAGGAGAGTAGGACAGAAGCTAGAACATGGGAAGGGGCTAGAACTGGCTTGCAATCTACTACCCACACCACTGCTCCAGAATAAAGAAAGATCTACATTTTAAAAAAATATGGCTATTCTGGGGCAGGTTGGACTTTCTCCAAATATATATTGATTAGGAAGTTTCAGTGAGGAAAAATGATCTTGAATATAAATGAAAGACAGTCAGATTTTCTGTTTGGGCTCTAAACTAATTGCCTTTTCCAGTAACTGCCACTCTGCAGTTCCCATCCAACAGTATTCAATTGTCCAATACTGCTGGAACAAGGCACCTACCAGCTCAGTGAATGGAAGACAATATTCACATTTCCAACCTCAGTAACTCTCATTAGTTGTTGTCAACTTACCTTCCACTCACCTCTTAGTTTACAAATACTTCTTAAGATGCTTCTGTCCTCTAAAAGTCATTAAATTAGAACTTCAAACCTTTACCTAAATTCTACAAACCCCATGAGCTACTCCTTGTTTTCCTCCTTTCTCCTCTTAAAAGAGTAGTTATCTATCTGCAAAAAATATACACTTTGAACCTTACAGAAGTGTCAATATTCAACTTTTTTTTCAAGTTTTCTAAATTATTTATTTTAACTGGAGGATAATTACTTTTCAACTGTTTTTGACTTTCAAAATCTTTCATATGATTTAACTTAATATTTCCAATCTGTTAACAGTGTTTACTATGGAAGGAATGATAAAGGAATTGATTTTGAGTAATTATTGTTAGGTTGTATTAGGTTGTAGAGTATTATTATTATTTCCTACTTTATAGTCTCCTATACTTTCTAAATTTCTTCAACCACCTTGTATTAGTTTTTAAAATCGCATTTTAAAAAATCAAAATCTCCATCTCTAACTTCCCCAAAGCACATTGATTCTACAGCCTCTTAACAACTGCTCTTTGCACCTGTCCTTCTTGCTTCTTTCACTGAGGACAACAAAATCACCCAGATGACCCAAGACCCAGATGAGTCTAAAGTGATATTTGACTTTTTTTCGTTTCTACACTCCATCCTCCATATATCACTGGTTTTCCTGGTTCTCCAGCCTCTGTTTACTCCATCTCAGTTTCCATGTCCAGTTCAGTCATTGGACAGATATTTACTGAGTTTTTACAGATATTTGAGAAACATTACAGATAAATGAGTATTTGCAAATATTTACTACTTGGTACTCTGAAAGACTAGCAAAATTACAGTGAATACAGTGAAATTTTTGCTTCTGCTCATTTCTAAAGGTTCTGTGCTCCTCTTGCTTGATTTTGTTCTCTTCTTTGACCTTTATGCAGATGACCCACAAAGCCCCTACTTCTCCCCACCATACCTCTTCAGCTGATTATTACAACCCACCTCAAATGCAATGCATTCTGAACCAAATTCAGCTGCCACTGAAATTCCTTCAGTATTTCCTAGGTAGGTCCTGGCATCCCTACTAACCCAGTCATTCATGCTATAGTTACCCTTCAATCTTCCCTGTTTTGAACTAGCTCCCTCAAAAGCAGAAGCTGGGGCCAGTATTTGAGCACAAGGAGTTTATTTACAAGCTTAGGCAGGAATGACACAATAGAGAATGAGGCAGGAAGGAGAAAAAATAAAATAAAAAAGAGTGTTACTGAGTGGGTTCTTATTGCGGATAATTGCAGTGCAATTCCACACAGGAATTTCTGAGGAATCATGTGGAATAAGTTTCCAGATTTCCCCACTGAAACTTGAGAGGCTAGTAGCATTTTTACAAATTCTTGTTTCCCAGTGGCTAAGGATCGCTGGGAGTGGGACACAGGTTGGATATTCCCTATACCTCCAGTGTGCAAAGGAACCATCTACCACAGCTGCAGTTGAAGTCAGAAGTGAGGCAAGGAAACACTGTAACATGTATGTTACATGTCACTTATGTCTCAATAAAGCTAGAAGGAACAAAAAACATATATACACTTAACACTTTGATGAACATTATTGTCCATAAAAAAGACAAGAAATAAAGCACCATAGGTTTACCACTTCAGCAGTAAATAATAACATAATAAATATTGATTTAATGAAATTAACACATTTAACTATACTAGAAGGAACTTGCCCAGTGAAATGGAAATGATTGTATTGCAGAGAAAATTCCTCAACCTCCAAAACAAGTAATCGATAGAAACAGCCTAAAATTAAAAATACAGAAATAGTATCATAAGCATGTATTTTTAAAATCTGGCATTAGAAATCATCAGCAAAATGAAAAGGCAACGTATGGAATGGGAGGAAACATTTACAAATCATACATTTGATAAGGTTTAATATCCTATGGGATGGGAGGAAACATTCACAAATCACACATCTGATAAGGGTTAATATCCCAAATATATGAAGAACTCATAGAACTCAATAGCAAAAAAAGAAATCCAATTTTAAAATGGGCAGAAGAATTGAATAGACATTTTTCCAAAGAAGATATACAAATATCCAACAAGAAAAGGTGTTCAGCATCAATAATCATTAGGTAAATTCAAATCAAACCACAATGATATAATACCTCATCCCTTTTAGAATAGCTGTCATCAAAAAGACAAGCAATAAACAAATGTGTGTAGAATGTGGAGAAAAGAGAACCCTGGTGAACCGTCAGAAGAAATGTAAATTGGTGCAGCTACTATGAAAAACAGTATGGAAGTTCCTCAAAAAATTAAAAATGGAACTATCATATGATCCAGAAACTCCACTTCTGGGTAGATAGCCAAAAGAAAAAATTCACCATCTTGATGAGAAAGTTGCACTCCTATGTTCACTGAGGCAGTATTTACAGTAGTAGATACATGGAAACAATTTAAATGTCCACTGATAGATCAATATACAAAGAAGTTATGAGATATATAACAGAATATTTTTCACCCTTTAAAAAAAGAATGAGATCTTTACATTTTTAACAACATGGATGATTTTTATGTCATTATACTGTGTGAGTGGAGAAGGAAATGGCAACCTGCTCCAGTATTCTTGCCTGGAGAATCCCATGGACAGAGGAGCCTAAGGGGTTATAGTCCATAGGCTTGCAAGAGTCGGAGTTGACAGCGACTAAACCATAATAAGTGAGATGTCATACAAAAAATATAATCATTATATGATCTCAATTATATGTGGATTCTAAACAATCAAATTCATAGAGACAAAAACAGATTGGTAATTACCAGAGAGGCAGATGGGGTGTGGAGGAAATAGGTGAACGTGGTAAAATGTGCAAACTTAATTGTTAGAAAGTTCTGGGACATGATGGACTCCATGTGACTAGAGTTAACAATACTGTATTATATATTTGAAAATTTGTCAGAGTAAATATTAAAAACTTCTATTGCAAGAAAAAGATTGTAACTATGTGAGGTGATGGATGGTAAATAAGCTTACTGTGATAATCATTTTGCAATATACACATATATCAAATCATTATGCTGTATTCTTTAAACTAAGTTATATGTCAATAAAACTTCTAGTTTATTTATTAATATAAATAAATAAAATAGAAATAAACATAACATTTATTTATAATATAAATAAATAGTAAAATGGACATTAGTTTGAGCAAGCTCTGGAAGTTGACGACGGCCAAGGAAGCCTGGTGTGCTGCAGTCCGTGGGATCACAAAGAGTCAGACACGACTGAGCGACTGAACTGAATTGAACGGGTATTAAATAGCAGAAAAACATTAGAAAGAGACTTCCCCTGTAGGCTAGACTTAAAAGTAAGGGGAGACCTGATATCTTCATCAGACTTTCAGAATTGAAGTATTATTTTACTATTAACATAACTTCTGCTTAAGACCAAAGTGTTTAGAACCAGATGACTCAGATGATTTTATTATTGCTTAAAAACTTAATTCGAAGGTCTAAACTGATAAACCTTTAGCCAGACTCATCAAGAAAAAAGAGGGGGGGGGGGGCTCAAAGCAATAAAATTGGAAAAAGTTACACCTGACAACATAGAAATACAAAGAATTACAAGAGACTACTTCAAGCAACTATATGCCAATCAAATGGACAATCTGGAAGAAATGGACAAATTCTTAGAAAGGTAAAATCTCCCAAAAGTGAACCAGGAATAAATAGAAAATATTAGCAGATGAGTTACAAGAACTGAAATTGAAATTCTGATTTTAAAACTCCCAACAATATAAAAGTCAAGGACCAGATAGCCTCACAGGAGAATTCTGTAAAACATTTAGAGAAGAGTTAACATCTGTGTTTCTGAAACTATTTCAAAAACTTGCAGAGGAACACTTCCAAATTCATCCCATGAGGGCACCATGACCCTGGTGCCAAAACCAGATAAAAATAGCACCAAAAAAAAGAAAATTACAGGTAAATATCACTGATGAACATAGTTGCAAAAATCCTCAACAAAATACTAACAAAGTGAATTCAACAATATATTAAAAGGATTATATGCCATGATCAAGTAGGATTTATATCAAGGATGCAAGGATTTTTCAGTATTCACAAATCAATCTGTGTGATACATCACATCAACAAATTAAAGAATAAAACCGATATGATCATCTCATTAGATGTAGAAAAAGTTCTTAATAAAATTCCACACCCTTTATGGTAAAAACTTTCTGGAATGTAGGCATAGAAAGAACACACCTCAACATAACAAGGACCACATATGATAAACCCACAGCTAACAACTTCATACTCAAAGGTGAAAACCTTCTAAGATCAAGAACAAGACAAGGATATCCTTTCTCACTACTTTTAGCCAACATAGCTTTGGAGGTCCTTCCTACCCATGGAAACCATGGAATAAAAAGAAATAGAAGCAATCCAAATTAGAAAAAAAGAAATAAATCTGTCACAGTTTGTAGATAACACAATTCTATACATAGAAAATCCTAAAGATGCTACCGGAAAACTACTAGAGCTCATCAGTGAATTTGGTAAATTGGCAGATACAAAACTAATACACAGAAATCTCTTGCATTCCTATATACTAACAACAAAAGATCAGGAAGATAAACTATGGAAATAACTCCATTTGCCAGTGCATCAAAATAAATAAATAAATAAATAACATATCTAGGAATAAACCTACCTAATAAAGCAAAATATCTACTCTGAAAACTATAAGATGCTGATGAAAGAAATCTAAGATGACACAAAATGCGGCAAAATATACCATGTTCTTGGATTGGAAGTATCAATATTGTCAAAATGACTATACTTGCCAAGATAATCTACAGATGCAATTCAATCTTTATTAAAATATCAATGACATTTTAGGGAGATCTAGAAGAAAAATCTTAAAATTTTGTATGGAAGCACATAAGACCTTTGACTGTGTGGATCACAATAAACTGTGGAAAATTCTTAAAGAGATGGGAATACCAGACTACCTGACCTGCCTCTTGAGAAACCTGTATGCAGGTCAGGAAGCAACAGTTAGAACTGGACATGGAACAACAGACTGGTTCCAAATAGGAAAAGGAGTACATCAAGGCTGTATATTGTCACCCTACTTATTTAACTTATATGCAGAGTACATCATGAGAAATGCTGGGTGGAGGAAGCACAAGCTGGAATCAAGATTGCCGAGAGAAATATCAATAACCTCAGATATGCAGATGACACTACCCTTATGGCAGAAAGTGAAGAACTAAAGAGCCTCTTGATGAAAGTGAAAGAGGAGAGTGAAAAAGTTGGCTTGAAGCTCAACATTCAGAAAACTAAGATCATGGCATCTGGTCCCATCACTTCATGGCAAATAGATGGGGAAACAGTGGAAATAGTGGCTGACTTTATTTTTCTGGGCTCCAAAATCACTGCAGATGGAGATTTGCAGCTTTGAAATTAAAAGACGCTTACTCCTTGGAAGGAAAGCTATGACCAGCCTATTGAAAAGCAGAGACGTTACTTTGCCAACAAAGGTCCATCTTGTCAAGGCTGTGGTTTTTCCAGTGCTTATGTATGAATATGAGAGTTGGACTATAAAGAAAGCTGAGTGCCAAAGAATTGATGCTCTTGAACTGTGGTGTTGGAGAAGACACTTGAGAGTCCCTTGGACTGCAAGGAGATCCAACCAGTCCATCCTAAGGGAGATCAGTCCTGGGTGTTCATTGGAAGGACTGATGTTGAAGCTGAAACTCCAATACTTTGGCCACCTCATGCGAAGAGCTGACTCATTTGAAAAGACCCCAATGCTGGGAAAGATTGAGGGCAGGAAGAGAAGGGGACGACAGAGGATGAGATGGTTGGATGGCATCACCGACTCAACGGACATGGGTTTGGGTGGACTCCGGGAGTTGGTAACGGACAGGGAGGCCTGGTGAGCTGTGGTTCATAGGGTCGCAAAAAGTCAGACACGACTGAGCAACTGAACTGAACTGAACTAAAAGAAGACATACAGATGGCCATAAAGCATATGAAAAGGTGCTCAACATCACTCATTATTAGAGAAATGCAAATCAAAAGTACAATGAGGTATCACTTCACATTGGTCAGGAAGGCCATCACCAAAACGTCTACAGACAATAGATGCTGGAGAAGGTGTGGATAAAAGAGAAACTTCCTACCCTGTTAATAGGAATGTAAGTGTTATAGCCACTATGGAGAACACTATAGAGTTTCCTTTAAAAACTGAAAATAGAGTGACCATATGCTCCAGTGTGTTCGATCCCTGGGTTGGGAAGATTCTCTGGAGTAGGAAATGGTAACCCACTCCAGTATCCTTGCCTGGAAGGTTCCATGGACAGAGAGGCTACAGTCCATGGGGTCATAAAGAGTAATACACAACTAAGCATGCATGCAGTGCAAATGCAATGCAATTCTTTGCTGTCTGAGCAAATGCAATGCAATACAGATTCTTTACTGTCTGAGTCACCAGGGAAGCCTTGATGCAATACAATATGATCAGTAATCCCACTCCTGGGCATACGTCCGCAGAAAGCCATACTTTGAAAAGATAGATACACCCCACTATAGTACTACATACAATAGCAAGACGTGGAAGCAACCTAAATGTCAATCAACAGATGAATAGACAAGGAAGATGTGGTGCATATATACATATGTATACACACACATACACAACAGAATATTACTCAGCCATAAAAAGAATGAAAGAGTGCCATTTGCAACAACATGGGTGAATCTAAAGATTATTATTCTAAGAGAAGTAAGTCATACAGAGAAACACAAATATCATATGATAGCACTTATATGTAGACTCCAAAAAATGATAAAAACAACTTATTTACAAAACATAAATAGACTCATGGACTTAGAAAACAAACTTCCAGTTATCAAAAGGGAAACATTGGTAGAGGGATAAATTAGGAGTTTGAGATTAACATGTATACACTACTGAGGGCCTACTGTATAGCACAGAGAACTCTACTCAATACTTTGTTATAAACTATATGGAAAAAGACTCTGAAAAAAATCAAAGTGAATGTCATTCAGTTTTGTCCGATTCCTTGCGACCCCATGGACTACACAGTCCATGGAATTCTTCAGGCCAGAAAACTGGAATGAGTGCCTTTTCCCTTCTCCAGGGGATCTTCCCAACCCAGGGATCAAACATTGATCAAACCCAGGTCTCCTACATTGCAGGCAGATTCTTTACCAGCTGAGCCACAAGGGAAGCCCCTGAAAAGAATAAATATGTGTACATCTATAGCTACATTATTTTGCTATACACCTGAAACTAACACAATGTCGTAAATCTACTATACTCTTGTAAACAATAAAAATTACAAAAAAGGAGTAAACAAAAACTTTAAAAAAAATTAACAGGCCTAAAATCAGAAAACTTCCTACTGAGTCACTAAAAAATTCTCTGGCTGCCAGAATCAATGTACATTGTCCTTTAGCAACCAAGTCAATAAACTACTACGTTGGATGGTATAGGCAGGCAGAAATATGTTCTTTTTTATGTTATTGACATAGATCAAGGTTAAGAAAAAAAGACTAAAAGAAATACTATGTTGATTCATTCAATAAATATTTGTTTTGAACTATGAGGATTAACTACAAAACATAATGCAAGATCACTGCTTTCAAGGGAAGTGTTAGTTGCCCAGTTATGTCCAACTGTTTAAGATCCCACAGACTGTAGCCTACTAGGCTCCTCTGTCCAAGAGAATTTCCAGACAGGAATACTAGAGTAGGTTGACATTTCCTTCTGCAGGAGGTCTTGCCAATCCAGGGATCACACCTGGGTATCCCACATTGCAGGCAGATTTTTTACTGTTTGAGCCACCAGGAAAATCCTATTCAATTTCAAATTTAGCTGTATATTGAATAATAGACTACTGAAATGTACAACACCATAGATGAATCTCAGAGGCAGGTGGTGCTAGTGGTAAAGAACCCACCTGACAAGACAGGAGACAAAAGAGATGTAGGTTCAATCCCTGGGTTGGGAAGATTCCCTAGAAAAGGAAATGGCAACCCACTCCAGTATTCCTGCCTGAAGAATCCCATGGACAGGGGAGCCCGGTGGGCTGCAGTCCGAGGGGTCACAAAGAGTTGGACATGATTAAAATGTCTTAGCACTTTGCACAGTACTATAGATGAATCTCAGAGATATTATGTTGAGTGGACTATGCCAGACATAAAAGTACTAAATGATTCTGCTTATGGAAAGTTCAAAACTAGGCAAAACCAATCTACTATAAAGGAAATCAGAATTTAGGTTACCCTCAGAGAGAAGGGTGTTAGTGGACATGGTCCTTATTTCTTTCCTTCTTCTAGTATTAAGAACTAGAGGCAAACATCTGAAGTGAACAACAAGCTAGTGAACTGCACATGCAAGGGATCTAGTTTGCATGTTCCTGAAAAGAATTTAATACCTGATGGTCTGAGGTGGAGCTGAGGCAGTGATGCCAGTGCTGGGGAGTGGGCTGCAAATACAGATTATCATTAGCAGGAAGGTTTGACTACTTAGAAACCATAGTAAATCAATTTCTTGCAGACTCATATTAAAACCCTATCAGTGAGGGGCAAGTGATGATTAAGCTACATCTGGTGGCAGGCTACAAGTTAGAATCCAACACTTATTTTAGTCTATGCGTAGCTCACCCATTATTTTATTTACCACTTCTATCCGTGCCTCTTTCCCACACCATGCACTTGTCTCAGTCACAGTTTTGGTAAGCCCACAAGCCAACCCTCACCAAAATGAGTAAAAACAAATGTCACTGGAGAGCTTCTTTGAAAATTGGGAAAGATCCAATGATGAGACAGCAAAAGATGCTAAGACTGCCAACAAAAAGAAAGCTGAATTAAAAAGAAAATACCAAGAGTCCTACTTAAATTACAGGTTTATTGCAACAGGTGATTCACATTCTCCAGGCCTGCTTTGTATAATATGTGGCAACTGGCTATCCAACAAAGCCATGAAAGCTTTAAAACTGCTTCACCACATGGAGACCAAGCATCCTACATTAAAAGACAAGGCTTTGGAGCTTTTTCAAAAGAAAAATAAAAAACATGAACATAAAGAACAGAAGCAATAATTGAAGGCCACCATCTCATCAAATGTGCCTGCACTGAGAGCATCATTCTTAGTGGCTAACCACATTGCTAAAGCTAGGAAGCCTTTTACTGCTGGTGAAGAGTTGATCCTGCATGCTGCTAAGGACATGTGTCATGAACTTTTAGGACAGGCTACAGTTCAGAAGGTGGCACATATTCCTCTTTCAGCTAGTACCATAACTAGATTAATGGATGAAATAGCAGAGCATATTGAGGCATAACTCTTAGAGAGGATTAATGGTACACAATCCAGGTTGACGAGTCTACCAATGTTGACCTGGCAACAATGCTTGTTTTTGTGTGATATATTTTTCAGGAGGCTGTGCACTTTGTTGCCAACCAACACCATAGCTGCAGAACTATTCAAACCCTTGAATGATCACCTATCAGGAAAACTGAATTGGTCATTTTGTGTCAGTATGTGCACAGATGGAGCAGCTGCCATGACTGGACAGCTTTCTGGTTTCACTACTCAGGTCAAAGAGATTGCTTCTGAAAGTGAGTCTATGCACTGTGTAATCCACAGGGAAATATTGGTAGCCGAAAACTGTCACCTGAACTTAGCAACATCTTGCAGTATGTGATTAAAATGATCAACCATTTTTAGTACATGCCCTTAATTGACATCCGTTTGTGCAGCTCTGTGAGGAGATGGACACAAAGCCACACATCTTCTCTTATACAGAGAAGTGAGATGGCTTTCTAAAGGTAGATCACTGGCCAGGGTTTTTGAGTTATGAGAGCTGCTCCAGGGATTTCTTAAAAAAAACAGTCACCGCTGGCAGCACATTTCAGTGACACAGAATGGGTCACAAAACTTGCTTACTTGTGTGACATATTCAACATGCTCAGTGAGCTCAATCTGTCACTTCAAGGGAGAATGACAACTGTGTTCAAGTCAGTGGATACAGTGGCTGCATTCAAAGCCTAACTGGAATTATGGAGGCAACAAGTGAACACTGGGATTTTTGATGTTTCAAATATTAGACGAGATTTTAAATAGATTGAGTCAGGGCCTTTTTTTCTCCCAGTTGGCACATTACTACCTTAGCTTTCAAAAAAGTTTTGAGTATTACTGCTCAACCACAAAAGACCTCTGAACTGGGAAGGAATGGATCCAGGACCCCTTTGTGAATAAGCTGGTGAATTGGTTTTGTCTGCAAATGACAGTGATGTTAAAAGTATGTTTGAGAAAGAGGCTTCCCTGGTGGTTCATAGGTAAAGAATTTGCCTGCCATTTCAGGAGACACTGGTTTGGTCCCTGGTCCTAGAAGATCCCACATGCCATGGGGCAAAAAAGCCTGTGTGCCATAACTACTGAGCCAGTGCTCTAGAACCCTTAAGCTGCAACTACTGAGCCCACATGCCACAAATACTAAAGTACCTGAGCTCTAGAGCCTGTGCTCCACAATAAAAGAATCCACTGTGATGAGAAGCCCCACCACCACTAGAGAGTGACCTCCACTCTCTACAACTTTGCTTTGCATGCAGCAGCAAAGACCTAGTGCAGCCAAAAATAAAATAAATAAATAAATTTTAAAATATGTTTGAGACAACTCAAACATATATTCAGGTGGAATATCCTGAGATTGACACAAAAGCACTGAAAAGCCTGCTTCCAGTGCCAACATCCTATCTTTGTGAAGCAGGGTTTTCTGCAGTGACAGCAACCAAAACGAGATGACAGAGTAGACTGGACATAAGTAACATACCCCAGGTTCTACTGTCTCCCATTACCCCCAGATGGGACTGTCTAGTTGCAGGAAAATAAGTTCATGATGCCCACTGATTGTGCATTTATGGTGAGTTGTATAATTATTCCATTATATATATCACAATGTAATGATAATAGAAGTAAAGTGCACAATAAATGTAATGTTCTTGAATCATCTTCAAAACATTCCCTCACCCTGGTTTGCAGAAAAATCGTCTTCCATGTGTCTCATCCCTGGTGCCAAAAGGTTGAGGACTGCTGTTTTAGAAGGTGACCTGGACCCATTTCTGTTATCCCATGTGAGGTTTAAATAACACCATGTACATATTCATGTGACTTGGGCTTCCTTATAGTATGGTGGCCTCAGGGTAGTAGGACCCCAAGAAAGTGTTCCTAGCAACCAAAATGGAAGTTTTATGTCCTTTCGAGATCTGACAATAGAAATAACAAACCTATCTATCATTACTTCTGCAATACCCCTTCAGTCAAAGAAGTCATAACACCACCCAGATTCAAAAGGAGGGAAAATAGATTCTGTCTTTTAATGAGAGAAGTGTCAAAGAACTTACAAATTTAACACTGCTGCATGATAGAAAGACAAAATGCTCCATGGACCACATTTGAGATATACAGCTCATGCACAAGAGCAATCCTGTCTTTTTACCCTCAAGTCTGAGATTATCACAAACTCACGTGAACAGTGAAGGGACTCAGCCATACATATACATGTATCCATTCTCCCCCAACTCCCCTCCCATCCAGGATGGCACATAACACTGAGCAGAGTTCCATGTGCTATATAGTAGGATTCCATTGGTTGTCCACTCTAAACATAGCAATGTGTACATGACCTTCCTAAAGTCCCCAACCATCATCTCCCCCTGGAAACCATGAGTTTGTTAATTTGGTATGAATTAATAACTAACTGAGCCATGCAAAAAGATGGATAAAAGACTAAGACAATAGGGTCCAGAAACAGAGAAAACCAGAAGACACCACACTTTCTTCTTGACTTTGTCCATGGTACCTCTGAGAAAAGAAATAAGGCTATGAAGTAGGATATTATAAACATAGGTTTCAGCATTTTTGCTGCATACAGTTTCCAGTGATTTGAGATCGCTTGTCATAAACTAAATTCAAAAAATAAGCTTCTACTGAGAAATTTCCTCTTAGAAGACTCTGGGGACTTTTTGTACTGGAGTTTTCTGAATTATGAAAGGTGGGTAAAAGACATATAATTTAATCCTAAACTATAGCTCAAAAAATGCTTTTTCCCACCAATGTGGAATTCAATGGGGGAAATTGGCTTTAAAATAAAATTTCCTTTTCCAACTGATTTCTTTCAAAAGAGTCAGAAGCACAAGACTAAGTAGAGAGGGGAGGTCCAAAGGGAGTTCAGAAATATTGCTGTCCTAAAGCCACTTCTCAAGTACAAGATAAAATTCCACGAACATTAAGAGTTGGATTCCTCATACTTGTGGACACAGCAGAGGAAAGAAAAGATGGGATCAACTGAGAGAGTAGCATTGAAACATACACATAATCATATGTAAAATAGATAGCAAGTTGGAATTTTCTGTATGATGCAGGGACCTCATCCTGGTGCTCTGCGACAACCTAGAGGAGTGGGATGGGGCAGGGGTAGGAGAGAGGTTCAAGAGGAAGGGAGTATATATATACATATGGCTGATTCATGTTGATGGATAGCAAAACCCAAAACAACACTGTAAAGCAATATCCTCCAATTAAAAATTTGGAATGAAAACTGACATTTTCCAGTCCTGTGGTCGCTACTGAGTTTTCCAAATTTGCTGGCATATTGAGTCCAGCATATTAACAGCATCATTGTTTAGGATTTTAAGTAGCTCAGCTGGAATTCCATCACCTCCACTAGCTTTGTTTGTTGTAATGCTTCCTAAGGCCCACTTGACTTCGCACTCCAGGATGTCTGGTTCTAGGCAAGTGACCACACCATCATGATTATAGGGGTCATTAAGATCTTTTTTGTACAGTTCTTCTGTGTATTCTTGCCACCTCTTCTTAATCCCTTTTACTTCTGTTAGGTCCTTACTGTTTCTGTCCTTTATCATGCCCATCCCTGCATGAAATATTCCCTAGGTATCTCTGATTTTCTTGAGGAGATCTCTAGTCTTTCTCATTCTATTATTTTCCTCTATTTCTTTGCATTGTTCATTTAAGAAGACCTTCTTATCTCTCTTTGCTATTCTCTGGAATTCTGCATTCAGTTGGGTGTATCTTTTCCTTTCTCCCTTGCTTTCACTTTTCTTTTCTCAGCTATTTGTAATGTCTCCTCAGACAACCACTTTGCCTTCTTGCACTTCTTTTACTTTGGGATGGTCTTGGTCACTGCCTCCTATACAATGTTGCAGACCTCTGCCCATAGTTCTTCAGGCACTCTTTCTACCAGATAATTCTTGAATCTATTCATTTCATCCATTGTGTAATCATAAGGGATTTGATTTAGGTCATACCTGAATGGCCTAGTGGTTTTCCCTACTTTCTTCAATTTAAGTCTGAATTTCACAATTCAGTTCAGTTCAGTTCACTCAGTCATGTCCAACTCTTTGTAAGCCAGTGGATTGCAGCACACCAGGCTTCACTATCTATTACCTACTCCCAGAGATTGCTCAAACTTATGTCCATCAAGCCACTGATGCCATTCAACCATCTCATCCTCTGTCATCCCCTTTTCCTCTTGCCATCAATCTTGCCCAGCATCAACGTCTTTTCCAATGAGTCAGTTCTTCACATCAGGTGGCCAAAGTATTGGAGCTTCAGCATCAGTCCTTCCAATGAATATTCAGGGCTGATTTTATTTAGGATGTACTGGTTTGATTTCCTTACTGTCCAAAGGACTCTCAAGAGTCTTCTTCAATACCACAGTTCAAAAGCATCAATTCTTCAGGACACAGCATTCTTTATGGCCCAACATCTATACATGACTACTGGAAAAACCATAGCTTTGACTATATGGACATAATCTGAGCCACAGTCAGCTCCCGTAGACTCTCTATAGAGTCAGACTCTATAGAGCTTTTCCATCTTTGGCTGCAAAAAATAGAATCAATCTTTCTGATTTCTGTTTTGACCATCTGGTGATGTTCATGTGTAGAGTCATCTCTTGTGTTGTTGTAAATGAGTGTTTGCTATAACCAGTGTGTTCTCATCGCAAAACTCTATTAGCCTTTGCCCTGCTTCATTTTGTACTCCAAGGCCAAGCTTGCCTGTTATTCCAGGTATCTCTTGACTTCCTACTTTCGCATTCCAATCCCCTAAATCCCCTATGATGAAAATGACATCTCTTTTTGGTGTTAGTTCTAACAGGTCTCATAGGTCTTCATAGCACCATTCAACTTCAGCTTCTTCAGTATTGTGGTTGGGGGAAAGACTTGAATTATTGTGATACTGAATGTTTTGCCTTGGAAATGAACCAAGATTATTCTGTCATTTTTTATATTGCACCCAAGTACTGCATTTTGAACTCTTTTGTTGACTATGAGGGCTACTCCATTTCTTCTAAGGGATTCTTGCCCACAGTAGTAGATTTAATGGTCACCTGAATTAAATTTGCCTATTCTCATCCATTTTAGTTCACTTATTCCTGTCTATGTTTACTCTTGCCATCTCCTGCTTGACCATTTTCAATTTACCTTGATTCACGCACCTAACATTCCAGTTTCCTGTGCAATATTGTTCTTTACACCATTGGACTTTAATTTCGCCACCAGACACATCTACAGCAGAGCATTGTTTCCAATTTGGCCCAATCTCTTCAATCTTTTGGGAGCTATTAGTAATTGCCCTCCACTCTTCCTCAATAGCATACTGGTCAAATTCTGACCTAAGAGGCTCATATTCTGGTATCATATCTTTTTGCCTTTTCATACATTCATGGAATTCTTGAGGCAAGAATGCTAGAGTCGTTTGCCATTTTCTTCTCCAGTGAATCATCTTTTGTCAGAACTCTTCACTATGACCCATCCATCTCAGGTGACACTGTGTGGCCTGGCTCATAGCTTCACTGAGTTAAGCAAACCCTTTTTCCACAACAAGGCTGTGACTCATAAAGGGGTCAGGAAGCAACAGTAAGAACTAGACATGGAACAACTGACTGGATCAAAACTGGGAAAGGAGTGTAATACGGTAGTATATTGTCACCCTGTTTATTTAACTTATATTCAGAATGCATTAGGCAAAATGACAGGTTGAATGAATCACAAGCTGGAGTCAAAAGTGCCAGGAGAGATATCAACAACCCCAGATATGCAGATGATAACACTCTAATGGCAGAAAGTGAAGAAGAACTAAAGAGTCTCTTGATGAGGGTGAAAGAGGAAAGTGAAAAAGCTGGCTTAAAACTCAACATTCAAAAAACTAAGATCATGGCATCCAGTCCCATCACTTCATGGCAAATAGAAATGGGAAATGTGGAAACAGTGACAAATTTTATATTTTTGGTCTCCAAAATCACGATATAGTGACAGTAAGCATAAAATTAAAAGACTCTTGCTCCTTGGAAGGAAAGACATTACAAACCTAGATAACATGTTAAAAAGCAGAGACATCACTTTGCTGACAAAGGTCCATATTAGTCAAAGCTCGGGTTTTTCAGTAGCCATGTACGGATAAGAGCTGAACCATAAAGAAGGTTGATTGCTGAAGAAATGATGCTTTTTAATTGGAGTGCTGGAGAAGACTCTTGAGAGAACTGCAAGAGGGTGAAACTAGTCAATCCTGAAGGAAATCAATCCTGAATATTCATTGGAAGGAGTGATGCTGAAGCTGAAGCTCCAGTCCTTTGGCCATTTGATGCGAAGAGCCTACTTATTGGAAAAGGCCCTGATACTGGGAATGATTGAAGGCAAAAAGAGAAGGGGGCAGCAAAGGGTGAGATGGCTAGATAGCATCACTCTCTCCATTGACAAGAATTTGAGCAAACTCTGGGAGACAGTGAAGAACAAGGAAACCAAGTGTGTTGCAGTCCACGGGGTCCCAAAGAGTCAGACATGACTTAGTGACTGAACAACAACAACAAAATTTTCATCAAATGATTTTCTAAAAAATAGTTGCATACTTTTTTCCAAGGCAGTAAAATTTCCTCACACTGAAATAACACCATCTGATGGTCACCTGTCTGTTATGTGGGACCATGAGTTGACAGATGTGAAGAGGGAGAGGTAGAAAGATAATAGGGAAAGTTTCCTCTTTTCCTCTTCCTGTCTATCTTCCTTTATTTCAATAAAGCAAAAAAAAAAAGGAGGGGAGGAAGGCATGTGAAGAAAACACAAAACAACTTTGCAGACAGCATGTGGCTTTTGGAAGTTTTCAGGCCCAAAATGTTGAAGCAGTTGTATTTCTCCATTACTTAAAAGTTTTGGAGTGGCTCAGCAGGGCTCCCAAGGTTGATCTGCATAAAGTGCCTCTCACTGGAATCAGATGTTAAAATCTAACTGCTTTTCTCAGATCCAAATACTTGAGTGTCTTAAATCAGCTGCTACCAATGCTTGACAACCTCAAAATCCATTGGCCAAATTCCCTGTGGATTGATTCCAACAAGCAATCCTCTGACTAAAAATCATGAACTGAAGTATATACCAGCCAGGATTTGATCAAAGAAATAGAACCATTGGAAACAGCTAATAAGGGATTTATTACAGAATTTGACATTACATAATAGTGGGTGTCGGTTAAACAGTCTACAAGAAGCTGTGCCTTCTGTGTTTGGTGCAGAAGCCTAAAGTTAGCAGTCAGAAAGGAAAGAAACATGGATATCAAGTGGGTAAAACAAGGGCCATTGGAACTTTCAAGGATGGGCTGGAATCCTTGAGGACAGATTAAAATTCATGTCATTTTTCCACCTCCTCAAGTCTACCACTTTCAACAATATTGTCCTGCAGGAGAAGATATTATTTACCATGGAACTAGACTCTCACTTAGCCCAGGAGGTACAGTAACTTAAGGAGGATCCAGCAGGAGCAACAGGAGCTGTGGGACTAGCTGTCAGGTGAGTCTGCAGAAAATGATGGCATCCAAAAGTAGTAGCACTGTTTTGTGCCATACATGGACTTTCCAAGCATAAAAAGAATATGACTGTTGCTTCACTCCCACCCTCTAAACCTTTCACAAAATGTATTGTGGCCTATTTTAACCCAGAACTATGCAAGGAAGGGAATTCTGGGCAATACGGTTCCAGCCAAGCCAAGACGCCACAGTACAAACCCACTCCAACTTGATAGGTTTGCCAGCACCCACCTGCCACATACCTATCCGTCTTCTCTGCCATATGACAGGCAAAAGAGAAAGGAAAGGAACAGAGGAAGGAAGGAAGAAAAAGAGCACAAGGTGCATTGATCATGGTTAACAAAACGAGAAGAGCCTTTTGACATCTGGTGGCACAGAGAAGCAATGGGTGATGGGATAATCATAGCCAACTAACTGCCCCAGACTGGAATAAACTTCAGTGCCCTGGAATGACTTAACTAGAATACTTCTGTGATACTGACCAAGCTCCACCTTCCAATCCACTAATGCAATACCTATTAAACTAAGGTCATCTCATGAGAAATAAAGGGTCCAGAGGTTCTAGTTATTTGCCTTTGCATATCTACCAAGACTGAAATCACTATAATGTCATCCAAATTCACATGCCAGTGTAACGATATGATAAATATTTTACCTTGTGTTTGAAAAAGACTTTCAAAACTACTACTGAACACTAAAAGTTTCTGCAATATTTTAAGTATATGATCTCATTTTCAAGTATAACTACCAGCTATACCTACTCCAGTCTCTGTCCAACACTCCCATAATGGATACCACAGTTCAAGGCTTCCTGGATTCCCTAGGGATCTGAGCCAGGTCCTCAGGAAGACCAAAACTTGATAGGGAAGAAAGCAAGAAGCACCAATGATTACACTTGGGCTGTATACACCAGCCACTTGTCCTCATTAGCTCAGGTCCAATTACTCCCAGGACGTGGGCCACAGCTTATTTTCATATGTCCATAGCACTATGACTCATTCTCCTGTTGAACTTTTATGCAGGAAATCTCTATTGGTAGTAAATTACAACCAAGTGTCTTTCATTTTATAACCTCATGACAAAAACAGGCAGAAGAAGAGCACTATTGTTCACATTTATTGGTCATGGTAGGAAAGCAAAATCAAAGAAAATGTGAAGGAAAACAATGTGGAGTTCTCTCCTCCAAAAGAAATATGGCTTCCCACAAGAACTAGTAGAATCTGCACACAATGTGTGATTTAACCCTCCAAGTATGCACAATTCTAGGGAAAAAGTGACAGAGAACAAGATATGATCTAAAAACGAGTAACAGAAGGGTTTGAGAATACCCCAAACTCTTAGGAAGATAGATAGGCTGGAAGTAATTTTAAGGATAAAGCTCTAAGATGTTGTTGTAACTTTGTCAAGAGAAACTAATCAATTATATTGACTCATATGGAGGTTTGGGGAAAGGCAATGGAATTACAAGTAGAAAGAAAGAAAGTGAAGTCGCTCAGTCGTGTCCGACTCTTTGTGACCCCATGGACACCAGGCTCCCCCGTCCATGGGATTTTCTAGGCAAAAGTACTGGAGTGGGTTGCCATTTCCTTCTCCAGGGAATCTTCCCGACCCAGGGATCAAACCCAGGTCTCCCGCATTGTAGACAGACGCTTTACTGTCTGAGCCATAAGTAAGTCTTAAATCACACAGGAAAAAAAAAGGTACAAAGCCATCAGGGTCCATGAAGAAAGCCCAGAGGAACCGAGTTGACACTGGCTTTGAATATACTAACACTGTTATTTTCTACAATAATTGCAAACAGTGGTTCTAAAAGGGTGACTTCAGTGAAGCAGCAATACCATCTGGGGGCTTGCTAGAAATGCAAATTCCTACACACACACACACACACACACACACTCACACACACACTAGAATGAACCACTGGTTTAGAGTGTGTAAATTTACCTTGTCTCTGAAACACAGCTGAATGAAATGACTTTTGGTTGTTTCCACAGTCTCCAAAGCTCAGGTAGCTTCCCAGGTAGCTAGCATGCTTTCAGGGAGTACCTAACCAGACTGACTGTAGCATTTTAGTCCACTTGGTGCTATATTTCCCAAGCTAATTTAGTAAATTAGCATTCTGGTTTTTATAGATTGGTCACCTATAGGGTGTTTACTGACCTGAGCCAGCACTCCAATCTAAAAATCAGATGTTAACAAGCCCTGTCCTCTGGCCTTCAGTTGAGAGGTGTTAATCACTCAGTCATGTCCAACTCTGTGACTCTATGAACATAGCCCACCAGGCTCCTCTGTCTATGGGACTTTTCAGGCAAGAATACTGGAGTGGGGTGCCATTTCCTTCTCCAGGGGGATCTTCCTGACCCAGGGATCAAACCTGGGTCTTCTGTATTACAGGCATATTCTTTACTGCCTGAGCCATCAGAGGCCCTCTAAAAACAGTACTATCAAAACAGAGAATGTGACACTCTTTTGATGAGAATCCCTATATATCAAACAGAAAAAAGAACTGCTCTAGTGGTAGCTGGAGTGAAGAGAAGAGCAAGGACTCCCTGTGCTTCCTTTTCACAGTTTCTGGGATGAACTCCTCAGAGGTCTCAGATTTCAAGGTCATTATTGGAAAAGCAAGTATCAGAGAAAGAAGCACCTCTGGGTGAGGCTTCCCAGAGCAAATAGGACTTCTGTTGGAGCTCGTAGGGTGAAGAGGATACAGATCAAAAGAGAGGGACATTGGGAGCTTGGATGAAGGAAGCCATGGAGAAGAAGGTAACCACATGAGTGTGTAGAGGAAGCAGCAATTGCAGCTATTCTGAATGGAAGGAAACCACTGTGCAGTGACTAGAAATAAAACTAAAGGATCTTCAACTCAAGATGAAAGAGATTAGATTTGATTCAGTAGTCAAGGGGAACCAGTATAAATGCCTGAGTGGACAAAGGAGTTAGCAGCTGGGTCTTGTCACTTAATGACCCCCGAAGAGTCATGAGGATGCCATGATGTTGGTTAGTTGAGAAATCCAACAAGAGATTGCAAGAGGTTCTTCTTGGGAAAATCTTAAACCCTGAGCATTTCCCCTAAAAATTCATTCAGTGCTTCACTACTAACTCCATCATGGCTTCAAGTTAATACACAGTTCCAAAAAGAGCATTGATTTTCTTTGTAAAAATCTAAAAACAGAAGTTGGAAAACCTTGAATGAGCTATGACTAACTACTACTAGCCTCTAGTAGTTATATTACTTACTTCCTTCACAGGTCATGTGGAAAAGCAAGAAAACATGGAGAAGACTTGGTTTTCATTCTCCCTCCTCCGCCTCAGGCTGTTTGACTTTGGGCAAGTCACTGAACCTCTTTTGGTCTATTTACTCATTGATAAAATGGAAACAACAATATCCTATCACCAGGTTGTTTTAAAGACTAAATGAGAGATGCAAGCATAAAACACCTAGCACAGAGCTTACTGCATAGTGAGAGGTCGATAAATGTCATTTGAATCTAAATATGAGAATTCTGGAGGCCAAGGACTACATATATCATACCTGAAATTTTCAAAATGTTGAAGGGAGGGAAGAGGAAAAAAGTTCAGCATCCCTTGCCTAAACCCATATTTCAACATAAATACACCCTTAACCACAGATATTGGAAAACATTTGGGGTGACTGGTCAGCACTCCAAGTATTATCATTTTAACGGTATTTTTGGTCAAACTCCAAAGAACAACAATGTCAGCCACAGAGCAGTGATGACTGCACCCACCTAAACTGAGTGCATCCACAAAAAGTGAGCACGGTCCAAAGCCAAGTCAAAAGAGAGCTCAATCACACAAGAGCACATCTATTGCCTTCAGGTTGGATGCCAGGAAGTCTCCCATCTTTGCATTTGATGTTGACTAATAAAATAGGAACTTCAGGTTTGGGGGAGACAATGAGAAGCTGGCTATCTTCCTATACTCCCTCCCCCTACTCCTGTACCAAGAGAAATGGAATGATCCATCTTTTTGGTGAGATTAAGACTTTTTACCCTTCTTGAGGCCACCATGAGCATGCACACGCTCTCTGGAGGGGAGTAAGCTCACTAAGATAGGACTTCTGGGCCCGGGGGTTATAGAAAATGTCAGCACTGGATATAGTATCATGCTGGAGACCACGCTCTGGGGCCAGACTACTTGAGTCCAAAGACAGCTATGCCTCTCACTAGCTCTGTGGTACTGAGCAAGCCACAAAACTCTCTGTGCTTTACTCATTCATCTGTAAAATGGGCTTGGTGAGAAATAAGTGTAACAAAACATAACATGAAAGTGCTATTCATTATTAGAGAGGAAAGAATGCAACACATGTGTTATTTTTGAAAAAAACAAGTCAAGGTAGCAACCTAAGACAGTGAGGGCCAAAAGAGGAGACAGTGGCTCCTGTGGAATTTACCGAGAAGAAAAATGTAATTAAGAATAGCAGAGACCTCTGCCATTTTTAGAGAAGCTCTATACAGTCCACCAAAACAAGAACAGGAGCTGACTGTGGCTCAGATCACGAAAAACCTCAAAATTCAGACTTAAATTGAAGAAATAAGGGAAAACCACTAGGCCATAAAGGTGTGACCAAAATTAAACTTCTTATCATCATACAGTGGAATTGACAAATAGATTCAAGGGGTTAGATATGAGAGAGTACCTGAAGAACTATGGACTGAGATTCATAACACTGTTCAGCAGGTGGTGATCGAAGCCATAACAAGAAGAAAGATGTAAAAATGAAAAACTATTATCTGAGGAGGCCTTACAAATAGCTGAAAAAGAAGAGAAATGAAAGGCAAAGGAGAAAAGGAAAGATATATTCATCTGAATGCAGAGTTCCAAAGAATAGCAAGGAGAGATAACAAAGCCTTCCTCAGTGATCAAAGCAAAGAAATAGAGGAAAACAATAGAATGGGAAAGACTAGAGATCTCTTCAAGAAAATTAGAGATATCAAGAGAACATTTCATGCAAAGATGGGCACATTAAAGGATAGAAACAGTATGGACTTAATAGAAGCAGAAGATATTAAAAGAGGTGGCAAGAATACACAGAAGAGCTATACAAAAAAAAAATATTAATGGCCCAGGTAACAATGATGGTGTGATTGCTCACCTACATCCAGACATCCTGGAGGGCAAAGTCAAGTAGTCTTCAGGAAGCATCACTATGAACAAAACTAGTGGAGGTGATGGAATTCCAGTTGAGCTATTTCAAACACTAAAAGATGATGCTGTGGAAGTGCTGCACTAAATGGGCCAGCAAATTTGGAAAGCTCAGCAGTGTCCAGAGGACTAGAAAAGGTCGGTTTTCCTTCTTTTTTTTTTTTTTTTATTGTAGTGGTTTTTGTCATACATTGACATGAATCAGCCATGGATTTACATGTATTCCCCATCCCAAAAAGGTCAGTTTTCATTCCAATCCCAAAGAAAAGCAATGCCCAAAAGTGTTCAAACTACCACACAATTGCACTCATCCCACATGCTAGCAAAGTAATGTTCAAAATTCTCCAAGCCAGGCTTCAACAATGTGTGAACCGTGAACTCCCAGATGTTCAAGTTTTAGATTTAGGTTTAGAAAAGGCAGATGAACCAGAGATCAAATTGTCAACATCAGCTGGATCATCAAAAAAGCAAGAGAGTTCCAGAAAAACATCTACATCTCCTTCATTGACTACACTAAAGACTTTAACTGTGTGGATCACAACAAAATGTGGAAAATTCTTGAAGAGATGGGACTACCAGACCACTTTACTTGCCTCCTGGGAAATCTGTATGTAGATCAAGATGAGTGCAATTGTGCGATAGTTTGAGCATTCTTTGCAATTGCCTTTCTTTGGGATTGGAATGAAAGCTGACCTTTTCCAGTCCTGTGGTCACTGCTGAGTTTTCCAAATTTGCTGGCATGTTGAATGCAGCACTTTCACAGCATCATCTTTTAGTGTTTGAAATAGCTCAACTGGAATTCCATCACCTCCACTAGCTTTGTTCGTAGTGATGCTTCCTGAGGTCCACTTGACTTTGCATTCCAGGATGTCTGGCTCTAGGTGAGTGATCACACCATTGTCATTATCTGGATCATGAAGACCTTTTTTGTCTAGTTCTGAGTATTCTTGCCACCTCTTCTTAATATCTTCTGCTTCTGTTAGATCCATACCATTTCTGTTCTTTATTTTGCCCATCTTTGCATGAAATGGTCCCTTGATATCTCTAATATTCTTGAAGAGATCTCTAGTCTTTCCCGTTCTATTTTTTTCCTCTATTTCTTTCCATTGATCACTGAGGAAGGCTTTCTTATCTCTCCTTGCTATTCTTTGGAACTCTGCATACAAAGGGGTATATCTTTCCTTTTCTCCTTTGCCTTTCACCTCTCTTATTTTCTCAGCTATATGTAAGGTTCCTAAGACAACCATTTTGCCTTTTTGCATTTCTTTTTCTTGAGGATGGTCCTGATCACTGCTACCTGTACAATATCAGGAACCTCCATCCATAGTTCTTCAAGCACTCTATTTGATCTAATCCTTTGATTTTTTTGTCACTTCCACTGTATAATCATAACAGATTTGATTTAGGTCATAATTTTTTCAATTTAAGTGTGAATTTTTAAATAAGGCATTCATGATTTGAGCCACAGTCAGCTCCCAGTCTTGTTTATGCTGACCATAGAGCTTCTCCATCTTGGCTGCAGAGAATGTAATTAATCTGATTTCGGTATTGACCATCTGGTGATGTCCATGTGTAGAGTCTTCTCTTGTGTTGTTGGAAGAAGGTGTTTCCTATGACCAGTGCATTCTCTTGGCAAAACTCTGTTAGCCTTTTCCTTGCTTCATTTTGTATTCCAAGGCCAAATTTGCCTGTTACTCCAGGAATCTCTTGACTTCCTACTTTTGCATTCCAATCCCCTATGACGAAAAGGACATCTTTTTTGGATGTTACTTCTGGAAGGTCTTGTAGGTCTTCAAAGAGCCATTCAATGTCAGCTTCTTCAGCATTCCTGGTTGGGGCATAGACTTGGATTACTGTGATCTTGAATGGTTTGCCTTGGAAATGGACAGAGATCATTCTGTTGTTTTTGAGACTGCACCCAAGTACTGCATTTTGGACTCTTTTTTTGACTATGAGGGCTACTCCATTTCTTCTAAGGGATTCTTGCCCACAGTAGTAGTCATACTGGTCATCTAAGTTAAATTCGCCCATTCCAGTCTATTTTAGTTCACTAACTCATACAATATCAATGTTCACTCTTCCTTCTCCTGTTTCCATTTCCAATTTACCTTGCTTCATGTACCTAATATTCCAGGTTCCTATGCAATATTATTCTTACAGCATCAGACTTTACTTCCATCACCAGTCACATCCACAACTTGGCATTGTTTTCGCTATGGTTCCATCTCTTCATACTTCCCGGAATGATTTCATTTAATTCATTAGTTCTCCACTCTTCTCCAGTAGCATATGGGGTACCTATCGACCAGGGGATTTCATCTTTCATTGTCATATTGTTTTGCCTCTTCATACTCTTGGAAGGCACAACCAAAACCTTGTGCACACCAGAACCCAGGAAAAACATATAGTCACCCCACAAGAGACTGACCCACAATCTCCTTTGAGTGTTCAGGAGTCTCCAGTGGAGGCGTGGGTCAGCGGTGTCCTGCTGCACAGTCAGGGGCACTGAGTGGGAATGTGTGTGCAGGGGACTTTTTGAAGGAGGTCGCCATTATCTTCATTACCTCCACTATAGTTTGGTCAGGCCAGACAACAGGGAGGGAACATAGCCCCGCCCATCAACAGAAAATTGTATTAAAGTTCTACTGAGCATGGTCCCACCCATCAGAACAAGACTCAGTTTCCCCTACAATCAGTCTCTCCTATCAGGAAGCTTCCATAAGCCTCTTATCCTTATCCTTCATAGGACACACAGAATGAAAACCACAATCACAGAGAACTATTCAAATTGATCATGTGGACCACAGCCTTGTCTAACTCAATGAAACTATGAACCACGCCATGCAGGGCCACCTAAAACAGACGGGTTATGGTGAATAAGACATGGTCCACTGGAGAAGGCAATGGCAAACCACTTCAGCATTCTTGCCTTGAGAACCCCATGAACAGTATGAAAAGGGTTGACTATAAAAGAGTACATATTTTCTAGAGACATAAAATGATTTATTGCAAAGCATATGTCCAGCTCTCAAAGAGCACAGTTAATGGAATATAGTCCCAAGGCTCAATGAACAAAAGCAAATCCCAGAACCAGGCACAGTATTCTTAATTCAGAAGATGTTCAATAAACTTTGCTCAAAATTGGCATAAATAATGTATAAGTGTTGGTATGTTAAATAGACTATTTTTAATGCTTAGCTTACAATCAGATATAATGTTGTAAGATCTTGGAATTCCAAGGGAGCAATGGATTTGGCCTTAGGTATCAGATCTAGTCTGTGATTCTATCAAAATAAAACAATCATAATATTCCAAAGACAAAATTTGATAAATGCATTCAATTTTTTCTAGAGGTGCAAAGGATTTGCAGAAGTTCTTACTCATAGTTACTTTGTTCAACTTCACCTGAAAGTAGACCCTGAGACAAAATGTCAGTCATGAACAGCAAATGCCCTTTTTCTTCCTTTCCATAACTTTCTCTTCCTTCCTGCATTATGCTGTCATGGTTGACATTTCTAAGGAGACTTCTCAAACTAAGTTCACCAAGAACAATGCCTCTACTATAGAACATCTCTGCATCTATCATCTATATGTTGTGGTTTATTTAAATACCTTGGGTTGTTATTACTGGATTTGAATTTGGCGGGGGGAGGGACAAATATTTGATATTTGCTTTAATAACCTGTAATAAAAGCTTGCTCCACCAGTGTTAGTAAACACATTAGACTTTAATACTATTTCTATCTGCTAGTATTTGGCTACAATATCATTAGCTGCTGTAACAAATGCCAGCATACATAATGCCTGAAACATGACAGAAGCTTATTCCTTTCTCAGGTTAAGTGTATATAGCTGTCCCTGTATGGCAAGTAGTACAATTCCAAGACATGGTGAGTTCTAATCAATCAGGGACCCAAGCTCCATCTATTGTGTTGCTCTGTCTTCTTCAATATGTGATTTGCCAGGTCATGAGCTCCTCTGTATCAAACAGGTAGAAGGCAAATGAACCCAAGAAGGTCACATGCAGGAGGATTTCATGCACCTAGAATTCAATCACATGGTCACACCAACCTGCAGAGAAGGCTAAGAAATGTAGAACAAATGGGTCTTTTCAATGATGAGTTTATTAGAAAGAAACTGTCTGACTTTTTGTCTAAATTCAATATGGCTTGATTTGAACTCAATTCTTAGAAACTGGAAATAAACCTCTCCAGACCTCCCCAGAGTTAAAGATGAAATGGACCTTGTTTAAAACCCCTGTAAGATACTTTTTTCACCATGTAGTGGTCTGTATGTGTGACTGTCTCACTGGTCTCTGATCTCTTTACTGACTTATACTATATCATTTTCATCTTTGAAATTTTAACCATGCTTAGCATGAAGGAACACTTACTAAACATTTATGAATAAATGGATGAAAGAATTTTATTTGTAACTTTCCAGAGTTATTTGTACAGCCCATTGTCCATATATTTTAAATATGTTTGTTATCTCTTTGGACATGGGTTATAGGTATTATTACTTGAAAGTAAAAGAATAAATGAAGGTAAGGCTTCATCCTAAGTTCCTCCCTTTTGCCTCCAAATATTGGTGTGTGCCAGGATTCCACTTTAGGACTTCTTTTTGTTTCTGTATGTGCTGTCTCCCTATGTGGTCTCATCTCCTCTTTTATCAGTTATTATTGCCACAATACTGTACAACAACTACCAAGAGATCTCAATGGCATGAAACAATAAATATTCACTTTTGTTTACAAATCTGTATGTTGTCTGGACAATTCTACTGACACAGGACAGGCTTAGTTGTTTTCTGATAAAATCATTCCTATGCTGCTCAGCTGCACAGCCAGCTGGGGGTTGGCTGGTCTGGGATAGTCTCATCTGGGATGAGTCACTTTGTTCTCATCCTCCAACAGACTAACTTAGGTTTACATTTATTCTCACAGTACAGGTTTGAGAGAGAAAGCATGAAAGTCTATTTAAAACTGTACAAGCTAACTCTAATGATTACATAGGGGAAAAAATAAAGCAAAAAAAGCTAGGAAAAATTTATTCTAAAAATGAAAAATGGGAGAGAAACAAACCCTTTTCAGAAAATAAAACATATTGTAAAGCTAGAATCATTAAAATATGAGGGTCAACTAAATAAAATAAAACATTCAAGAATAGAGCAAAAAAAAAGTATAATTTAGTTCACAATAAAGACGGTGTTTTGAATAAGTTTTCCCAAGATGAATTCTTCAGTAAATGGATTTCAGACAACTACCTTTCTTGGGGACAAAAAGCAATAAGGGTGCATCTCATATCTTACCAAAGAAAATCTAAATGTACCAAATGCATGAACATTAAAAGGCAAAGAATAAAAGAACAGTGGGTAAGATTTTTATAAATATGATAGAAACTCCAAAATCACTAAATAAAAATTTGGTATATCCAGTTATATAAAAAGTCAAACATCTTTACATGCCAAAAATGGACAGCATATCAAAATTCAAAAAAGAATAACAAACAGGGGAATATATTTGCTACTCATGTCTCTGAAGAAAAGCCAATTTCCTCAAGAGAAAAACAAGCCAAAAATACAAATACAAGTTTTCTAGAAAAGACAATGAATATCATATATTAATGCATATATGTGGAATCTAGAAAAATGGTATAGGTGAACTTATTATCAAAGCAGAAATAGAGACACAGACATAGAGAACAAACCTATGGATACCAAGGGAGGAAAGGGGGGGTGGGATGATTTTGGGAGATTGGGGTCAACATACATACACTACTAAGTATAAAATAGATAACTAATGAGAACCTACTGTATAGCACAGAGAACTCTACTAAGTACTCTGTGGTGACCTAAAGGGGAAGGAAACTTAAAAAGAGGGGGTATATATATATATAAACATGTAGCTGATTTCGGGCTTCCCAGGTAGCTCAGTGGTAAAGAATCTGCCTGCCAATGCAGGAGATGCAAGAGACATAGGTTCGATCCCTGAGTGGGGAAGATCTCTTGGAGAAGGAAATGGCAACCCACTACAGTATTCTTACCTGGAAAATCCCATGAACAGAGAAGCCTGGTGGGCTACTGTTCTTGATTTGCAAAGAGTCAGACATGACTGAGCACACACTATTTGAGGTGTTATAGCTGCTTCACCTTATTGTACAGCAGAAACTAACACCACACTGTAAGACAATTACGCTAAAATAAAATATAAAAGAAAGGTAAATGTTAACTCACAATTTAACATGTGAGTTAAGGGTAATTTTTAAAAGAAATTTATCATGATTTCTTGTTATCCAAGCAAGGAGGAAAAATAGATATTGCAATCATGAAATAACAGAAAATAACCAATGGTTCAACAAAAGAGTTTTAGAATCACTATTTTCAGAGATTTTTAGAAATCAAAGGTCAAACTGTCAACAATTACTTTGCAATATTATTGAAAATGGAGGCATCACAGAATATATTCTATCTTAACTGTGGTTTGCTTTTTCTCATCTTCTGATCATGGAAAACACTGAATTATAGAATTTTTTCTATTTGTTTGTTTGGTTTTCCTATTTAACCCTTACTTTAACAAACTGTCAGTTCAGTTTAGTCACTCGGTCGTGTCCGATTCTTTGCGACCCCATGAATTGCAGCACGCCAGGCTTCCCTGTCCATCACCAACTCCCGGAGTTTACTCAAACTCATGCCCATCGAGTCAGTGATGCCATCCAGCCATCTCATCCTCTGTCGTCCTCTTCTCCTCCTGCCCTCAACCCCTCCCAGCATCAGGGTCTTTTTCAATGAGTCAACTCTTCGCATCAGGTGGCCAAAGTATTGGAGTTTCAGCTTCAGTATCAGTCCTTCCAATGAATACCCAGAACTGATCTCTTTCAGGATGGACTGGTTGGATCTCCTTGAGTCCAAGGACTCTCAAGAGTCTATCGGATCTAGTCCCTTAAATCTATTTCTCACTTCCACTTTATAGTCATAAGGGATTTGATTTAGGTCATACATGAATGGTCTAGTGGTTTTCCCTACTTTCTTCAGTTTAAGTCTGAATTTGGCAATAAGGAGTTCATGATCTGAGCCACAGTCAGCTCCCAGTCTTGTTTTTGCTGACTGTATAGAGCTTCTCCATCTTTGGCTGCAAAGAATATAACCAATCTGATTTCAGTGTTGACCATCTGGTGATGTCCATGTGTAGAGTCTTCTCTTGTGTTGTTGGAGAGGGTGTTTGCTATGACCAGTGCATTCCCTTGGTAAAACTCTATTAGCCTTTGCCCTGCTTCATTCTGCACCCCAAGGCCAAATTTGCCTGTTACTCCAGATGTTTCTTGACTTTCTACTTTTGCATTCCAGTACCCTATAATGAAAAGGACATCTTTTTGGGGTGTTAGTTGCAAAAGGTCTTGTAGGTCTTCATAGAACCATTCAACTTCAGCTTCTTCAGCATTACTAGTTGGGGCATAGGCTTGGATTACTGTGATATTGAATGGTTTGCCTTGGAAACAAAGAGAGATCATTCTGTCGTTTTTGAGATTGCATCCAAGTACTGCATTTCAGACTCTTTTGTTGACTATGATGGCTATGCCATTTCTTCTAAGGGATTCTTGCCCACAGTAGTAGATATAATGGTTATCTGAGTTAAACTCACCCATTCCAGTCCATTTTAGTTCGCTGATTCCTAGAATGTCGATGTTCACTCTTGCCATCTCCTGTTTGACCACTTCCAATTTACCTTGATTCATGGACCTAACATTCCAGGTTCCTATGCAATATTGCTCTTTACAGCATCAGCCTTCGCTTCTATCACCAGTCCCATCCACAGCTGGGTGTTGTTTTTGCTTTGGCTCCATCCCTTCATTCTTTCTGGAGTTATTTCTCCACTGATCTCCAGTAGCATATTGGGCACCTACTGACCTGGGGAATCCCTCTTTCAGTGTCCTGTCATTTTGCCTTCTCATACTGTTCATGGGGTTCTCCAGGCAAGAATACTGAAGTGGTTTGCCATTCCCTTCTCCAGTGGACCACATTCTGTCAGACCTCTCCACCATGACTGGACCATCTTGGGTGGCCCCACACGGCATGGCTTAGTTTCATTGAGTTAGACACGACTGTGGTCCTGTGATCAGATTGGCTGGTTTTCTGTGATTATGGATTTAGTGTGTCTGCCCTCTGATGCCCTCTCGCAACACCTACCGTCTTACTTGGGTTTCTGTTACCTCGGACGTGGGGTATCTCTTCATGGCTGCTCCAGCAAAGTGCAGCCGCTGCTCCTTACCTTGGAGGAGGGGTATCTTCTCACAGCCGCTATAATGTGGTGTAATATGATGCAATATAGGATAAATGTGAAGAATAACAAAATTTTGTTTTATTTCAAAAAACAAAAGAAGATAAAAAACCTTCCAACCTCACTCATCAAGGGAGAAATACAAAACTCTAATGAAACATCTTTTTCTTACATCAGATTAGCAGGGATTGGAAAGTTTGATTTCTTTCTGTGTCACAGAATATGAAGCAGGGATTGGCAATTTTTTTTTCTGTAAAACCCAGATAGTGACTGTTTTCACCTTTGTGAAACATGCCAATATGTTCTCTGTTGCATCCACTCAACTCTGCGGTTTGAAAGCAACTGTAAACAATGTGCTTGGTTGGGTTCAAGCAAAACTTTTATTTCCAAAAACAAGAAGCCACAGCTTGTTTATCCTTGGTATAGATAAATGAGCATGTACTTACAGTGCCAATGGGACTATAAGTTGGTACCACTGTCATGAAAGTCAGTCTAGCAACATATGTCACAGTTAAAGCACACATACTTTCTGATGAAGCAATTGTAACTCTAAGCCTGCAGTTCATTGGTGTACTCACACATGTGTGAAACAAAATAACAACAAGGGTACTAACTGAAGCCAAAAATTGAGAACAATTTCAACATATCCATACTGTGGGAAAATATTCAACTGTAAAAACAATAGGGAGGCCTCATCTACTAAAATAGAATAAACTCCAAGGTGTAATGTTCAGCACAAATGCAAGATGCAAGACAGAATGTAAAAGATGCTATCATGTGGATGGGAATAAGCATTCACAGACACACACCGCACGCATTTACAAATGTATGAAATGCCTCATCACTGGAAGGATACTTATGAAACTGTAAGAAAGTTTCCGTCTAAGAAGAGGAACAAAGCAACTGGGAACAAGGTAAGAATGAGGTGAACTGTTCACTGTGTTAATAATTTGAACTCAAAATTTTGAGCTATAACCTCATATTATTTATTTCAAAATTAAAATTAAATTTATGAGTTTTCCCTTAGTCCCATTTAACAGTGGATAGGCAAGACAATAGATAAAAAAGAATCTCTGGAAAGAAAATATGCCCCAAAAATATATCTTCCAAATTGTTCTTGTCCAGACTATTTTCCTTGAATTTCTCTGTTCTTTTATCTTATGTCTTTAGGACCTCTGATTGCATTTGTCAAATCCCAAATGGTTCACCTCTCTTGTGTTTGGTGTATCTGAGTCACCAGAGGGTTCACCTAAGGTAAGGAGGTCACCAAGAGCTCCTTTGTCAAGCCAAATGGGTCTTGCCAGTGATGCCAAAGCCAAAAGAATAGGGCAGACAAGGACACTTCTAAGGAGCAAACCTAGTCAGACCACTCCCATCACTCATTAATTGGGAAAGGGCATCTTTCACAAGTCTTCTCACATTCCTGGCCCTCATTTGGAAAGTTTAAGATGGAATCAATGAGAAGTTCTCTGAGAACAAGGTCAGTATATCCATAATGACCATAGCGACAGTCAAGCTTACTGACTGATGATACTTATAAGAGCAGCAGATGAAAGAAGGCTGGTGCACATGTTAACTCCACCACCTCAAAGCCTGAGGGCACCACGCCTTAGCACCTGGCCTCACTCAACTGGGCCCTACTCTGCACCATGTCTTCCTTCCCCTTAAGCTGCTGTAGGAAATGGCTTGGCCCTTCTCTTTCCAATTTCTCCAGGAAGGAGAACGGTGGGACCTGAGGTCTAAAGCCAAGTTCACCAGGAGCAGAGCCATGTCAGGGATTTAGAGAGGCTGTACTCTCAGAAGTTGAGTGAGGAGAGCAGGATGGTTGCAGAGCTGAGCAAGGCTATCGGCTCAGGTAGGGTCCAGCCTCATCCTGACCCCCTGGGGAGCCCTGCACCACAAATGACATCCCAGAGGTAGGCCCTGTTGTGGATGTAAGCAAGAGGGGATAGTGGGTAGTGTAGTTTTCCTGATAAAGGGGGTCCTGGCTGGCTTACGTCAATCCTCTAGAAAAGCCAAGAACACACCTACAACTGGGAAATAGGCTCTAGCCTAGTAAAGAAGACTGGCAATCCAAGTGGCTCAGTGGTACAGAATCTGCCTGCCAGTGCAGGAGATGCCAGAGACATGGATTTGATCCCTGGGTCTGGAAGGTCCCTTGGAGGAGGAAATGGCAACCCACTCCAGTATTTTTGCAGAGAAAACCCCATGGACAGAGGAGCCTGGCAGGCTACAGTCCGAAGGGTTGCAAAGAGTTGGACACAACTGAGAAACTGAGCATGCACTCATGCACTAGTATAGAAGACTGGGCAAAGCACGAACAGTATTCACTTTTGTGTGCCTAGGGCATCTCCAAACAGCAGAGAAGAGCTGTTCTGACTAGAATGAATTTCCAAAAGGAATCATGGATCCACCAGCCACTGTTTTTGTCCAACAAGTGACAAGCACTTCTGTGTTTGGGTAATGCCACAGCATATATTACCAAATGTCAGAAGCGGTGGGTGATGTGGCAGTTTCCTAGAGCTCCCATAACAAAGTACCACAAACTGAATGGCCTAAACAATAAAAATGTGTTGTCTTCTAGCTCTGGAGGCTAGAAGTCCCGGATTCACGTATCAGCACGGCTATGTTCCTTTTGAACCCTGTAGGGAAAGGATCCTTCCTCACCTCTTCCAAATTCTGGAAGCCCCAGATGCTTCTTGGTTTGTGGTAGCAAAACTTCAATCCTTACATGGCAGGCTCCCTATCTGCTGCCAAATTTCCTTTTTAATATAAGGATATCAGTCATATTGGATTAGGGGCCCATCCTAGTCCAGTATGACCTCATCTTAACTAACTATATCTTCAGCAACTTTATTTCCAAGTAAGGTCATATTCTGAGGAAAAGGGGGTTAGGACTCCAACACATGAATTTGGGAGTTGGAGAGATACAATTCAGCCCATTAATGGTAAGTGTGTAATCACATTAGCATTTTCACCCTGAAAGTTTGGTTTCTAGTCTGGAGCTATTCCCCCAGTAACATACTTCTGCCTCAAGTCTGTTCACTACAACTCAGCCTTATATGACCCATTATGTAAAGGTAACCCCACATTTATCATCAGCTTAGCTATGGACATTCCAAGTGAAGACTCAAACCAGTCCCTCTTCTGTGCAATGGCAGGCCTCCCCCAGCACGGATACAATGCAATGACCCCTCTCATTTGCAATTTCCATCTTGGTTTGGCCACTGTCTGCTCAACAGAGAACATCTCCATGAACATAAAGAACTTTTCATTCTTGGGGGTGGGGAAGCAGAGGGAATAAGTTAACTGCAACACTTTGTGGGCAAAATGTTTGTTTTAACATTCAAATTCTGAATACTGAGGACAACACAGACTATTAGTTTCTTATTTCAATATATTGGCCATCAAGAGAACAGGAGTATAGACATGAAACAATATTGTTCCTGACTACTAATCAAAAAGTTGAATGAAAAATCACTGGAGCACAGTTGTGCAGAGGTGCACCATTAAAACTTCCATTCTGGAGATAAATGCTAGGGAGAGTCAACACCATCAATAAAACTTTAGGAATGTGGGCAGTAGATTATGCATGGATCACTGGCGGATAAATAAGAAGATAATGTATGCAGATAACATCCATTAAAGAAGTGAGTTGAGAGTTATAGGTATGAGTGAAAAAATAAAGGAATCACACCTGTACCACACCCCCCCACCCCAACACTAAATGATGTTGTTTGGATCTAATCTCAGCAGCCTTCACATGGTCCTCTTTCCAGCCAAGTGTTGTCTGGGTCTGAGATATGCTTCATTATCAAGGTGATGTCACAATCTCCTGGCAACCAGGTCACCTATTAGATTCTCCTGCCATCTTGAACTTCCTGACCCATCACTTGGCTCTGACATATGGAAACAGTGCACACCTCACTCCTATTACTGTTACCTGAGCTAACCTACGCCCTTTGATCTTCCACATTTTGTTCTTGCAACTTCAAATCCTTGTGGTAGCCTCTAAGCTCTACCTGTTGTCAAATTTTCTAAGCCCTTTGAATTAAGTAGTTTTCTTTTAGTCAATAAATTTTGTACCCGAGATAGCCATGCTGTGTGGAATTGAACAAAACTGAATAACATTCCCTTAAATTTTGTTTTCAAAATTAGGCTTACAGCAGAATAGCCATTCATGTAGAAATAAGTATCACACACTACTTCTTTATGACTTCATCTAATAGACTTGGGAAAGAACTTCTTATGTATGTGTCCACACCCAAAAATAATCAGTACACCAAATTATGTTTTAAAGGTGGAGCAGATTTGTTTCATTAATATTCCCACTTCTTCACCCGTCCTTGTAGTCATGCCCTTTATAAACTTGCAGTGCCCTCCCACTCTGATACTGGGCTGGTCAAGTGTCTTGATGTGGCCAAAGGAATGTTGGCAGACATGGTGCAAAAGTTTGAAAATTGTCCACAATTGTTCTTACTCTCCTGCCATTGCTATTAGAATATTCCAGGGCTAAGATGGAGGGTGAGACAGAGAGAGAAAATCTGAGTTGTCATCATTGTTGAGGCCTTCCTAGATCACACACAACCTGCAAATCTCCCAACATGTGGGAAAACCTAGCTGAGATCAGAAGAACCACCCAGCCAATCTGCAACTATGCATCTCATCTGGGGACACAGGTTTTAATTGGTTTGTTACTGATAGAAGAGCTTGCAAAATATCCTGTCATCCACAATCCCATTCCATAGCAATAAATCTACTTGTACACAAATCCCATGAGAGCACATATCTTGTCTCTTAGGGTCATTATCATTTCTTAAGTATAATGGCTGACACATAACAGGCTTTCAATAAACATCTATTGGATTGATGAATGAATAAAGAAAGAAAAATAATTATGGTAATAGTAATAACAATATTAGGTACAATTTACTTAGATTCTATTATGTTCTAGACACTCTCCTAGGTGTCTAATCAGCTGCTTCACTTGATTCTTTTGTCATTCCTTTAAAAAAAACTATCATTTATCCCATTTCAAATATGAGAGAATTGAGCTTCAAAGTAACTGAACAACTTGTTCAAGATCACACACATTTCAAAAATGGCACTTGCATGACTCAAATTCAGGGCTGTTTAAATTCAAAACCTATGTCATTTATAGAAAATATGGCTACTAATTTATCAAAACTATATAATAGGTATATCTTAGCGAATTTGAGTGGCTTAGCTAAATTTTAAAACAAGCAAATTTCAGTTGACCCTGGAATCTTCTCTATGCCCAGGTGCTTTCTAATAATCACAAAACTTAGAGTCAAGCAAGCACAATTCTAAGGTCCCATCCAAGAATATGGAGGTATTCTCTGAAAATTTGAATGTAAATTCAGAAGCAAAATAAATAAGAAATATACAAAGTAGTAGAAATAATATTATTACACCCCTGAGCAAGACAAGGATAGGAAACCTAATTGATAATGCTAATAAAAGTAACAATAGATATACAAAGGATTGGATCCACCTGGAAATGAGAATACATGTCTTCCTTCCCTTTTACATTAACAAGAAGGAGATTTTCAATAACAGTAGTAAGAGCAAAATAAAAGAAGAAGAAGGAGAAAAAGTGGAGGAGTGTATTTGGTGAGACTCTGCAGGGAAACAGAACAAATAAAACCTGTGTGTGTGCAGGATAAGGAATTGGCACATGCAATATGCAGTTCTGTAGGCTGGCAATTTCAAAATCTGCAATGTGGGCCAGCACACAGACAGAACCTCAAGGAGAAAATTAAAAACCCACCATCATTTTAAAGTGTTCAACAATGTAAAATATTTTAATCATTATAAATTATTGTAAAGCATTTTATTATACCTTCCTCAGTAAATGATAGAGCTATAAAAAAGTAAATTTGCTGTTCAAATGTTTCATAATTAATTAACATTAATAACAAATATTGTTTCATCAAATGGATATGGAGGAGAGTGAAAAAGTTGGTTTAAAGCTCAACATTCAGAAACCTAAGATCATGGCATCTGGTCCCATCACTTCATGGCAAATAGATAGAGAAACAGTGGAAACAGTGTCAGACTTTATTTTGGGGGGCTCCAAAATCACTGCAGATGGTGACTGCAGCCATGAAATTAAAAGATGCTTACTCCTTGGAAGGAAAGTTATGACCAACCTAGATAGCATATTAAAAAGCAGAGACATTACTTTGCCAACAAAGGTCCATCTAGTCAAGGTTATGGTTTTTCCAGTGGTCATGTATGGATGTGAGATTTGGACTGTGAAGAAACTCAGTGCTGAAAAATTGATGCTTTTGAACTGTGGTGTTGGAGAAGACTATTGAGAGTCCCTTGGACTGCAAGGAGATCCAACCAGTCCATCCTAAAGGAGATCAGTCCTGGGTGTTCATTGGAAGGACTGATGCTGAAGCTGAAACTCCAGTACTTTGGGCACCTAATGTGAAGAGTTGACTCATTGGAAAAGACCCTGATGCTGGGAGGGGTTGGGGGCAGGAGGAGAAGGGGACGGCAGAGGATGAGATGCCTGGATGGACCAACTCGATGGACATGAGTTTGAGTAAACTCCGGGAGTTGGTGATGGACAGGGAGGCCTGGCATGCTGTGATCCATGGGGTTGCAAAGAGTCGGACACGACTGAGCGACTGAACTGAACTGAATGGATATGGAGAAAGGGATGGGATGGGGAGGGAGGTGGGAGGGGGGTTCAGGATGGAGAACACATGTAAATCCATGGCTGATTCATGTCAATGTATGGCAAAAACCACTACAATATTGTAAAGTAATTAGCCTCCAACTAATAAAAATAAATGAAAAAAAATAAGATAATACACTTTTTTTCCAAGCACACAAGGAACATGTATGAAATCTGACCATGTGCTAGACCTTTCTTTAAAGGGTCAGGTGATAAATACATTAAGCTTTGCAGGCCATGCCGTTTCTATCACAAATGTCAACTCTGTCATCGTAACAAAAGAAGCAATAGGCAATACATAAGGAATCAGCATGGCTATGTTCTAATAAAACTTTATGTACAGAAACAGGTGATGTGGATTCCTGTTCTAAGAAAGGGGAAAATAGGGCTCATATATTAATTTATTTTATGTGATTATCCCAACCTTGACATCAAGTAGAAAATCAGACAAGAATAAGACAGTTAAATAAGCTGATTTCACTGAAGATCCTAAGGCTAAGATATTAACTATCCGTTAAGAAAGAAAAAATTGCACTCCAACCTAACCCTGTATATAAAAAAAATAAGTCTCCAATAGATTATAGACCTCAATGTAAAAGAAAAAAATCAAAACATCCACATGAAAATATAAGAGAATACCTGTATGACCTCATGATAGAATGTTATTTCTTAAATAAGATGCAGTATGCAACCCATGAGAGAAAATATTGATGTATTCAACAACATATATCCCAAAAGCTTTATTCAGCACAAGACACCATTAATAGGGGAAAGATAAAATACAAACTGGGAAAAGACATTGGCAGCACATATAACTGACACAGGATTGGCTTTCATGATATTTTGATAATTTCTACAAATAAGTACAAGATAGGGCAACTATAAAAAAAATAGACAACTGATTCAAACAGGCCTTACATAGGAGAAGAAATACAAATCTCATAAATATGTAGAAAGCTGATCATTCTTATCAGTAATTAGAAAAAGTAGAAGCTAAAAGAAAACTCAGATACCATTTAAAACTAACAAGATAGGCAACATTTCTAAACTTGGAAAATGCCAAGTACTGAAAAGAGTATTTGATTTAGGTCATACCTGAATGGTCTAGTGGTTTTCTCCACTTTGTTCAATTTCAGTCTGAATTTGGCAATCAGGAGTCCGTGATCAAAGCCACAATCAGCTCCCAGCCTTGTCTTTGCTGACTGTATAGAGCTTCTCCACCTTTGACTGTAAAGAATATGATCAATCTGATTTCAGTGTCGACCATCTGGTGATGTCCATGTGTAGAGTCTTCTCCGGTTTTGTTGGAAGAGGGTGTTTGCTATGACCAGTGCGTTCTCTTGGCAGAATTCTTTTAGCCTTTGCTCTGCTTCATTCTGTACACCAAGGCCGAATTTCCCTGTTAATCGAGGTGTTTCTTGACGTCCTACTTTTGCATTTCAGTCCCCTATCATGAAAAGGACATTTTTTGGGGTGTTAGTTCTAGAAGGTCTTGTAGGTCTTCATTGAACCGTTCAACTTCAGCTTTTTCAGCGTTACTGGTTGGGGCATAGACTTGGATTACCCTGATATTGAATGGTTTGCCTTGGAAACAACAGAGCTCATTCTGTCGTTTTTGAGATTGCATCTAACTACTTCATTTTGGCGTATGAGCGTGGTGGCTGCGACAGTGCAGGAGCGCGGTGGAGAGGAGATACACTGGGCCGCAGGTCAGGGGCAGCAGCCAAGAGGAGCTACCCCGTGTTCGAGGTAAGGAGCAGCGGCTGCGCTTTGCTGGAGCAGCCGTGAAGAGAGACTCCACGTCCAAGGTAAGAAAAACCAAAGTAAGATGGTAGGCACTGAGAGAGAGGATCAGATGGCAGACAGACTGAAACTACATTCACAAACAACTAGCCAATCTGATCACATGGACCACAGCCTTGTCTAACTCAATGAAACTAAGCCATGCTGTATGGGGCCACACAAGACGGACCGGTTGTGGTGGAGATGTCTGACAGAATGTGGTCCACTGGAGAAGGAAATGGCAAACCACTTCAGTATTCTTGCCTGGAGAACCCAATGAACAGTAGGAAAAGGCAAAATGATAGGACACTGAAAGATGAACTCTCCAGGTCTGTAGGTGCCCAATATGCTACTGAAGATCAGTGGAGAAATAACTCCAGAAAGAATGAAGGGATGGAGCCAAAGCAAAAACAACACTCAGTTGTGAATGGGACTGGTGACAGAAGCAAAGTTCAATGCTGTAAAGGGCAATATTTCATAGAAACCTGGAATGTCAGGTCCATGAATCAAGGCAAGTTGGAAGAGGTCAAACAGAAGATGACAAGAGAGAACATCAACATTCTAGGAATCAGTGAACTAAGATGGACTGGAATGGGTGAATTTAACTCAAATGACCATTATATCTACTACTGTGGGCAGGAATTCCTTAGAAAAAATAGAGTAGCCATAATAGTCAACAAAAGAGTCTGAAATGCAAGACTTGGATGCAATCTCAAACACGACAGAATGATCTCTGTTCGTTTCCAAGGCAAACCATTCAATATCACGGTAATCCAAGCCTATGCCCCAACCAGTTACGCTGAAGAAGCTGAAGTTGAACAGTTCTATGAAGACCTAAAAGATCTTCTAGAACTAACTAGAACTAACACCCAAAAAAATGTCCTTTTCATTATAGGGGACTGGAATGCAAAAGTAGGAAGTCAAGAAACGCCTCGATTAACAGGGAAATTCGGCCTTGGTGTACAGAATGAAGCAGAGCAAAGGCTAATAGAGTTCTGCCAAGAGAATGCACTGGTCATAGCAAACACCCTCTTCCAACAAAACAAGAGAAGACTCTACACATGGATATCACCAGATCGTTGACACCGAAATCAGATTGATTATATTCTTGGCAGCCAAAGGTGGAGAAGCTCTATACAGTCAGCAAAAACAAGACTGGGAGCTGACTGTGGCTCAGATCGTGAACTCCTTATTGCCAAATTCAGACTGAAATGGAAGAAAGTAGGGAAATAATAATAACCTCAGATATGCAGATGACACCACCCTTATGGCAGAAAGTGAAGAAGAACTAAAAAGCGTCTTGATGAAATGGAAAGAGGAGAGTGAAAAAGTTAGCTTAAAGCTCAACATTCAGAAAACTAAGATCATGGCATCCAGTCCCATCACTTCATGGCAAATAGATGGGGAAACGTGGAAACAGTGGCTGACTATTTTTCTGGGCTCTAAAATCCCTGCGGATTGTGATTGCAGCCATGAAATTAAAAGATGCTTACTCCTTGGAAGGAAAGTTATGACCAACCTAGGTAGCATATTAAAAAGCAGAGACATTACTTTGCCAACAAAGGTCTGTCTAGTCAAGGCTGTGGTTTTTCCAGTGGTCATGTATGGATGTGAGAATTGGACTATCAAGAAAGCTGAGCGCCGAAGAATTGATGCTTTTAAGCTGTGGTGTTGGCGAAGACTCTTGAGAGTCCCTTGGACTGCAAGGAGTTCCAACCAGTCCATCCTAAAGGAGATCAGTCCTGGGTGTTCATTGGAAGGACTGATGTTGAAGCCGAAACTCCAGTACTTTGGCCACCTACTGCGATGAGCTGACTCATTGGAAAAGACCCGGATGCTGGGAAGTGTCAAAGGTGGGAGGAGAAAGGGACGACAGAGGATGAGATGGTTGGATGGCATCACCGAGTCGGTGGACATGGGTTTGGGTGGACTCTGGGAGTTGGTGATGGACAGGGAGGCCTGGCGTGCTGCGGTTCATGGGATCCCAAAGAGTCGGACACGACTGAGTGACTGAACTGAACTGAACTGAGAAGAGTTTGACCCAAAAGAAAAATCTAATGAACTGCTGGCTGAGTGTGATCTTGAAGAATCTCTTTGAAAAACAGTTTGTTATTACCTAGAAATATTCAACATTTTACTCTCTACAATCCAGTGTGTTGGTCAAGGTGAGTAATATAACTTTGTAATAAACATAATATAGTAAAATTTAATGTTTTGAGAGGAGCCAGTGATGGTAATTAATCCACAAGTCACGTGGGATTGCTGCTTTTATGGGCAAGGCTTAAAAATCATGAACATTACTCATTTACACCTGTGATCCAGAACTAATGCCTGTGCCTCACCAAGCTGCAAGACAATCTAAAGTAACATAGTCTGCATTCACCAGAAGAAACAAAGAACACAAACACAGGTCTCTGCTACTATCCAAGTATTGTGTTCTTGGAAGGTGAAGTGGCATAAGGCTCCTTTGATTACCTCAGGACACCTCTTGCTAACAGCTGCACAAAATAAATCAGGGAAGGCACAGGTGCTCACAGATACAGTGCACAGCGCTGGTGGCTGGATCTGAGATGTTGAGTATAGTGGAAGTAGCTTGGCAGGGCCCCATGGCTGCTCTGGATGTGTGCTGCCTGGACAATGGCTCCACTGCAAAACATGCTGAGTGTGCTATTTTCCATTTTTTGTCTTTTTTTTTTTTTTTTTTGTAAAATAAAAAATCTTTTTCAGATTTCTTTTAATTAATGAAAACAGAAATTTGAGTAAGTTTCATTAAAGTGAAGTTCAGTTCAGTTCATTTGCTCAGTCGTGTCTGACTCTTTGTGACCCCATGGACTGCAGCACACCAGGCCTCCCTGTCCATCATCAACTCCCAGAGTTTATTCAAACTCATGTCCATTGAGTCAGTGATGCCATCCAACCATCTCATCCTCTGTCATCCCTTTCTCCTCCCACCTTTTATCTTTCCCAGCATCGGGGTCTTTTCCAATGAGTCAGTTCTTCACAGCAAGTGGCCAAAGTATTGGAGTTACAACATGATCATCAGTTCTTCCAACGAATACTCAGGACTGATTTCCTTTCAGGCAGACTGATAGGAAATCCTTGCAGTCCTAGAGACTCTTGAGAGTCTTCTCCAACACCACAGTTCAGAAGCATCAATTCTTCAGTACTCAGCTTTTTTTACAGTCCAATTCTCACATCCATACATGACTACTGGGAAAACCATAGCTTTGATTAGATGGACCTTTGTTGGCAAAGTAACGTCTTGCTTTTTAATATGCTGTCTAGGTCGGTCATAACTTTCCTTCCAAGGAGTAAGTGTCTTTTAATTTCATGGCTGCAGTTACCATCTGCAGTGATTTTGGAGCCCAAGAAAATAAAGTCAGATGCTGTTTCCATTATTTCCCCATCTATTTGCCATGAGGTAATGGGACCGGATGCCATGATCTTAGTTTTCTGAATGTTGAGTTTTAAGCCAACGTTTTCACTCTCCTGTTTTACTTTCATCAAGAGGCTCTTTAGTTCTTCTCTTTCTGCCATAAGGGTGGTGTCATCTGCATATCTGAGGTTATTGATCTTTCTCCCAGCAATCTTGATTCCAGCTTGTGCTTCATCCTGCCCAGCATTTCTCATGATGTAATCTGCATATAAGTTAAATAAGCAGGGTGACAATATACAGCCTTGACATACTCCTTTTCCTATTTGGAACCAGTCTGTTGTTCCATGTCCAGTTCTAACTGTTGCTTCCTGACCTGCATACAGATTTCTCAGGAGGCAGGTCAGGTGGTCTGGTGTTCCTATCTTTTTAAGAATTTTGCACAGTTTGTTGTGATCCACACAGTCAAAGGCTTTGGATTAGTCAATAAAGCAAAAGTAGATGTTTTTCTGGAAATCACTTGCTTTTTGGATGATCCAGCGGATGTTGGTAATTTGATCTCTGGTTCCTCTGCCTTTTCCAAATCCAACTTGAACATCTGGGAGTTCATGGTTCATGTATTGTTGAAGATTGGCTTGGACAATTTTGAGATTTACTTTGCTAGTGTGTGAGATGAGTGCAATTGTGTGGTATTTTGAGGATTGTTTGGCATTGCCTTTCTTAGGGACTGTCAAAAAAGGTCATGAAAGAACTGTCAAGGTCAGAGGTCCATGACAATCTGTGTTTCCCACTGTTTAGAAAATTTAGAATCTGGTTAGTGGCCACACCTTAGTGCACACTCACACACTGGTCGAGGACACTTCTTAAGTGTCCTTAAGTGACAATGCCCTGTCACTTACTCAACTTCAGCTTCAACCCCACCCTTACCACTCATTTCTTTATCTTACCTATAACTTGCCTGGTTAACTGTCCCTTGTGGCTCATCTGGCAAAGAATCCACCTGCAATGTGGAAGACCTGGGTTTGATCCCTGGGTTAGGAAGATCCACTGGAGAAAGGAAAGGCTACCCACTCCAGTATTCCTGCCTAGAAAATTCCATGGACTGTATAGTCCATGGGATCACAAAGAGTTGGACACAACTGAGCAACTTTCACTTTCTTTACCTGTTTCAAGCAGAGTCTCAACATAACACAGAATTCTACTTAGATACTTCAATTCAAAAGTATGCTGAAGCCGGTTTATACTGACTCACAGGAGAAAATTATTAATTCTTATGAATTTTTCAAGCTGATTGCCAAACACTGTTAATATTTTCAAATAAATTAACTTCAACTATTTGAATTATATTAAAAACAAAGACAATAAATACTACATACTCATGCCTGCCTCATTATTTTATTACATTTTACTATTTCATATAATCTTGAGATTATTTACGTCTATTGTATTTGCATAGTTGTCCCCCCTCATCCACTGGGTATATCCTCCAATACCTCCAATGGACACCTGAAACTGCCAATTGTATCAAATCTCAAATCTATACTACTTTCCTACACATCCATACCTATGATAAAGTTTAATTTATAAATTAGGCACAGTAATAGATTTAAAACAACAGCTAATTATTAAATAGAACAATTTTAACAAAATACCATAATAAAAGTTATGTGAATTATCCTTCTCTCTCAATATACCCTACTGTACAAATTTAATGCCCTTTCCATCTCAACTAACCACTCATCAGGTATTGTGGCCATAACATTTGCATTTGAGGTAGAAAAGCAAAACTAGCCTGAATTTTATTTCCTTCTTCACAATTTCACATGTAAAAGATTTGTTCTTACCATAGGTGTTGGCATCCTCAGACTATGACTTTTTTCTTTATTAAGTCAGGAACTTTCACTTTTTCACTTTAAAAAATGCATCTATAGCTTCTCTTTGGCATACCTGACTTGCCAGCATCACTTCTCTTACACTTTGGGACCATTACTAAATTTTTTAAAAGTCACTTGAGTATAAACATTGTGATACCATGACAGGTAACCTGATAACCCAGAAGGCTACCAAGTGGCTAATGGGCAGGAGATGCTGGACAAAGGGATGATTCTCATCCTGCGATGGAACAGGAGGGCATGGGATTTCATCACACTACTCAGAATAGCACCCAATTTAAAACTTATGAATTATGTATTTCTGAAATTTTCCATTAATATTTTTGGACCACAGCTAACTGAGAGTAACTGTAACTGAAGAAAGCACTAAATCTCAAATAAGGAGGGACTACTGTATAGCGGAACTATTTAACTTCTTTTTTCCAATTCCAAATTTAATAGCATCATGTTAGGCTGCACTGGGCATATTAACCCTTTGTGTGCTAAGTCACTTCTGTCATGTCTGACTATTTGTGACCCCATGGATTGTAGCCCACCAGGCTCCTTTGCCCATGGTATTCTCCAGGCAAGAATACTTGAGTGGGTTGCCATTCCCTTCTCCAGGGGATCTTCCCAATTCAGGGACCAAACCCTTGTATTTTGCATCTCCTGCATTGCCAGGTGGGTTCTTTATCACTAGTGCCAACTGGGAAGCCATATTTACCCCATAGAAATTGTCAAAAACTACAAATCAGAGCTTTTTGTTTTTTCCAGAGATCCAGTTGTTAAACATTTTCCAGCACATTACTGCTTCAACTGAAGGTTGAGCCAAAGGATCTCTGAGTTAAGAAGTAGGATTAAGGAAACCAACTAGAGATGTTGAGGCCTCTGGAGACTAGCAGAAGAGGGAAACATTATCACTCTTTGACCTGATGGAGCAAAGGGAAGCAATGGTGAGAGCCATCACTGGGGAGAAGGGCCCTCTTGGGCGGGAGCCAGAGTCCTGAGGAACCAGCTACTGCCAGAGAACATCGTGGAAAGAGGCAGAGGCATGGAGAATACACCTCCCTTTCCTCCCACCTCTGATCATATGCCACTGGCTAAACCCATCAGGAATCCAGCTAGCACAGAAACCTGGGGGCTGCAGTCCACAGATGGGTCAAGTTCACCAGAGATGGAGGGCCAAGAAGGACATTTACTAGGGAGCATTCCTAGTATGGTCATGTGTGCACTGGAGGGGAAAGAAACAGGACCAGGCAGAGGAGAAGGTAGGCTGTGAAACAGGTGAGCTCTGGAGCTGGGATTATCCTTCCAGTTTCTCTCAAGATCTCTCAAGGCCCTAGGAAGCATCACTATGAACAAAGCTAGTGGAGGTGATGGAATTCCAGTTGAGCTGGAATTCCTGAAACATGATGCTGTAAAGGTGCTATACTCAATATGTCAGCAAATTTGGAAAACTCAGCAGTGGCCACAGGACTGGAAAAAGTTTTCATTCCAATACCAAAGAAAGGCAATGCCAAAGAATGCTCAAACTACTGCACAATTGCACTCATCTCACACGCTAGCAAAGTAATGCTCAAAATTCTCCAAGCCAGGCTTCAACAATGTGTGAACCGTGAACTCCCAGATGTTCAAGTTTTAGATTTAGATTTAGAAAAGGCAGATGAACCAGAGATCAAATTGCCAACATCAGCTGGATCATCAAAAAAGCAAGAGAGTTCCAGAAAAACATCTACTTCTGTTTTACTGACTATGCAAAAGCCTTTGACTGTGTGGATCACAACAAACTGTGGAAACTCTTAAAGAGATGGGAATACCAGACAAGCTTACCTGCCTCCTGAGACATCTGTATGCAGATCAAGAAGCAACAGTTAGAACTGGACATGAAACAACTGACTGGTTCCAAATCAGGAAAGGAGTGCATCAAGGCTGTATATTATCACCTTGCTTATTTAGCTTATACGCAGAGTACATCATGTGAAATGCCAGGCTGGATGAAGCACGAGGTGGAATCAAGATTGCTGGGAGAAATATCAATAACCTCAGATATGCAGATGACACCACCCTTATGACATAAAGTGAAGAAGAACCAAAGAACCTCTTGATGAAAGTGAAAGAGGAGAGTGACAGAGTTGGCTTAAAATTCAACATTCAGAAAACTAAGATCATGGCATCCAGTCCCAGCTCTTCATGGCAAATAGATGGGAAAACAATGGAAACAGTCAGAGACTTTATTGGGGCGGGGGGGAAGGCTGCAAAATCACTGCAGATAGTGTCTGCCGCCATGGAATTAAAAGATGCTTGCTCCCTGGAAGAAAAACTATGACCAACCTAGACAGCATATTAAAAAGAAGAGACATTACTTTGTCAACAAAGTTCTTTCTAGTCAAAGCTATGGTTTGTCCAGTAGTCGTGTATGGATGTGAGAGTTGGACTATAAAGAAAGCTGAGCACCAAAGAATTGATGCGTTTGAACTGTGGTGTTGGAGAAGACTCTTGAGTTCCTTGGACTGCAAGGAGATCCAACCAGTCAATCCTAAAGGAGAGCAGTCCTGAGTGTTCATTGGAAGGACTGATGCTGAAGTTGAAACTCTAATATTTTGGCCACCTGATGTGAAGAACTCACTCTTTGGAAAAGACCCTGATGCTGGCCAATATTGAAGGCGGGAGGAGAAGGGGATGACAGAGGATGAGATGGTTGGATGGCACCACCGATTCAATGGACATGAGTTTGAACAAGCTCTGGGAGTTGGTGATGTACAGGGAAGCTTGACATGCTGTGGTCCATAGGGTCACAAAGAGTCAGACACAACTGAGCGACTGAAATAAATGGCTTCTCTCAAGATGGAGTGAGGTGGGGCTGGTTTTTGTATCCTGGTAATGATCAGTCATTGGACACAGGAGGCAGTTTCTCCAGGAGAGGCAATCCCCTAAAGGGGCTTACATCTGAAGCTTGTCTTCCAGCAGCTGAGAGAATAATTCCTTCATTCCTGAAATGGAATCTGGGTGGCATATTACAGTATCTACCACAGCACAGGTCAGCTTCCTGGGCAAAGAAGGGAGGAGAATGGGTCTGGAGAGGGATGAGTAACAAACAAACTCTTCAAAACCCAAATTGTGAATCAGACCCTCTCAGCAGGAATGCCTGAATCTCCTGCTTCAAGTACACGCATTGTCTTTCTGGAAAGTTTGATCACGTTTCTCAGGAGACAGTATTCAATTAGTCTGTTTACTAGATTGTCCTCTTGTGAGCCCCATGACCACAGGGACTCTGCCTTCTTATCTTTAGGCCCGTTCTGACTCGAGCTGGAACTCCAGAGGTACTCAATAAAATTACTTGTCAATTGGTAAGTAATTTACAAAGCTTAACAAGTCCATCCTTCATAATTATAGAGCTATCTCAGATGGAAAGAAAAAAAAAAAGTTATCCCGAGGAGGAGAAACCAAGCTGCTACAAGGAAAAAAAACAAAAAACACTATCCTTATGACAACACTCCAGGGCATATTACTTTCCAAATCACCATTGTTGATATGTTCCTGGAAGTTTTCCAGTTAGTTAGCAAGCCTGATGTGTATCTACAAGCCATCATCTGACTGATTCATCAAAGTAAGTGGGGGGAGGGAAGGAATAAGGTCAGTGAAAATATTTGTAATTTTAGGATGAAATGGAGAGGGAGGGTGGGAGGGTCAAGGGTGGGCAGTGCTGTGATGTGGCACCAACATGACAAAAATTAGTTTGAGCCCAGGCATCAGATCGTCAAAGGTTTCCTCTGAGCATCCCCTCCAAGGAGACTGATAAGAAACAAGACATTCAAGTAGCTGCCGGGTTAGCCCATGAGTGTCTCTCTTGTCCAGTCGGCTTGTCAGTTCTCTGGCATCATCATCAGATGTGTGCCATGGCCATCAGCTTTGTGTCACCATGCTCCTCTGTCTTTCATCACCTCCTGGAGCATGAATGGTGCTTTTCTTTTTTCTTTTTAAATATTCTTGGCCTAATTTGAGCTACAACATCATTGTTCCCTGTAGTCACATGTTTGAAAAAATACATTCTTCTGGCTTTTGGCACTGCTTGAGGCTCTAGAGAATGAAGTTGAATATTCCAGGCCACAGTACAATCTTTTAAGTCACTTAGAATGCATATTTGCAAGGAAAATTTTTGAACTGATTGGTGAAATAAATAGAAAATAGCTGAAATAGAAAAATCCATATTGAGGAGCATTTCCTGCATATGTGTAGTTACTCTGTAAATATATCATTTTATTAAATACTTTATATGCAGCAACATTATGCATCATTTAATCCTCATGACAACCCTGAGAAGTGAAACCATTCCTATGAGCTTTTTTAAGCCATTATATGGCTTAATATACAGAAGTTTTGAGGACTTAAGTGATTTATCCAAGGTAAGGAGTAGAACTGAGACTCAAATCTGTCTTTGATCAATTCAGAGTTACTCAGGGGAGTGAATGAGAGGACAATTTGGATAACTGGTGATATATGGTATATGGTGCCACTTTTCCATGACTAGCACTGGAAGACCAAGGGGACATGGATTAGGAGAGTAGAACATAAACCAAGGATCTTGTCCTAGTCCAGAATAAATACTTCCTTCCACAACCCCAACTGGGATAAGAGGAGGCTCTAACAAAGACAAAAGATCTTGCAGTCCTTGGCTTAATGCGTCTGCTTTTAATGGTATTTAAGAGAAACACAGAAAGGAAGACACAGGGAAAGTAACCAACACACAATGACTCTCCATCTTCATGTTTCCGTGAAGAGAAGGTGTTGCCCTTTTTCCCGTTAAGAGGATGACTCTAGTTCTATAAGAGAGGTACTTCCCTTTCCAGTGCATTATCTGACCAGAAATTGGAAGTTTCTTGGGTTACCTGGCCTGCCCCCTCCATCTTTCACCACCTCTCTCAGATTAAGCATTTTGGGAAGATACTTTTAGAATAGAATGAAGATTTTAGGAGGCAACTTATAATGCAAAAAGATCCAAAGGGACTTCTGAAAACTAAAGTTCATGTCAGCGTGAGATGGTGTCAGTGAATTGGCTAGTTATTTTGAATATATAGTGGCTAATTATATTATACATTATCCACATCAGGTACTATGAAAGCCTGTTACAGACACAATTTCATGGAGTACTCATAACAATGCTGTTCGTGGATAAAGAAGTTGAATATTAGAGAGGCTAAGTAATGTGCCCATGTTTTCACAGCTATTAACTTTGAGGAGCAAGGAAACAGCCATAATTTGAAAGCTCATATTCACGATCAGTAAATTGTATGGTTTTCCAGAAGTTAAGAAAAGATTTAGAAGCACAGAAGTGGAAGACAATAATGACCCCACAAGGCAGGACAGATGTGGAAGTAAAAAGAGAGTGTCCACTCACTTGTGTACCCCTTAAGTGTGAAAGTCAGTTGTTTTCTTTTCATACAGCCACAGGCCATGCTGGTTAATTGTTGGTTCTTCCAATATTCAGAGCTTAAGCTAGAGGCAGATAATAGGTCCAGCTCTTTTCAGCGTAATGACTACTACTACCTATGCGTCATGAATTCCTAAAATTATTTCATCAGGGTGCCCTGATCACATTTTGTTATAGATGTTGTGGGGAAATTAACAAGATGGTGCTAGTCAGGCTCTCTCACCCCAAGCTCTCACACCCTCTCACCCCATGTTCTGTAAACAATGACTTTGCATGGTTGTGTAACAGTTGATATCACGTATAGCACTGTGCATGCATGCCATGAGGTGCTCGCTTGGTCACAGTCTACTTTGCGCTATGGGCCTGTGTGAGCTTCACCATGAAGCCCTGGCTGTTGCTGCACTGGGGCTACAATGGGCAACATCATGGTTATGTTATATGAGGTTATATTATGGCTATGTTACGGTTATGTTGTGGCTGCGGCTACAGCTGCTATGTCAGGGAGGAGAGAGTCTATGTTATGGCCGCTGTTCCAGCCAGGAGGGAATAAACATGTTTGCAATTCCTACGGCTCTTCAAGTCTCCTTCCAGCCTCTTAGCTCACAAGTTGCCTACCATAGGTTCAGCAAACAGTGTGAACAGTGAGGTAATCGGCATCACAAACAGCATCAGCAATATAGATGTTAACACAATTTATTATAGATGTGGTTTATCACCACCCAAATGGTAATTCAACAAAACAAGAATCTAAATAAATATTGTCACTCAAAAAATCACTTTGGCAGTGGTGTGCTGAAACCAGTTCACACTAGCTCACAAGATCCAGTTGTTAAACTTTCAGGAATTTTGTGAGCAGATTATTATATATAACCACCTTTGAAATTTAAATCATGTAAGCTTGCAACAAAATAAACTATATCAAAAGTAAAAGTAATAAATATTCAAACCTCATCTCCCCTAATTATCTTACTGCATTTTACTATTATCTATGCTCTTAAGGTTATTGATGTCTATTGTGTCTGTATGGAAGAAATTTTATATAATCGTATATACTTTGATTATCATTCCAATTCCATGTTCAATGATGTCACATTGGTAGCATGAAATTGGCAATGGTGAACTAGCAAATACTAAAAATCAGGGTGTTTTTTCTTTGTTTTTGTGAGAGCTGATTGTTAAATATCTACTAGCATACCACTCTCTGTTTATGTGTGAACACCACTGAAAGAGGAAAAACCACAGCAGCAGACTGCTCTGCATCTTCAAGAAGGCATGAACTTCTGGCGAGGAGTATTACTTTCCTATTGCTATGTAAAAAATTTTCTCAAAAATTAGTGGCTTAAAACAATAAATATTTATTATCTCTCACAATTTCTACATGTCAGAAGTTTGGAAGCAATTTGCAGGATGTTTCTGGCTTGGAGTCACGAATGAGGTAGCAGTCCAAATATCTGCCAGAGCTGCTATCACCTGAACTCTTAAAGTCTTGCCAGGTCCCTATCTTGCAGGATCGGCTTCCAAGATGGTCCACTCACAGGGCTGGAAAGTTAGTGTTGCTGTTAGTATGTGGCCCCAGTTTTTTCCCATACAGGACTCAACACAGGACTGCTTGAGTTTCCTGACACCGTGGTGACTTGTAACCTCCAGAGCAAGGAATCTAAGAGACCAAAACAGAAACCTCAATGTTTTTTGATGACGTAGCCATAAAAATCACACACCATCATCTCTGCCACATGCTGTTGGTCACAGGAAGAATTTCTGACACATTTGGAAGGAGATTACACAAGCACAAGTACCAGGAGGAGGGGATCAGTGTGAGCCTTCTTAGAGATGTAGTCCATGCTCTGACATGTTATGGAATTGCCTTGATTTGACTTGCTCAATCAAGATTCCAGAATGGCTTTATCTGATGCCTACACTGTATAAAATTATTAATATTTGAGAATACCAAGGCCTTGCTGTGAGTCGCAGACTAGCTCCTGGCCACAGGGGGTTAGTTTTCTCTTCCTCAATACACATATAAAAAAGGTCAAAAGGAGGGAGGTGAGAAGGAGAGAAGAAAGTTGATCAAATCCTGCTATTCTCATGTTGTTGTTGTCTTGGTTTAGTCACTCAGTTGTGCCCGACTCTGTGACCCTATGAACTGCAGCACGCCAATCTTTGCTATCCTTCACTATCTCCCGAGGTTTACTCAAACTCATGTCCATTGAGTTGGTGACACCATCCAATCATCTCAGTCATCCCTGTCACCCCTTTCTCCTCATGCCCTCAATCTTTCCCAGCATCAGGGTCTTTTCCAATGAGTTGGCTCTTCATATCAAGTGGCCAAAGTATTGAAGCTTCAGCTTTAGCAACAGTCCTTCCAATGAATATTCAGGGTTGATTTCTTTTAGGATTGACTGGTTTTATCTCCTTGCAGTCCAAGGGACTCTTAAGAGTCTTCTCCAGCACCACAGTTCCAAAGCATCCATTCTTCAGTTCTCAGCCTTCTTTACAGTCCAACTCTTATATCCATACATGACTACTGGAAAAACCACCACTTTGACTAGACAGATCTTTGTCAGCAAACTGATGTCTCTGCTTTTCAATACACTGTCTCATGTACTGTATCTTATTTCATTTTCATTTTACAACAGAGAAAATGTAGGTGGCAAGAGGTTAACAGATTTTCTGAGGATTACACAGAAACTAGTCATACAGCTGTAATAATTAACTAAAAAAACTAGTAATTCCCCACTAATGTTTTTTGTTTGTAAACAAACAAGGGAAATTAATTTGGTAGATGGGTCATATAAGCTTCCAAATCTGGAATTCTTTGCATTAGGTTCATATACAAACAAAATGTATATGAGTTTGTCTGATTCTCTGCTGACTCTCAGCATTTGTGTGCAAATTCCTCCAATCTGTTGTTCCAAAACCCATTTATTATTGTTGATAGCCCCATGTTTGGAGTATTTTCTTCCAAAGTAATCAATCCTTACCACAAAAAAGGAGCAATCATGCAAATAAATTAATGCATCTGAGAATTTTTAAAATGAATATACATTCTAACTTTAGAACATGGATTTTTCACAGAAAACTCAAGACATCTTGGTCTTCAGTGAATTCCAAGAAAGGTTCAAGCCCATGGGAACTGCCCAACACTTATCAAAGAGAAGTACTCTAGAGACATTACAACAAAAAGTCAGATAGGATTAAATCTTCCTTAGATAACCTACAAAATGAATGAATCATACTACAGTGAACCTAAAAGTAGAAAATCCCATACTCTTGAGTTTGTAAAGAAGCTTATGATAACCCAGTATATTGATGTTATGTCTACACCCAAAATACTAGAAACCATCTCATGTTTACAACATCAAGGTAAAAAAACAGTACACCTATTTGGATTGTATGCATTGTTTCAGGTTTCCAGTGCTTAGTAATAAGTAGTTAAAGTGATTCAGCATTGGTAATATTCTGAGACTGATGAATAAATTAATAAATCTACATCTTATAAAAGATCTGTGGGAATGCTTTGTTACAGAAAAATTCATGGCAGAGTATAAATCCCAAATATAATTTACTAGAATCTCAGTATACGCATTGGTATGGAAGAAAACACGTAACTAATGGTATTCTTTTTAGTAAAGGAAAAATAAACACTTCACTCAGAAACAAATCAATAAAATGCTAGTACTTAATGACTTTAATTCAGAAGCTAATTTTGGTACTTTTTATTTTTAAAAAATCAATTAGTATTTTGAGTTTAATGAGCCTAGATCCAGACTCCTCCTGTAAAATCAGTTTACCTATAGCCAAACTAAACTCTCCATTTGAAAGAACATAGCAAATCTACTAAGACTTTCTCTTTAAACTAACTTTAGCACATTCTCTAAGTTTTAGCAGGAATTCCAGCATGTAAGTTATAAAACAGAATCATTGCAAGAGTCACTTCTGTAGAGTATGGTAATAATATCCTCTCTTTGCAGAATCTCACCACACACAATATCAAAGGCAGGGGAAAAAAAAGAGAATACCTGAAAAGCTAATTACAGAGCTGGGTAGATACATGATAAAGCATTAAAATAAATGAGATAGATGAATTAGCAGCGGGCAGAGCTGAAGACTGATGAACCATATTTAGTACACTAATCCCAAGTGTTTATTTTGCATTCTTCTGGCCTTTAAAGATGACAGGTTGTGATCAATTGCTTCCCTTGAAGGCTGGCTGCTTTCCTGCCCAAGCATTTAATTTCTGTTTGATGTTCTTCACTTTGTGTCAATGTATGAACTACTGTTAAGATATATAGCAGCGATTAAAATAATTCATCCATCTGCTTATAATTAAAGACCAAGTTAAACGTAATGACAACTTTATCTAGCAAGCTAGCTAGAATCTAAAAAAGGAGGTTGACCCTTCAACAATTTCTCCAGCAGATAAATTATTCTAATTAGTAGTAATTCAAAAATTTTCCTTCAAAGAATGGAGATTTTAATCAGTGATGTCACTGGACAAGTGAAATGGGAGAAAATATAAAAATATCTTTAATTTCTTTTCTATATTAACAGAAAATACCTTGTGGCTAGCTCAAAGGCTGGAGGAGAAAAGTGCCTTTGGAATTAATATTTTTAAATTAATCAGTCACAAAAAGAGAAGCCACTGGAAAAAAACCAAGTAGCCCAAATTACATTTTTAATGAGATCCCTGAATATGCTGCTATTTTAAAATAAAGAACAAATATCTTAGAATATTTTTCTTAATTTATTGCCATCTCAGCATAAACAGAACCTCCAGTTATATTTTTAAATGCATTTTTAGACATGAAACTCGAGTTGGGAGGTAGTTACTAAAACATTCACTCATATTCTCCACCACCTGGAAATAAATAAAATTACTGATTCATATTTTATTTCATAGCTTTCTGCCTTTTCCCAACCAGATATATACACATACACATAGATCTTTTACAAAATTGGAGTCGTATTATGACATGGTGTTGTGAAAACTTTTTTTCACATGACAATACAGTATGAATACTTCAAATTATTTAAAGGGTTTTAAAACCTCAACCAGCAATTTTATATTCAATAGAGTAAGGAAGCCAAAATCTAGTCTCAAATATCCTTTGATCGCTCTCTGGTAAGCACAATTGACTAACTACCAAAAGAACTAAAGATCAAAATGAGAATATTATTGGCCATCATAAATTTAATAGAATTGCACATGAGTAAATGGCTCAAAAATTACCTCATTCAAATGACTTTTTCAAGTCATGTGAGCAAGCTGTTTTAGATTTTAAATTTACTTTTTAAGATAACCAAAGAAAGATTCAAAGGCTCCCCTGAGGGCAAGTCTCACACCTTCTGTCCACCAAAACTTCCCAACCCCTGGTTTCATTCTTCAGTTTCAGACTATAAATCCTTTAAAATGTAAATGTTCTCTGGCTGGATATGACCTTAAATTAGTATCTTCAACATGGAACCCCAGGGGACTGAGGGTCAGCAATTTTCTAGAGTAGGATTGGATAAGTGATAAAGAAAAGACTTCCTGGGGGATTGGGACCTGAGGGATACAGGACTGCTCTCCCAAGAAGGATTATAGCAATCTCAGATCACCAGGCACCAGTCTCTCTTTCACAATGTTATGAAAAGTTTCATACTTAATACTCCAATTTCATTTCCAATATAGTTTGCAATAGAAGCTACAAAAGTTCATCAATTTTCCTCTGATTAAAGTATGATGTAATTATCTTTGATAAAAATGCTAATCTTCCTTGACTGCCCAATGAAATATTTTATACCTATTCTTCATGGAACAGAATGAAACGCTATCGTATTTTGGAGTGGTTTCAGTCTTTATAATTACTGCTCACCCTAAAAGCTTGGAGAGGTGTGGGTGACAAGATCAAACTTGTTTCTGCTTAAACTGAGCCAGGTTTAAACCAAAGTCCCCAGAGATGAAAGGACCAAGGCCTTATTCAGTTTCAAAGACCAATACATGTTAAATAATTTTTAATGTAAAAACAATATTTAAAAGAAAATAATCTTAAATTGTGAGCCATGTGAGAAATGAGAGATGCATATAAAGACAGAGGCACATTTTCATCCAAAGCAATAATTTATTTTTAAAAAGTGCAAAATACCAACCAAATAAGAAAGCAGATCTTCGTCATTAGAGTTTTTAATCTAATAAATTTTGCCTCCTTCCTCACCACAAAAACATTAAATTTCACTCCATTTTCCCAAGTAAGAGCTAGTAATAGTAACTATGTCAAAAGTTTTTTTAAAGATAATAAATAAAGCTTAAACCAATGTAAGTCCTATTTTAAATGGGTTTTTCAGGACAGTGTGCTCTGTTTTTGATAATGCTGAACTGAAGCTTGGCTAATGTCCAGAACTGGGAGAAAAAATGGGTACATGCTTGAGAAATGTTTCTGTTTATATTCATGTCCCAAAGCTATGATTTAAGAAGGGGGGTTCTGCCTTAATCACAAAAAGTCTTTACATATCTCAAGTAAGTTTGAATCTCTTTGGTTTGGCAGAAACCAAATATTTCTACATCTCAAATCAAGCAAATCAAACAAAAGGCATAATTAGACATGCAAATAAAGATCTGTGAGAATGTATAAAGGACATCTGGGTAATTTGCTAACTTGTTGATATTTAGCCCTCCAGTTTTAACATAGATACTATGTGGCTATATTTTATAACTAGTACCTGTTATATGGCACTGCAGCACATAATCCTGAGTCATGAAATTTAAGTAATATAGATTGCATACCCTTATAGTCTATCATCACTAAAAAAACCCTATAATGTTAAGAAAATATCTAACAAGCTGTTCTCATCATTGTTTGTTACCCAGAAAGAAGAAATGTTATAAAACCTCTCCCAGTGAGGACAAATTGTACTAGGTAAGTTTGGGTAAGTTTTTAGGTAAGTATCTAGACCTGAATCTCTGTCCTTAACAATTTCAACCATTGTTATGAGCTTGTTGATACATTCATATAAGATGTAGCCTCCTAAAGCCTGAACACAAGATACAGAAAATGAGAAAGGTCACCAAGAAGTGACATAAATCATACAGAAATTTACTTAAGAGGTAAAATTGGGAAATTGAAGATGATTTATATTTTCAAAAACCAGATAATTAGAAACAAAGGTGAGCTTAATTTACATGCATTCATCAGCATTTCCTGAATGACATAAACTTCACATTCAAGTTAGAAAGGCAGTTACATAAGGATACTTCTGACTCTCAAGAAGAGATCTAAAAATCTCTTTGGCCCTAGCTGTAGAATCAAGACAACTCTGTACTAGATTATTCCTTCCCTCATGTCCTGCAAGTCTCCAGCATTGCAAGCAGATCCTTTTCCATTGAGTAACTGGGGAAGTCCTTATTCCCCCTACCCCCCCTTTATTAACATTTTTGTTGTGGTATAGTTGCTTTACAATATTCTGTGATTTTCTGCCATACAGCAAAATTTTAATAGCAGAAAATCATAGAATACATACATCAGTTCAGTCACTCAGTCATTTCCGACTCTGCGACCCCATGAATCGCAGCACGCCAGGCCTTCTGTCCATCACCAACTCCTGGAGTTTACTCAAACTCATGTCCATCGAGTCAGTGATGCCATCCAGCCATCTCATCCTCTGTCGTCCCCTTCTCGTCCTGCCCCAATCCCTTCCAGCATCAGGGTCTTTTCCAATGAGTCAACTCTTCACATGAGGTAGCCAAAGTACTGGAGTTTTAGCTTCAGCATCAGTCCCTTCAATGAACCCCCAGGACTGATCTCCTTTAGGACGGACTGGTTGGATCTCCTTGCAGTCCAAGGGACTCTCGAGAGTCTTCTCCAACACCACAGTTCAAAAGTACCAATTTTTCGGCACTCAGCTTTCTTCACAGTCCAACTCTCACATCCATACATGACTATATATATATATATATATATATATATACACTCCTTTTGGATTTCCTTCCCACCTAGGTCATCACAGACCATTGAGTATAGTTCCCTGTGTTATACAGTAGATTCTCAGTGGTTATCTACTTTTTATATAGTAGTGTATATATGTCCTGCCATTGGCCCTGGCCTATGTCCAGTTGTAAAATTCAGACTATGATCAGTCAATCCAGATGCAAGCACAGTGAAAGCATGACTTTCCTAAAGAGAGTCAAGATGGCAAATGGAGTGTTTCTGAAGACTCCCTGAGGGCTGGCTTTAAAAACCTAGTCACACAGGGTCCCACCAGCAGAAGGGCCCTGCACTTAGTTTAATGCTCTGCTATCACCCTAATAAAATTCATGATATTTTTTTTGAACTTGTGTTTTGTAAGTGAAATTTCATGGAACATTCGAATGTGTGTGTGAGCAGAGGAAATAGTCTGGACTGCCCACACATGTAGGATGCAGCAGGTGCTGAAAATTGCAGCAATGTTTTAAAACAAATATATACATGTTTACAAACAAAAATTAAATGTAAAGATTGTCACACTTAGTGGGAAAATTCCACAATTTTCATATGAAGTCTCAGACAACAAATTTTTAACCATAAAAAAGACATTTTGATTTTTTTCTTAAAATTGTAGGTACAAGGATGGTGTGCTTAAGAAGGTATCTTGAATTATGTACAAATCACAAAATCACTTTCAGTTTCTTGTTCAGCCTCCACACATCTAGGAATTAACAGAGGAAACATTAATATGCTTATTAATGTGTAATATGTGTACATATTTATATTAAAATGCAATTACATCTAAAGCTAAATTTAGAGTTACACAAAACTGATCTTCAAAAGGAGTTAAATCTATTTAGAAAAATGTACCTTCAGAATCATCAGTTATAGATGCATAAAAATTTGTATTTTGAGATAATTTACCAGAAGTTATCCCAATGTCACAGCTTTAAAATGCTCTTAACAGGTTCAGTGAACATTGCATCAGCAAAATATCCTCCTCAAAATGAAAAATCACTGTAACTTATTTACAATCTTTCATTTGCCAAAAGCAATTGATCTTGTTTTCAATTACTCAACCTTAAAAAGGAACAAATTTGAGTCAGTTGAAACGAGGTGGATGAACCTAGAGCCTGTTATATAGAGTGAAGTAAATCAGAAAGAGAAAAACAAATGTTAATGGATATATATGAAATCTAAAACTGGTATTGATGAACCTTCTTGCAGAGCAGGAATAGAGATATAGATGTAGAGGATGGTCATGTGGACACAAAGAGAGAAGGAGAAGGTGGGACAAATTAAGAGAGTAGCATCAATGGAAATAAGAAACAATCCCATGCACCATTGCAAAAAAAGAAAGAAAGAATAAAATACCTAGGAATAAACCTACCTAAAGAGATAATAATAATAAACAATAATAACCCTACCTAAAAAGATAAAAGACCTGCACACCGAAAACTATAAGACACTGATGAAAGAAACCAAAGACAATACAAACCGATGGAGAGATATACCACGTTTTTGGATTGGGTGAATCAATATTGTAAAAATGACTATTCTACCCAAAGCAATGTATGGATTCAATGCAATCCCTATTGAATTACCAATGGCATTTTCCACAGAACTAAAATGAAAAACTTCATAGTTTGTATGGAAGTACAAAAGACCACAAATAGTTAAAGCAATATTTAGAAAGAAAAATGGAACTAGAGGAATCAACTTCCTTGACTTCAAGTTACATCACAAAGCTACAATCATCAAAACAGTGTGGTACTGGCACAAAACTTAAAGCTCTTAAAGGAAAACATAGGCAGTACACTCTTTGACATAAATCACAGTAAGATTCTCTCTGACCCACGTCCTTGATTAATGGAAGTAAAAGCAAAAATAAACAAATGAGACCTAAGGAAAGTTGAAAGCTTTTGTACAACAAAGGAAACCATAAAGGATATGAAAAGACAACCTTCAGAATGGGAGAAAATAATTGTAAACTGACAAAGGATTAACCTCCAAAATATATAAGCAGCTTACACAGTTCAATATAAGAAAAAAATCCAATCAAAAAATAGGCAGAAGACCTAAACAGACATTTCTCCAAAAAGACATAGATGGTCAATAAATACAGGAAAAATGCTCAACATTGCTCATTATTAGAGAAGTGCAAATTAAAACTACAACCAGGTATCACCTCACAGTTGTCAGAATGGCCATCATCAAAAAATCTACTAACAATAAATGTGGGAAAGGATGTGGAAAAAAGGGAACCCTCTTGCACTGTTGGTTGGAATGTAAACTGACACAGCTGTTATGGAAAACAGCATGGAGATTCCACAATTCTAAAATACATGTGCACCCCAACATTCGTTGCAGCAGTATTTACAATAGCAAGGATGTGGAAGCAACCTAGATGTCCACCGAAAGGTGAATAGATAAAGAAGTTGTGATACATTTATACAATAGAATGTTACTCAGCCTTAACAAGGGGCAAATTTAAGTCAGCCTTTAAGTGAGGTGGATGAACCTAGAGCCTTGTACAGAGTAAAGTAAGTTAGAAAGAGAAAAACAAGTAACATATATTAACACATATATATGTAATCTAGAATAATACTACTAAAGAACCTAGTAGAGAATGGACTTGTAGATGCAGTGGGAGAAGGTGAGGGTGGGATGAATTGAAAGAGTAGCATTGACATATGTACATTATCATGTGTAAAGTAAATAATTGGTGAGAAATTGCTAAATAACACTGGGAGTTTAGCCTGGCATTCAGTGATGACCTAGAGGAGTGGAATGGGAGGAGAGAAGGGAGGGAAGGGATATATATATAATTATGACTGATGAGTTGTTGTATGGCAGAAATCAACACAAAATTGTAAAGCAATTTTCAACCAGTTAAAAATTAAATATGTTTAAAAAGAGATATTACATTGACATATATACCATCTTGTGTAAAATAGATAGCTTGTGGGAAGCTGTTATATAACACGGGGAGCCTAGCCCAGTGTTCTGTGAGGCCTAGTGGGGTGAGATGGAGTGGGAGATGGGATGGAAGGGTGGGTGGCAGGAAGCACAAGAGGGAGGGTATATATATTTATTTATTTATTTATTTATTTATTTATGGCTGATTCATGTTGATGCATGGCAGAAACCATCACAACATTGTAAAGCAATTATCCTCCAATTTAAAAAACATTTAGTTTATATTTTTTAAAAAGAAAATGAAAAGTTTAGAAGTATACATTTTGATGAATTAATGAATTTGCTGAGAATTGAGTGAGAAAATTTTTATATTCAATAAAGATGTCATACTAATAAAACAATTTTATTGTATTACATAAAAAATATAAAACCTATAGCAGCTTCCCAGGGCAGCCATAAAAAGTACCCTGGGAGTGATCTCTGGTATTTTATATTTAAGCTTTATCCAATTGAAGAGCCTCTCCACTCTCCCAGATTCACAATGGGAGTTTGGCTCCTCTCTCCACTTCTGTCTAAGGTACTTTTAGTCCATAAACCAAAGGTAGCAAGTAGTACTGGGAACTGAACTGTTACAGCCTCTGGAAGTCTATATGAACTCTGGTTGGGGATAACAATGACTCAGAGACATCCTCCCAGAGGACAAAATTAGGCACTGTGGGAGACAAGAGACCGTAGAATCTTTTCAGAGAATTGTGGCCTGCTTTATTGGCTGACCAAGGAAGTTACTCCAATGCCAATGGAGGAATCCACACTATTCCTTAAAAGCTGGTGAGAGAATATGCAATGTCATGTTATTGTTTCTACTCTTCTCTTCCCTCAGTGGAAGTTTTTTTTTTTTACCATAATTACACTGTTCTCTCTACATCACCATCTACTGTATACTGGCTGCGTTGGGATGCATGTCTCCTCTTGAGTTACTGGTCTCCAAACCATGAAAGAACACATTCTAGAAGTAATTAAACAAAACCCAGAAATTCTGAAAACTTGTTTTCAACTCAACACCTTTGTTTTTCTTCATTCCTATAGCAGAAATCCATTATTTAATTCCCACATTTCCCTTGGGTGTGCTCACTCTACATACCCTGCATTCACACTTCCAAGGAGTATGCTACTCACTTCTACAAGCCTGCTCCCTACTACTGCATTCAGCAGGGGCTCAATTCCATCTTTCAGGACAGATCCCCCTGACTCCCCATCTCAAATTTTTTTCCTTCCCTTGATTTAATTTTCTTCACCGTATCACTTTGTTAAATTATATTTGTGTTTATCTGTTATTATCTATTGTTAATAACCACAATGATGATCTCCACCATATTCATATTTTTAATATGTGTACACAAATAATGATGAAAAGGAGAATAATAACTAATATTTGGGTCTCTAATACAGGGCTGCCTGTGGTCTGTGGCCACAATTGTCATCTGTTGGTCTAATTTAAAAGTCAGAACCAGATAGTGACATTCACACACTAACTAACACTAGCTACATGTTTACTTGACACTTGCTAAACAGATCATCTTCATTATCCTGAAGTTTTCATTCCTGGGCTTCCTTTGGCTGAAAATATTGACCCTCTGATGAAACAGAATAATTCTCAAAGAGATAGATATTTAAACTTCCTAGTTAACATCCAAATTTTAACAAAGGGCCCTGACAAAGAACAGAACGAGGAAAAGTTTGAGAGTGGTGTATGGAGAAGGAAACCTTCATTAAAGAAGAACAGGCAAAGTATAAAATAAAGATAGACTGCCAGGATCACAATTTGTTCAAGATCTTTCAGGTTCTAGTGACAGATTTCTTCTATAACAGTTTTTTTTTTTTTAATTTTTTCAGTGGGTTTTGTCATACATTGACATGAATCAGCAATAGATTTACACGTATTCCCCATCCCGATCCCCCCTCCCACCTCCCTCTCCACCCGATTCCTCTGGGTCTTCCCAGTGCACCAGGCTCGATCGAGCACTTGTCTCATGCATCATATATAATACAGTATTCATTATGCTAATGGTACTGTAGTTTATGCAAGGAACTAAGTATGCCCATGACACACGCTGAGATGCCATGATTCAGGCTAACCAACTCATCATCTAACCAACTTCATGAAGAAATTAGTTTTCAACTAACACTTTTCTCAAAATCTGCTGTCTGATTTTCTCTGAAAACTGTAAACTTTTGTGCAAAGTTTTGTCATCTATAGAAAATGAATTATATTTATCCCTAACCCAGTATAAGATGGTACTTTTAAGATCCCTAACGGTTATTAATGCATGCAGGAATGGTGGCTCAGGTGGTAAAGAATCTGCCAGCATTGCAGAAAGACCCAGTTTTGATCCCTATGTTGGGAAGATTCTCTGGAGAAGGGAATGGCTACCCACTCCAGTTTTCTTGCCTAGAGAATTCCATGGACAGAGGAGCTTGGCAGGCTATCATTCATGGGGTCTCAAAGAGTTGGACATGACTGAGCAACTAACACTTTCAATGATTATTAATACTAGAAGGCTTTTGCTAAACAAAAGAATAATGCATCTAGTTTTCAACTTTTGTTAATGAATTCCATTAAATCCAGGAGACCCACCTACTTCAGTCCCTGCAATTGTGGTTCAGTTCTGTTACTCAGTCATGTCCGACTCTTCATGACCCCGTGGACCACGGCACACCAGACCTCCCTGTCATCTCCATTGAGTTGGTGGTGCCATTCAACCATCTCATCCTCGGTCGTCCCCTTCTTCTCCTGCCCTCAATCTTTCCCAGCATCAGGGTCTTTTCAAATGAGTCAGCTCTTTGCATCAGGTGGCCAAACTATTGGAGTTTCAGCTTCAACATCAGTTCTTCCAATGAACACTCAGGATTGATCTTCTTTAGGATGGATCGGTTTGATCTGCTTGCAGTCCAAGGGACTCACAAGAGTCTCCAACACCACAGTTCAAAAGCATCAATTCTTCAGTGCTCAGCTTTCTTTATAGTCCAACTCTCACAACCATACATGACTACTGGAAAAACCATAGCCTTGACGAGATGGACCTTTATTGGCAAAGTAATGTCTCTGCTTTTTAATATGCTGTCTAGGTTGGTCATAACTTTCCTTCCAAGGAGTAAGCATCTTTTAATTTCATGGCTGCAGTCACCATCTGCAGTGATTTTGGAGCCAAAAAAAAAAAAGTCTGCCACTGTTTCCACTGTTTCCCCATCTATTTGCCATGAAATGATGGGACCAGATGCCATGATCTTACTTTTCTGAACGTTGAGTTTTAAGCCAACTTTTTCACTCTCCTCTTTCCATTTTATCAAGAGGCTCTTTAATTCTTCTTCACTTTCTGCCATAAGGGTGGTGTCATCTGCATGTCTGAGGTTATTGATATTTCTCCCAGCAATCTTGATTCCAGCTTATGTTTCATCCAGCCCAGCGTTTCTCGTGATGTACTCTGCATATAAGTTAAATAAGCAGGGTGACAGTACACAGACTTGGCATACTCCTATTCCTATTTAGAACCAGTCTGCTGTTCCATGTCCAGTTCTAACTGTTGCTTCTTGATCTGCATACACATGTCTCAGGAGGCAGGTAAGGTTGTCTGGTATTCCCATCTCTTTCAGAATTTTGCACACAATTTGTTGTGATCCACACAGTCAAAGGCTTTGGCATAGTCAATAAAGCAGAAATAGATGATTTTCTGGAATTCTCTTGCTTTTTCAATGATCCAACGGATGTTGGCAATTTGATCTCTGGTTCCCTTGCCTTTTCTAAACCCATCCTGAGCATCTGGAAGTTGATGATTCACATATTGTTGAAACCTGGCTTGGAGAATTTTGAGCATTACTTTACTAGCATGTGAGATGAGGGCAATTGTGCGGTAGTTTGAGCATTCTTTGGCATTCTTTGGCCTTTCTTAGGGATTGAAATGAAAGCTGACCTTTTCCAGTCCTGTGGCCACTGCTGAGTTTTCCAAATTTGCTGGCATATTGAGTGCAGCACTTTCACAGCATCATCTTTCAGGATTCGAAATAGCTCAACTGGAATTCTATCACCTCCACTAGCTTTGTTCATAGTGATGCTTCCTAAGGCCCACTTGCCTTCACATTCCAGGATGTCTGGCTCTAGGTGAGTGATCACACCATCATGATTATCTGGGTCATGAAGATCTTTTTTGTACAGTTCTTCTGTGTATTCTTGACACCTTTTCTTAATATCTTCTGCTTCTGTTAGGTCCATACCATTTCTGCCCTTTATGGAGCCCATCTTTGCATGAAATGTTCCCTTGGTATCTCTAATTTTCTTGAAGAGATCTCTAGTCTTTCCCATTCTATTGTTTTCCTCTCTTTCTTTGCACTGATCACTGAGGAAGGCTTTCTTATCTCTCCTTGCTATTCTTTGGAACTCTGCATTCAGGTGAGTATATCTTTCTTTTTCTCCTTTGCTTTTCACTTCTCTTCTTCTCACAGCTATCTGTAAGGCCTCTTCAGACAGCCGTTTTGCTTTGCTGCATTTCTTTTTCTTGGGGATGGTCTTGATCCCTGTCTCCTGTACAATTGTGGTTCTTTAACATATTTCTCAAAATATAACTCTGGGATGAAACACAGACTACATGTGTCCACGGATAGAGGGCAGTCATATTTATGGATATCACAAAAACTTAAGAAATATAAGATAAGAGATGACAGAATTTGTTCCACTAGTTTCTAAACAAAGACACAAAAAATGCCATAGCAAAAATTTTAGATCTTAAATCACAGAGGCAAAATTCATGTGATCCTTGGAAAGGAACCAATCAGTAGCTTTAAAATGATTAGATGTTTTCAAAGTCTGCACAGTAAAAAAACAACTTTGGTTTTATTGTTGTCTTTTTTTTTAACTTTTATTGAAGTATAGTTGATTTACAATGTTGTGTTAGTTTCAGGCCTACTGCAAAGTGAATCAGTTATATATACACATTTATCCACTCCTTTTCAGATTCTTTGCCATATTGGATATTACAGAGTACTGAGTATAGCTCCCTCTGTTATTCAGTAGGCCCTTATTAGCTATTTTATATATAGTACTGCGTATATGTCAACTCCAGTCTCTCAATTTATCCCTCCCATGCCTTACCCTCTTGAAACCATAAGTTTGTTTTCTACATATGTAACTCTATTTCTGTTTGTAGATAAATTTGTTTATACTCTTTTTTTTCATTCTACATAGAAGCAAAATCATTTATTTGTCTTTCTTTGTCTGACTCACTTCATTAAGTAGGACAATCTCTAGATCCATTCATGTTGCTTCAAATGGCATTATTTCAGCTTTTCTATGGCTGAGTAATAGTCCACTGCAGGCTTCACAGATGGTGCTAGTGGTAAAGAACCGACTATGCAGAAGACATAAGAGATGCAGGTTTGACCCCTGTGTTGGGAAGATCCCCTGGAGGAGGGCATGGCAACCCACTCCAGTATGATTACCTGGAGAATCCCATGGACAGAGGAGCATGGTAGGTTACAGTCCTCAGGGTCACAAAGAGTCAAACACTATTGAGGCAATGTAGCACACACACATGCACACATTTCACTGTATATTTCTTCTTTATATATCTTCTTTACCACATCTTTATACATTCCTCCACTGATGAACATTTAGGTTGCTTCCATGTCCTCGCTAGTGTAAATAGTGCTGTAATGAATATTGGGGTTCATGTACCTTTTCAAATTATGACTTTCTCTGGATATATTTCTAGGAGTCAGAATGCTGGATGATGCAGTAGCCTTATTTTTAGTTTTTAAAGGAGCGTTCATATTGGTCTCCGCAGTGGCTGCACAAATTTACATTCTCATCAACAGTGGAGGAGGGTACCCTTTTCTCCACACCCTCTCCAGTATTTATTGTCTGTGAATTTTTTGATGATGCTCATTCTGAACAGTATGAGGTGGCACCTCATTGCAATTTTTATTTGTATTTCTCTAATAATTAGTGATGTTGACCATCCTTCCATATTTTTGTTGGCCATCTGTATGTCTTCTTTTGTGAAATGTGTATTTATACCTACCACTCATTTTTTGATTGGGTTGTTTATTTTTTGGGTATTAAACTGCATGAGCTGACTGTATATTTAGAAGACTAATCCCTTTTTGGTTGCTCCATTTGCAAATATTTTCTCCCATTCTAAGAGTTGTTTTTTGCTTTGTTTATGGTTTCTTTTGCTGTACAAAACTCTTAAGTTTAATTAGCTCCTATTTTTTTATATCCATTATAACAATGTGTTTAAAAAAAAAAACAGACATTACTTTGCCAACAAAGGTCTGTATAGTCAAATCTATGATTTTTCCAGTAGTCATGTATGGATTTTAGAGTTGGACCATGAAGAAGATTGAGTTGTGAAGAATTGATGCTTTTGAATTGTGGTGCTGGAGAAGACTCTTGAGAGTCCCTTGGACAGCAAGGAGATAAAACCAGTCAACCTTAAAGGAAATCAATCCCGAAAATCCATTGGAAGGACTGATACTGAAGCTGAAGCTCCAATACTTTGGCCACCAGATGTGAAGAGTTGACTCATTGGAAAAGACCCTAAACCTGGGAAAGATTGAGGGCAGGAGTAGAAGGGGGTGACTGAGGAGGAGATGGTTAGATGGCATCACCAACCCAATGGACATGAGTTTGAGCAAATTCCATGAGATAGTGAAGGACAGGGAAGCCTGGCATGCTGCAGTGCATGGAGTCACAAAGAGTTGAACATGACTGAGTGACTGAACAACAACATCTCTAAGAGGTGGGTCAAAGAGGATCCGGCTGTGATTAATGTAAAGAGCATCCTACCTCTTTTCCTCTAAAAATTTATAGTATCTAGCCATAAATTTAGATATTTAATCCATTTTGAGCTTATTTTTGTATGTGGTGTTATGAAGTGTTCTAATTTCATTCTTTTATATAGAGCTGACCAGTCTTCCCAGCACCAGTTGTTGAAGATATACTACTTTTTCTCCATAGTATACTCTTGCCTCTTTTGTCAAAGATAAGGTGCCCTTAGGTGCATGGATTTTGTCACTAGACTTTCTATCCTGTTCCATTGTTCTATAATTGTTTTGTGACCATACCAAACTCTTTTGATAAGTGTAACTTTGTAGTATAATTTGAAGGCAGGGAGGTTGATTCCTTCAGCTCCATTTTTGTTTCTCAAGATTGCTCTGTCTATTTGGGGTCTTTTGTGTTTCCATACAAATTACAAATTTTTTTGTTCAAATTTTGTGAAAAATTCTATTGTGATTTAATAGGGATTGTATTGAATCTGTAGATTGCTCTGGGTAATATAGCCATTTTGAGAGTATTGATTCTTCCAATCTAAGAATATGTTATGTCTCTCCATCTGTTTGTGCCATCTTTGATTTATCAGTGTCTTATAGTTTTCTGAGTAATGGGTCTTTTGCTTCCTTAGGTAGATTTATTCCTAAGTATTTTATTCATTTTGATGTGATGGCAAATGGACTTGTTTTCTTTATTTTTCTTTCAGATATTTCACTGCTAGTGTATAGGAATACAAGAGATTTCTGTGTATTAATTTTGTACTCTGCAACTTGACCAAATTTATTGATTAACTCTAGTAATTTTCAGGTATCATTTTTTCAGATTTTCTATATAGAGTATCAGTTCAGTTCAGTCACTCAGTCGTGTCTGACTCTTCAAGACCCCATGGACTGCAGCACGCCAGGCCTCCCTGTCCATCACCAACTCCCAGAGTTTACCCTAACTCATGTCCATTGAGTCAGTGATGCCATCCAACCATCTCATCCTCTGTCGCTCTGTCGTCCTTTCTCCTCTCGCTTTCAATCTTTTCCAGCATCAGGGTCTTTTCAAATGAGTCAGCTCTTCATATCAGGTAGCCAAAGTATTGGAGTTTCAGTTTCAACATCAGTCCTTTGAATGAACACTCAGGATTGATCTCCTTTAGGACTGACTGGTTGGATGTCCTTGCAGTCCAAGGGACTCTCAAGAGTCTTCTCCAACACCACAGTTCAAAAGCATCAATTCTTCAGCACTCAACTTTCTTTCTAGTCCAACTCTCACATCCATACATGACTACTGGAAAAACCATAGCCTTGACTAGACAGACCTTTGTTGGCAAAGTAATGTCTCTGCTTTTTAATATGCTGTCTAGGTTGGTCATAACTTTCCTTCCAAGGAGTAAGCGTCTTTTAATTTCATGGCTGAAGTTACCATTTGCAGTGATTTTGGAGCAAAAAAAAAAAAAAGTCTGCCAATGTTTCCCCATCTATTTGCCATGAAGTGATGGGACTTGATGCCATGATCTTAGTTTTCTGAATGTTGAACTTTAAGCCAACTTTTTCACTCTCCTCTTTCACTTTCATCAAGAGGCTCTTTAGTTCTTCACTTTCTGCCATAAGGGTGGTGTCATCTGCATATCTGAGATTATTGATATTTCTCCCAGCAATCTTGATTCCAGCTTGTGCTTCCTCCAGCCCAGCATTTCTCATGATGTATTCTGCGTATAAGTTAAATAAGCAGGGTGACAATATACAGCCTTGATGTACTCCTTTTCCTTTTTACAACCAGTCTGTTGTTCCATGTCTATTTCTAACTGTTACTTCCTGACCTGCATACAAATTTCTCAGGAGGCAGGTCAGGTGGTCTAGTATTACCATCTCTTTCGGAATTTTCCAGTTTATTATGATCCACACAGTCAAAGGCTTTGACATAGTCAACAAAGCAGAAATAGATGTTTTTCTGGAACTCTCTTGCTTTTTTGATGATCCAGCAGATGTTGGCAATTTGATCTCTAGTTCCTCTGCCTTTTATAAATCTAGTTTGAACATCTGGAAGTTCACAGTTGAAGCCTGGCTTGGAGAATTTTGAGCATTACTTTACTAGCATGTGAGATGAGTGCAATTGTGTGGTAGTTTGAGCATTCTTTGGGATTGTCTTTCTTTGGGATGGGAATTAAAACTGACCTTTTCCAGTTCTGTGGCCACTGCTGGGTTTTCCAAATTTTCTGGCATATTGAGTGTAGCACATTCACAGCATCATCTTTTAGGATCTGAAATAGCTCAGCTGAAATTTCATCACCTCCACCAACTTTGTTGGCAGTGATGCTTCCTAAGGCCCACTTGACTTCACATTCCAGGATGTCTGGCTCTAGGTGAGTGATCACACCATCATGATTATCTGGGTCATTAAGATCCTTTTTGTACAGTTCTTCCGTGTATTCTTGCCACCTCTCATCTGCAAACAGTGACAGTTTTACTTCTTTGCCAATTTGGATTCCTTTTTTTTTTTTTCTTCTCTGATTGCTGTGGCTAGGACTTAAAAAAACTATGTTGAATAATAGTGGCAAGAGTGGACATCCTTGGCTTTTTCCTGATCTTAGAGGAAATGCTTTCAGTTTTTCATCATTGATAATGATGTTTGTTGCGGGTTTGTCATATATGGCCTTTATGTCATATATGGCTTAGAGAATACCTCTAAGCTTACTTTCTGGAAAATTTTTATCATAAATGTGAGTTGAATTCAAAAGCCATTTTGAAATTAAGTTTCATATCTTCTGATAGATAATGATTTACCTTTAAGGACCACCTCAGTTACTTCCCGACTAAAAATAATAATAATAGAACAAAATAACGACCACCTTTCAAATATTTAACATAGCTATTTTTTGAAAGTTCACTAAGCTAAAAGAAAACGTCATGGGTAAGAAAACCATGAGAAAGATTTCTGTACATAAATTGACATTAAATTTTATTGGTGCTTTGAATAGTGATCCACAAATAGAGGCTCTGTTCACTTACATAGAATGTTTCATCCTTTAATGAATTTTGGGAATCTATTTTAAGAAGAAAAAAAAAAACACTTTAACCACTAATTGATTAAAAATTACCATGCAATGTTAAGCCTAACTAGAAATATCACTATTGACTCTCCTGTGGTGGCCTTGTGTTTCCATATCCAGTAAAGTCTAGAAATAGGAAAAAGATGAAGTTTAATTTCTATTAAACTTCAAAACAGAAAGCTCAGACCCTTTTTAACTTGGTTTTTCATTTCCTTGAAACATATTTATTTATCTTTATTACAAAAACTTATAGAATGTAGAAATGACAGTTTAGTTTAGCTAGATGAAACCCAGAACAAATTCCTGGCAAAAGAAAGCCCTCAGAAGAGCACCTATTGTTCCCATTACTGACTTGTAACAGTATTTCACTCAAACTTTCAAATCTTGAGTTCCACCATTGAGAAGAAAAACAAGTAAGAAATTAGTGTAATAGGGCTGATTTTTTTTTTTTTTAGTAGTACTCATATTTAAAGCTTGAGTTATTTGATAATTCTCTTAAAGCCAATTCAGCTAAGAAGATGGTCACAGTGAACACTTCATAAATTTCAAAAAATAATTTGCTGACACAAAATACTACATTTTGACCTTAGAATAATATTAGAGTAATCTATCATTTCAATATAAAGTGTTTTCTGATATAAGAAGTAACTCAAGTAAGTTGTTTTGGTAAATGCCTACACATCAAAAATTTGTTCTCCAACTACTTACTAGAATCTCTTTAAGTACAAATGACAGAAGTCATATAAGAAAAAAATAATTCCAACAAAGGAAATGACACACTGGAGAGATGAAACTCAAGTCCACAAAATAGGTTGCACAAGATTATTCAGAGCAGCTTATTCATAATAGCCCCGTACTGAAAACTCAAAGAATTTTGAGTACTGAAAGCTCAAAAAATGGACAAACTTTGATATATCCTGACAACAAAATACTACTCAGCAATAAAAATGAACATGATTTATACCCAGCAATATGGATGAATCTAAAAACAAGGGGAGAAGAAATAAACAAACAAACAAAAAATAACACTTATGCTAACCAAAAGAAACACAAAAACGTACACACTACATATATGTATATATATATGATTCTATAGATATGAAGTTTAAAAACAGCCAGAATTTATCCATAGTGATAGTTCAGAATAATGGTTAACTGTTTGGGGAAGGAGGAGGCTGGAGGGGGGGACAGGGCAAAAATTAACTAAGAAAGAGCACCGGGAACTGGGCTAATGGATATGTTCTAAAACTTGATTGCAATGGTAGCTCCATTCATCAAAATTCATCAAGCTACACACTAAGATTTGCGCATTTTTCTATGTGTAAATTGTGCCTCAATAAAATCCTGCTAGCATCAAATATTCTTGACATAAAAGACGTTAGATGAAAAAATACCATGGAAAGTTGATAATTATCAGAGCTGTATTTGAAAATACAAGGCATTTTATCTTCTGTTTATAGTGAATTTTAAAGTTCATTGCTTTTGTATTAATACTCTTTAAATAACTAGAAGTCAAACAAAAGCAGAAGAGATTAAGAAGAGGTGGCAAGACTACACAGAAGAACTATACAAAAAAGGTGTATAACCAGATAACCATGATGGTGTGGCCACTCACCTAGAACCAGATATCCTGGATTATGAAGTCAACTGGGCCCTGGGAAGCATCACTACAAACAAAGCTAGGGGAGGTGATGGAATTCCAGCTGACCTATTTCAAATACTGAATGATGATGCTATTCAAGTGCTGCTCATGGTATATCAGCAAATTTGGAAAACTCAGCAGTGGCCACAGGACTGGAAAATGTCAGTTTTCATTCCAATTCCAAAGAAGGGCAATGCCAAAGGATGTTCCAATTACCATACAATTGCACTCATTTCATATACTAGCAAGGTAACACTCAAAATCCTTCAAGCAAGGCTTCAGCAGTACAGTGAACCAAGACCTTCCAGATGTGTAAGTTGGGTTTTGAAAAGGCAGAGGAACCAGAGATTAAGTTGTCAACATCTGCTGGATTATAGAGAAAGCAAGGGAATTCCACCAAAACATCTACTTCATTGACTGCAAAGCCTTGGATTGTGTGGATCATAACAAGCTGCAGAAAATTCTTTGAGAGATGTGGATACCAGACCACCTTGCCTGTCTGCTGAGAAACCTGTATGTGGGTCAAGAAGCAACAGTTAGAACCAGACATTGAACAACAGACTGGTTCAGAGTTGGAAAAAGGAGTATAACAAGGCTGTATATAGTCACACTATTTATATAACCTATATGCAGAGTACATCATGTGAAATGCCAGATTGGATGACTCACCAACCTGGCATTGGAATCAAAATTGCCAGCAGAAAAATTAACAACCTGAGATATGCAGATGGCACACTTTAATGGCAGAAAGTGAAGAGGAACTAAAGAGCCTCTTGACGGGGGTGAAAGAGGAGAGTAAAAAAGCTGGCTTAATGAGAATACAGCACCCTGTCCCATAACTTCATGGCAAATAGAAGAAAGAAAAGTGGAAACATTGACAGATTTTATTTTTTTGGGCTCCAAAATCACTGTGGACAGTGACTGTAGTCATGAAATTGAAAGACGCTTACTCCTTGGAAGGAAAACCATGACAAAGTTAAATAGCATTTAAAAAACAGGCATCACTTTGCTGACAAAGATCCATATGGTCAAAGCTATGGTTTTTCCAGTAGTCATGTAAGAACGTGAGAGTTGGACCATATAGAAGGCTGAGTGCCAAAGAGCTGATGCTTTTGAATTGTGCTGGAGAAGACTCTTAAGAGTCACTTGAACTGCAAAGAGATCAAACCAGTCAATCCTAAAGAAAATCAATCCTGAATATTCATTGAAATGACTGATGTTGAAGCTGAAGCTCCAATACTTTGGCCACCTGATGAGAAGAGCCAACTCATTGGAAAAGACCCTGATCCTGGGGAAAACTGAGGGCAGGAGGAGAAGCAGACAGCAGAGGATGAGATAATCAGATGGTGTCACTGACTCAATGGACATGAGTTTGAGCAAACTCTGGGAGATAGAGAAGGACAGGGAAGCCTGGCATGCTGCAGTCCATGGGGTCGCAAGGAGTTGGATAAGACTTAAATGACTGAACAACAAACAATATTAAATTAATACTGTTAAAATAACTAGAAGCCAAATAAAAATTATGAAAATAAAACAATATTTTCACTACCAAAAATAATTCATTCTGATATTTATGTAAACTATCAACTAGTGAGTTCCAACAATTTCACAATTTGAGATTTTTATGCCTAATAAGGAAGCATTTAATTAAAAACATTTAATTGCATGGTATCATTAAGGCTGCAGAAAGTAAGTTCTACTGCTGCTATTAAGAAGCACAATAATAGAGTCAATCTTAAATAAAAATAATCAAGTGTCAGTTTCCTTCCTATATATTAAAGTATCACAGAAATAACAAATGAGGGAGAGAAATGAATCTCAAGAGATCATTTCATTAGGCCTCTTACTGTCACGCAATTGAACACTGCAACCATCCAGGACTGTCCCCCAGTGCAGTCCTAGCATGTAACCTCTTCTTTATGTCTGTCTAAAGTACAGGCAGCTTTAACTTAAGCCCCTGCCTCATTGTTTTACCTTCTTTGGGGAAAGATCTCAAAAAGGCTAAGATTTTAATAAATTATGGTAAATTCAAATAACTAATACTGTTCAACATTCTGTTCTACTTGCTCTTGTAGGAGAATATTTTTAACAATGGAAAAACAATCAAAATATTTTGTTAGTGAAACAGCAAATTAAGAATCAACAGACTCCAAAATTCTATTTTTATAATTATAAAATACAGATATTATGTGATACAATATAGCTATGATTTCTAGAGGAAAAAAATATGGTAGATAAATAAGTATTAACAGTGATTATCCAAGTGAAAAGATGATGGATGATCTTTATTTTCTTCTGTTAGCTTGTTTGCATTTTCTAAAATTTCTGCAAAAAAGGTCTGCTACTTTCATAGTTAAAAATAGATATTTAAAGCATAGAATAAGTCAACAAGTATTAGAAGGAGGTCTGTTAGTCTTATAACACAACTAGTCTTAAAAGTCAAAGAAGTTCTAAAGGAAAAGACAGATAATTTTTATATTTTAGAATGATAAAACTCCAGCCAATTATTTTTTTTCCTTTTTTGTAAAATTATTTCTTTTGATTGCAGGATAATTACGTTACAATATTGTGATGGTTTTTGCCACTCATCGGCATGAATCAGCCAGTTATACATGTGTCCCCCCTATCCTGAAACCCCCTCCCACCTCCCTTCCCACCGTATCCCTCTGGGTTGTTCTAGAGCACCAGCTTTGGATGCCCTGCTTCACGCATTGAACTTGCACTGGTCATCTGTTTTACATATGGTAACATACATGTTTCAATGCTATTGTCTCAAATCATCCCACCCTCGCATTTTCCCACTGAGACTAATAGTCTGTTTTTTAAATCTGTGTCTCCTTTCTGCCCTGCATGTAGGATCTTCGGTACCATCTTTCTAAATTCTATATATATGCATTAAAATACAGTATTTGTCTTTCTCTTTCTGACTTACTTCACTCTGTATAATAGGTTCCAAGTTCATCCACCTCATTAGAACAGACTCAAATGCATTCATTTTTATAGCTAAGTAATTTTCCATTGTGTATATGTACCCCAACTTCCTTATCCATTCATCTGCTCATGGACATCTAGGTTGCTTCCATGTCCTAGCTAATGTAAACAGTGTTGCAATGAATATTGAGGTACATGTGTCTCTTTCAATTCTGGTTTCCTCAGTGTGTATGCCCAGCAGTGGATTTCTGGGTCATGTGGCAGTTCTATTCTCAATTTTTAAGGAATCTCCACACTGTTCTCCATAGTGACTGTATCAGTTTACATTCCCACCAGCAGTGTAAGAGAGTTCCCTTTTCTCCACACCCTCTCCAGCATTTATTGTTTGTAGACTTTTTGATGATGGCCATTCTGACTGGCATGAGATGACATCTCATTGTGGTTTTGATTTGCATTTCTCTAATAATGAGTGATGTTAAGCATCTTTTCATGTGTTTATTAGCCATCTGTATGTCTTCTTTGGAAAAATGTCTGTCTAGGTCTTTTCCCCACTTTTTGATTGGGTTGTTCATTTTTCTCGTATTGAGCTGAATAAGCTGCTTGTATATTTATGTGTAAGCCTGGTCTAGGATGGTTTGGAAATGCCAACTTTATCAGTACTTCCTTTTTTATTTCTTACATTGGTATTATCTATAAAATAACCATATAACTTGTCATCCACAAGTGAGAGGAGGTGTTTTGAATAATTTTGTTGGGACGATAGACATAAACTAGAATTGTTATGGGCAAGCCAATAGCTGTTGGGGCACAGTACTGCACTTTTACTGGTAATGTTCAGTATTTCCTTTAGAGAAATTTAGGAAGCATGTTTTAAGCATATGACACATATTTCTTGACTAATTTAGTGGAAGATTGGCATTTGGGAAAATGAAGAGAAATAATAACATTCTAATTATACAAATTTGCTTCCATGAAAGAAATTAGTTTTTACCCAAAAGCGGAAAAGAAATTCCAAGCAGTGAGTTTACTAATATCCAAACAAGATAAAACAGTGTTTGCATCTCAAAGCAAGAAGCCCATAGGCAAGATAAAGGAGGGAGATCCTCACAGAAAGCAAAAAGCAAAAAAATGAAACAGAACTATCATGAACACAAATGCTGTCAAATGGGAAAGGACATCCCAGTGGAGGCTATTTCTTAAAGTAGATGTTAAGCTACAGGACAGAATTCTTGAGCTTTGATAAAATAGCTTTTCTAGTGGCTTCCACTTTTGTCTCAGTGAGCCAGGGAAGGCAACTGTGTAGGAGCTGGCATGTTCTCCTCTAGGTTGTCAGTTTCTTGGAGGGTTTCCCCACATCCTATCTGTCTTACTAAGGGCCACTTCTCAGCCACTAGCTGTACCTAGCCTCAATCCTATTACTTCAGAGCTAATTCATATGATACATTCATTAAGTCTCATATGCTTGATTTTGCTCAACATCACATTCATTTGAATTTTTAATGGGCAGAATCTACAGTTTAATCCACAAAGGATTCATGAACTAAAGTCAGAAGGTGAATGGGGGTTTTCTGGATGCTTCCCTTTTCTGCTAACAGAGTACCAGACAATGATAATCAGGCTCAGGACACACCTCTGAAAGGAAACTCACACATGCTGGAGTCGAAGCCTTTAAAGTCATGTGATTTGACTGAATAGACACTGGATCACACATCTTAAGATCTGTGGGCTAGTCCTGGCTTTGTCACAGACATGCTGTAAAACCTAATCCCAACATATCAATGTTCCAACTGCCTCATTGGTTTTACAGGTGAGTGGGACAGAGGGGTGCCACTACAAGTATATAAGCCAAAAATTAACTGTGACAATTTAGAGGCAAGAATATAGAGATATTTAGCAGGGATTTACCAATGATAAAGGTACAGTTGGTCATCATTATTCACAGATTTCATATTTGTGAATTCACTCACCCACTAGAATTTATAACCCCCAAGTCAATACTCATAGCATTTTAACAGTCATGTGCAGACATGTGCAGAATTGCAAAATATTTGACTTATCTAACCCACATACTCCCAGGTAAGACAGAAAAAAAAAAATCAACCTTCTTCAGTTCAAATACTGTAAACAAGTGTTCTTTTCTCAGTCTCCTTAGTGTGCCACTTTTCTCACATTTTTTGTGCTTCCTGTTGGAAATTTCCCTGTTTAAGTTGGCCCCCAAGCTTAGTGCTGAAGTGTTGTCTTGTATTCCTAGTTGCAAGAAGATGGTGATGTGCCTTCTGAAGAAAATATTTGTGCCAATTAAATCTCATTTAAGCTTGGGTTATAGTGCTGTCAGCCATGAGCTCAATGTTAGTGGGTCAACTCTATATAGTAAACAAGTGTCTTTAAACAGAAGCATGCATAAAATAAGGTTGTGTATTGGTGGATTGATGAAAATATGACAAGAAGGTCACAGGAATGTAACCCTGTGTTTCTCCTTGGAGTAATGGTTCAGCATTTGCTAATTCAGAGTTCATAGAGAGTCTTCTGGAAGAGCGGTCCCCAACATTTCTAACATGAAAGACTGCTTTTGTGAAAGGAAATTTTCCACAGAATGGGATGGAGGGTGACTTCAGGATGATTCAAACACATTACATTTATTGTACACTTTATTTCTATTATTATTACATTGTGATATGTAATAAAATAATTATACAACTCACCATAATGCAGAATTAGTGGGATACTGGAGCTTGTTTTCCTGCAACTAGACAGTCCCATCTGGGGGTGATGGGAGGCAGTGACACATGAAGTGTGTTGTCTGTGTCCAGTCCACTCTGTAATCTTGTTTTGGTTGCTGTCACTAGAGAAAGCCCTGCTACACAGAGGTAGAGGTAAGATGTTGGAAATGGAAACAAGCTTTTCAGTGCTTTTTTGGCAATCTCAGCATATTCCACTTGAATCCAGAATGTATGGAGATTCGAAGTTGTCTCAAATATACTTTCAAGGCCACCATCATTTGCAGTCTCAAGCAGTTGATCCTCTTCTAGCACAGACAAAGTTTATTCACCTGGTTTGTTCACAAGTGGGTCACAGATCCATTCCTTTCCAGTTTGGACATCTTTTGTGATTGGGAATTAATGCTCAAACTCTTTTGAAAGCTGAGATAGGTGATCGTGAACCAGCTGGGAGAAAGAAGGCCCTCACTCAGTCTCTTTCAAAATTTCTGCTAATGTTTAAAACATATCAAAACTCCCAATGTTCACTTGTTGCCCTCATAATTCCAGTTTGGCTTTGAATGCAGACACTTTATCCTCTGATTTGAACAGAGTTGTCATTCTGCCACGAAGTGACAAATTAAGTTCATTAAGCAGGTTGAATATGCTACCCAAGAAAGCAAATTTGTGACTCATTCTGTGTTACTGAGATGTCTGCCAGTGGTGACTGTTTTCCTAAAAGAAATCTCTGGAGTAGCTCTTGTAACTCAAGAACTCTGGCCAGTGCTCTGCCTTTAGAACGCTATCTTACTTCTCTGTATAAGATAAGATGTGTGTGTTCTACATATATCTCCTCACAGAGCTGCACAAACAGACATGAGTTAAGGGCATGTATTTAAATGTGGTTGATCATTTTAATCTTACCCTGCAAAACACTGTTAAATTCAGGTGACAGTTGTCAGTTAGCCAGCATTTCTGAACAGATAACACAGTGCATAGAATCAAATTCAGAAGCACAGATTCACATTCAGAAGTGACCTCTCTGACCCAAGTAGTGAAACCAGAAGGCAATCCAGTCGTGGCAGCTGCTCTGTCCATGGATGTACCAACACAAAATGACCAATTCAGTTTTCCTGATGTGTGTTCCATTCAGACTAAAATAGTTCTGCAGTTGTAGTGTTGGTTGACAATAAAAAGGCACATGACAAATCCTCATGCACATCCTCCTGAATATGTATCACCTAAAAACAAGCATTGTTGCCTTGTTATCAACATCAGTAGAGTTGTCAACCTGGATTACAAACTACAGTGACTCATTAATCCTCTCTAACAGTTGTGCCTCAATATCCTCTGCTATTTCATCAATTTGTCTAGTTATACCTCATCATTGGATCTTTCCTCCTTTTCAAAGAAGCTCTCCAGTAACATTTGCTTTTTACTCATTTTGGCTAGGCTTGGCTTGTGGGCTTGCAAAAACTGTGACTGAGATTGGTGCACAGTGTGGGAAAGAGGCATGGACAAAAGTGGTAAATAAAATAATGGGCAGGCCATGTGCAGACTGAAATAAGTGTTGAATTCTGACTTAAAGCCTACCACCAGATCCAACTGTGCAACTGAAATACATCAACTCATTTGCCACTATAAAGCCTGCCACCAAATGTGGCTTAATTGTCACTTGCCACTCACTAATAGGGTTTTGATATAAATCTTCAAGCAGTTGATTTACTATGGTCTCTGCGCAGTCAAACTTCTATACTAATGATAATCTGTATTTGCACCCACTCCCCAGTCCTAACATCACTGCCTCAGCTCCACCTTAGATCATCAGGCATTAGATTCTCATAAGGAATACACAACCTAGATCCCTCACATGTACATTTCACAGTAGGTCTTTTGCTCCTTGTTGCTGTTAAGTCATTCAGCCATATCCCACTCTTTGCAATGCATGCCAGGTTTCCCCATCCTTCACTATCTCCCAGAGTTTGCTCAAACTCATGTCCACTGAGTTGATGATGCCATCTAACCATCTCATTCTCTGTCATCCCTTCTCTTCTTGCCCTCAATTTTTCCCAGCATCAGGGTCTTTTCAATGAGTTGGCACTTCACATCAGGTAGCCAAAGTTTTGGAACTTCAGCTTTAGCATTAGTCTTTCCAATGAATAGTCAGAGCTGATTTCCTTTATGATTGACTGGTTTTATCTCCTTGCTGTCCAAGGGACTCTAAGAATCTTCTCCAGCGCCATGATTTGAAAGCATCAATTCTTGGGCACTCAGCCTTCTTTATGATCTAGCTCTCACATCCATACATGACTACTGGAAAAACCATAGCTTTGACTATGCAGACCTTTGTCAGCAAAGTGATGTCTCTTAATATGCTGTCTAAGTTTGTCATAGCTTTTCTTACAAGAAGCAAGTGTCTTTTAATTTCATAGCTGTAGTCACCATCCGAGATTCTAATGCTGCCACTGATCTGACATGCTCAGGCAGTAATGAAAGTGAGAGGGAATGGCTGTAAATACACATGAAGCTTGCTGGTCCACCACTCTCCTCCTGCTGTGCAGCCCAGTTCCTAAAAAGGGGTTGGGAACTCCTGTTCTAGAACATAGGGACCATGAATGAAAATTGACTGTGCTTGATAGGGAGAAATTTGGGGAAGATTGTAGAGATCACTGTGGAGAAGAAAATAGAAAAAAGTTTTTAATTTTTCTTGTTACAGTTGCCTTTTAAACATTTACTATTCCTACTGCTATTACTAATTCAGCTGTTTTTCAAGAATGTGGTTTCCCTTGAAACCAAAAGAACTAAGTTCCAGGTGACTTTTCATGCCACCATTTGGGCAAAGAGAATATAAGAGATGACATGTCTCCTGCCTTTGAGATGACCGGCCTTTGAAGGGCAGAAGACTAGGAATCATATTCAGGTAGTGGGGACAAGGGGTTGGATGAATAACAGAGCTGGTAGAAAGTCATGACTGTAAATAAGCAAGGATACTCCAGAGACCAGTTGGGAAATATGTGACTCAATTGGCAATGCTGCAGTTAGAAACACTCGGTCAGCAACATCAAGTTTAATCAGCTCCCCACAAATCTTTTTGTTTTTTTGATGCTTTTTTTTTTCATTTATTTTTATTAGTTGGAGGCTAATTACTTTACAATATTGTAGTGGTTTTTAAAGATGGTAATGATAACCATATATGCAAAGCTCCCCACAAATCTTGACCAGATATTTATGGACTGAACTTGGTGGCAACCAGCCCCTCCCCACACATTATCATTTGAAAATTCAGACATTCAAAGATTCAATCTCCATTGAATATGATTGTTTGATATCCCAGTCTCTTTTACAACTCACTTCTTTTAAATTGTATTAATCAGGCAAGGTTTGAGATAATACAAAATTAGACATGAAAACTATACCAGATGCATAAAGTCATTGGCCTACTCTTCAGTCAATCAAAGAAGGATTAAATAAAATTGTTAAAAATAAGCAATGTGACCCATAATAATGTTGCACTTAAATTGCTAAATACTACCTTACAGCTTCACAACCCGTATCACACATATCATTTGATGGATATGTAAAGAGCTATTTCCTAGATCTTAACATTTGCATTACTTCATATATATATATATGAAGTATATATATTACTATATATAGTTTTATATATATATATATGATTGGTATGTGTCTAGGAAAGTTATTTTCTTAAAGGTTATGTTTTCTTAAAGCTGTCACATTACCATTGTTTACTTAGAAGGAAATCTAAATCTGAATTTCTAAAATCTATGGTTCCATCTACTAGCAAACAGTACTCAGGAGTCTTCTCCAGTACTACAGTTTGAAAGCATCTAGTCAAGGCTTTGGTTTTTCCAGTGGTCATGTACAGATGTAAGAGTTGGATCATAAAGTAGGCTAAGCACCAAAGAATTGATGCTTTAAAACTGTAGTATTGGAGAAGACTCTTCAGAGTACTTTGGACAGCAAGGAGATCAAACCAGTCCATCCTAAAGGAAATCAACCCTGAATATTTATTGGAAGGACTGATGCTGAAGCTGAAGTTCCCATACTTTGGCCACCTGATGTGAAGAGCCAACTCATTGGAAAAGACCCTGATGCTGGAAAAGATTGAGGGCAGGAAGAGAAGGAGAGGACGGGGGTGGTTACAATAGGATTAATGGTTAAAATAGGACAGAGGATGGGATGGTTGGATGGCCTCATCAACTCAATGGACATGAGTTTGAGCAAATTCTGGGAGATGGTAAAGGACAAGGAAGCCTGGCACGCTGCAAACCATGGGTTTGCAAAGAGTCAGACATGACTTAATGACTGAACAATAACTTTATAAAATAAACCTTTGAACTTTCCTTCTTTTTCTATAATTGGAATGATTTAAACAGTTAAGAAATCTACTCTTAAGAGGTATATAAACCTGCTCTAAAACCTCCTGAAACTGTTGCCTTTCTTTAAATGATATATCATGATCTTACAAAAATCTAAATGGCAACTAATCAATTCAAGTTTTCTACTTGCTTTCTTGTCAATTTTAGTTGATATTTTGCTAAGACACCATGCTTGTCCACTAGATCTTAAAAAATTATTTCCAGAGAGTTACACATAATATTTTCGTATTACTCTTTATTACTCTTTTACCCTGCTCTATAACCATGACTATATTTGGTTCCTCATCCCTACTTTTGTCCTATTTTATCTTTTTCCTTAATTATTTTTGCCACTGGTTTATTTAATTTGGAAGTTTTATAGAAGAATCTATTTTTCATCTTTTTATCCTTCCTACTCCATTTTTGCTTTCATTTAATTTAAAATCAGTTTTTGTCTTTATTAATCTGCTCTTCCTCCTCTTTACAATCTGACCTTGTTGTGACATTTCTTATTTCTCAGGTTGTTGCCTCTAAACACTTTCCCTCCTCCATCAGAACACCCAGTGACTCTGCCAGCAGTTTTCCATCCATAGTCCTTTCTCATTATCAGTCACCAATCACCATTCCAGTCATTCCTTACAGGTTTCAGAACCTCACACACCCTCTTTCCATCCACTGCTATCATTTCACTATTCTCAGTGGCTTCACCATCCATGTAGGTGACTCATTCTACCCTGCATCTCTGTGTCATGACCTTCCCAATTCCAGTAATGTTTTTCTCTACTCTAGTCACTGAGACTTTTCATTATGACATCTATGACTTCATAGAACTTGTCACCATCAATATTTGCTTTGCCTCCAAACAGAGATCTCTAGAACACCACTCTGGAATGATAATACTTCCTATATTTCCATCTTCTTATGCGTAATACTTCTGTTCCATTCATTATTCAATCTCATTGATCTTATCATTTGCTTACAGTCTATCACCCTCTTCATGTTTCCAATTCTCTTACTTCCCAAATTAAAGTTCATGCCACACTCATAATTACTTTCTTATAGACTCAATTTCCTCAGTGTCTGTTATGGATTGAATTCTGTCTTCCCCTAAAATTCACATGTTGAAATCTTAACCCCCAGTGTGATGATATTGAGAGGTAGGGGCCTTTGGAAGTTGATTTAGTCATGAGAGTGAAGCCCTCATGAACAGGATTTGTGCCCTTCTAAAAGAGAGCCCAGAATAGCTCTCTTTCTACCATGTGAATATACAACAAGAAGTCAGTTTGCAATCTAGTAGAGAGGGCTTACCAGACCCAAATATGCTGACAACCTGGTCTCATACTTCCAGCCTCCAGAAATGTGAGAAATAAATTTCTATTGTTTATAAGTCATCTATTACTTTGTGATAGCAGAGCGGCCTGACTAAAACAATCACCTATTCTCTATTTTCCACTTTAGCTTTAGTTTGGAAAAATCAAACCCCAAACTCACCTCTGCACAGCCCACGGCTGCCTTTGAAGGAAACCTCGCAAGTGTGCACAGTTACCTCACTTAAAATTTATACTCAGATCTTCAGTGGGCTTTTGACACAGCTCAGCAGTTCCACTGCTGCTGCTGCAGCGTCGCTTCAGTCGCGTCTGACTCTGTCGACCCCATAGACGGTAGCCCACCAGGCTCCCCCGTCCCTGGGATTCTCCAGGCAAGAATACTGGCGTGGGTTGCCATTTCCTCCTCCAATGCATGAATGTGAAAAGTTAAAGTGAAGTCACTCAGTCGTGTCCGACTCGGAGCGACCCCATGGATTGCAGCCCACCAGGCTCCTCCGTCCATGGGATTTTCCAGGCAAGAGTACTGGAGTGGGTTGCCGTTGCCTTCTCCCAGAAGTTCCACTACACTTCTAATCTCTAAAACCACACCTGCCCTCCTTAGACATGCGAAACACATCCACACCAGTCACTCTCAATTGATGACATCATCTTTTGTTTCGTTGAAAAGATACATACAATCAGAAAACCATGAAATATACAAATCTAAATAATGGCACTGACTGATTCTTGTCATAATGAATGAATCATTCCTGCTTCACTCTAACACCAAGCCCTCTACCAGATTCCATCCCCTATCACTTCAGTGATCCATCTCTCTCCCGCATCATCATTTTTATCATCGTTCTCATCTCTCTGATATCACCAATCTTTAAAAATAATTTAAACTTCTCTTGGCTCCACATCTCCTTCCAATCTCTCCAAGTCTCTCTGCTTCTGTTTATAGCAAAACTCTCCCCAAAAATACACCATTAGTTGATTCATTGCTTCACCTCCCATTTTCTTCTCTATCCATTTAAACCAGATATTGGCCTCCAAAAATCTACTGGAATTGCTTATTCAGTTAAGAGTAACTTAACTCCCATCTAGCCAAATACAAGTGTCCATTTTCATCAATATTTGATACGGCTGACCTCTGTTTCTAAGAAATATCTCTTCCTTTGGTATCAAAGCATCCTGGTGTACAAAAATGTAAATTTTAAATTTTTTTAATCTCTAACTAAAGTTAGTTTCTATTTGAGTACTTATTCTACCTAATGGCAAAAACATATAATCCAGTTGGCTCCATGTGAACTCAATCATTTGAATGTCCTTTGCTGGTTCCTCCGTAGATGTTTAACCACTAACTGTTGGAGATTAGCAGAGATACTTAAGTTCCTGTGTGTCATGACCCCTCCGATACCCTGGTAAAGACTCTGGATCTTTTCTTAGGATGATGTTTTTAAAGGTATAAAATAAAATTTATAGAATTATAATGGGGAAAAGTACATCCTGCGTCAAAATACAGCTGTCAAAATACCTTAAAAACTATTTTAGGACATGTGAAATGCTTTTCAGTGCATCAAATTACAAGTTCAAGAGGGACATTTCATAAGCATTGCAATCTCAAAGTAGTAATGATGAATTTACATGGAAGCAATAACATGGAAGGATATCTACAACTACTATAATATGTTGTAAAAAGGTCTCTGATTTCTAAAGTTGGTGACAAATTCGCCTGACATCTTTGCATGTCTCACTCCCTTGACTCAGGGATCTGTTCAAATGTTACCTTTTCAGGGGTGTTATCCATGATGTCCCTGTACAATAACCCCAGTTCCTTAGACCTTTACCCACTTTATCTCCACCACTACTAATGCCACTTGAAATTATGTTACTTCTATATTGTCATTTTGACAAATAACATCCTTTGTAGATATTCCATCAATGGAATTTCTATCCATTAGAACAAGGATTTGATACCAGAAGCTCCGCCTACTCCAGATACTTAAACTGTTTTAAATGATAAAGATACAAACATATCTGAGCCTAAAAACAGGAGTGAAAACTTCAGGTGTTATAAATGAGAAGGAAATTCATATCTAAAGCCATGGGGCTGAGCAAAAGTTGAAACCATGTGGCCTTTGAGGACATGCAGGCTGAAAAGGTGCTTTATGGTTTCAGTTATATAACCAAGAGCCAGAAAAGAACACCATCCTGAAACAGAGTCCAGTAAAAACTCAGCCACTACCTACAGGATTGGTCCAGTCTGTGGCAGGGTGGGTAAGTTGACAGAGAGAGTTTTGAAGCACTTAGCCATGTTGTACACGTATGCAAACCTAAATGGTACATAAAATCTAAGTATAAATTCTAGTATACAAACTAACTTGAAGTCAGTAAATACAACAGAACCACAGCAGAAACTATGCTGAAACCAAGTTTGGGATGCTTGCACAATTTAGGTCAATCAGAGAGGTCTTCAGTGAAATATTCTTCACCAAAAATGAGGTCATACATAAAAGTAATGAAGCACACAAAGGAAAGAGGCCATTACTAGAGATAATCAGTATGGAATAAATGAAGAATTTGCCAGGAAAGAACTAGAACACGTAGAACAAAATCTTAAAGAGTCTTCAAGGAGAGAACAAGATGGCGGAGGAGTAGGTGAATGTGGGTACATCTCTCTCCATGGATACATCAGGAATACACCTTCAGACACAAAAATCCTTGCAGAACACCAGTTGAGAGTGGACAGGAGTACCTGACCAGAGGAAAAGAATATATAGAACCACACAAAACTTGATAAGACAAAGGAACTAGGGGGGAAAACAGGAGTGTTAGCAGGAATGGACCTGTCCTCAGTGGGTGGGGGAACTAAAGCAAGGGTCCAATCCCCACATTGGGGTAATTGTCTGAGTCAGGGGAGAAACATTTAAGGCTGAGAGTGAAACAGCTGATCTGTGGCAGCCTAAATGGAATGAGAATCAGACATCCTTGCCATAGCCATACATACCCTGGACAGAGATGAGGGTCCCCTGAAAGGTGCAGTGGCTGGGAGCTGGAGTATGGGGAGTGTGAAGCTATCCCAAGGCGAGGGTTACTGTTGACTGCAGAGAAACAGATCGAGGGGAGGTGAGGGAGAAGATTGTGATGGGAAATGCCTTTGGAGGAAAGCCAGGCAGCCTTGGAAGCAAGGTGACAATGTTGAGTCACATGTAGGGGATGGAGACATCACAATAGCCTCTCTCTCCCCACATACTGGCATTGGCAGCTGAACAATGGAGAGACGGACCCATCAAATGCCTGACTCACTGAACTACAGAGTAGGACCCCACCCAGGGTGTTCCTTTCAGTGACTGATGCACCGGTCTATAGAGTAGGACCCCAGCCACTGGGTGCCCCTCTATGTGCCTGACATGCCGAACAACAGAGAAGGACCCCCAGGCAAGGGAGCCCTCTGAGTGCCTGAATGGGTGAAGCTACAGAGAAAGATTGGCCAAAGAGGCCTTTTGATCACCAGCTACAAGAGGCTTGAAAAAAGACTCTGACAAGGCCATAACACCTGCAGTTGGGAAAGTCCCTGTCCCTGCACACTTGGTGCCACCAGGGTCCCTGAAAGTCAAGCAGCATACCACCTTCACACTCAACTGGGGCAGAGCTGCCCCAGAGAAAAAACTTGCATCTATGCACAGAGTCACTTCAGTTGTGTTCGACTCTTTGGGACCCTGTAGACTGTGGCCTGACAGGCTTCTCTGTCAGGGAGGGTGGTTCTCCAGGCAAGAATACTGGAGCATATTGGCCAATACTGGTTGCCATACCCTTCTAGAGCACTATATTTCCTGCTGCCCTAGCTGCAACTCCCCTGAGTACCTGGTGCTGCCAAAACCCCTGTGACTCAAGCAGTTGCACCACCTCCACACCTGGCCCTCACAGGGGCAGGCCCAAGTCCTCCAGGGCAGACTCAGGAGCAAACCCCAGTGGATGACCCACATGCAGAGGTGGAAATAAAACCACAATTGAAACCCGGGGGCAGTGTGGCTAAGGAAGAAGACCCAAAACCTTCCCACCAGCTGTACAAGCTGCAGATTAAATCCACATGATTAACTAGGCAGACTCTGTGTCTGTGGACTATATAAAAGATCATGGAAAGCTCCCATAATAAAGTAATTAGCCTCCAACTAATAAATAAATAAATTTTAAAAATAGTACCAGAGGAAGGAGTTAAGTTCAAAAAAAGAAGAAAGCTCCCACAAAACAAAACGCACTAGTTCTGATAGCTGTGGACATTGGAGGCGAGAATTTTTAATTTTTAATCTTTATAAAAGCCTCATTTTTTTCTACATTTATTCTTTTGTTTGCCTTTGCTACTGTTCTTTTCCCCTTGCACTTAATCTTTAATGTTTATAAATTATCTTCATCTACCTCTGTTTAACTGTGCATATCTATTCTCTTTCTTTTCTTTCTTTCCTTTCCTCTCAACATATCTGTTAATTTTGTTTTCATTGCTTTATTTCCCACTTGTCCCCTTGTTTTAGTTTAGCTTTCCAGTTTGTGCTTTAGTAAGTTTTGTTCTTAACTGGTAGACATATAATTTTTTATTTACTTTGTTCACTGGGTCAGTCTACTGTGCTTTATTTTTGTTTTACTGTTTTCACTTTGCTCATGGGTGTATATGTATATATTTATATTCCATTGTTTTAATTATTGTTTGCCTGATTTTGTAACTGACATTTGTCTGGGGTTCATCTTTGGTTTTCTCATTTTTGGATTTTTTTTTTTTTACTCTCCCTTAATGCCACAATAAACCACTAGTGGAATCTTCATTCCTCACCAGAAATCAAGCCCTGAGCCTTTGGAGTGGGAGCACTGACTCCAAGAACCTAGACTACCAAAAAACTAACCCTAGGGAGTATCAAATAGTGAGAACTCACACGAAGGAACCCACTTGGATATAAGACCCAGCATCACCCAACCACCAATAGCACCCTGTGCAGGATGCCTCATCTAAACAACAAATAAAATAAAAATATAAACCCAATCATCAGTAGACAGGATTACCACCTCACTCAGCCTTGACCATCAGAGGAAAACAAACAAACAAACAAAAACTCACTACAAATCTCATCCTCTACAAAGCTTACACAAACCTCTGGTCCTCCTAAGGGAGGGCAGAAACCAAAGGGAAGAAAGAATTCAATCTTGAAGCCTGGGAAAAGGAGACCTCAAACACAATAATTTAAATATATATATATAATGAAAAGGCAGAGAAATGCTTCACAAATGAATGAACAAAGTAGAAACACATAAGTCCAAATAGATGAAGAGGAAATAGGCAAACAACCTGAAAAAGAATTCAGAATAATGATAGTAAAGATGATCAAAAACCTTGAAAGCAAAATGGAGAAAATGCAAGAATCAAATGTAACAAAGATGTAGAAGAATTAAAGAATAAACATACAGAGACAAATAACACAATTACTGAAATTAAAAATGCTCTAGAAAGAATCAATAGCAGAATATCTGAAGCAGAAGAACAAATCAGTGAACTGGAAGACAAAATAGAGGAAATAACTTCTGAAGAGCAAAATAAAATAAAAAGAATGAAAAGAACTGAGGATAGTCTCAGAGACCTCTGAGACAATATCAAAATCACCAATATTTTAATTATAGGGGTCCCAGAAGAAGAAGAGAAAAAGAAAGGATATGAGAAAATTTTTGAAGAGATTATAGTTGAAAATTTCCCCAACATGGAAAAGGAAATAGTCAATCAAGTCCAAGAGGAACAAAGAGTCCCATACAGGATAAATCCAAGGAGAAACATGCCAAGATACATACTAATCAAACTAACAAAGACTAAACACAAAGAAAGAATATTAAAAGCAACAAGGGAGAAGCAGCAAGTAACATACAAGGGAAACCTCATACGCTTAACTGCTGATCTTTCAGCAGAAATTCTGCAGGCCAGAAGGGAATGGAAGGATATATTTAAAGTATTGAAAGAGAAAAATCTACAATCAAGATTACTGTACCCAGCAAGGATCTCATTCAAAATTGATAGAGAAATAAAAAGCTTTCCAGACAAGCAAAAGTTAAGAGAATTCAATACAGCCAAACCAGCTTTGCAACAAATGTTAAAGGGACTTGTATAGTCAAGAAATACAAGAAAAGGAAAAAGATATACAAAATCAACCCCAGGAAACTAAGAAAATGGCAACAGGAATATATAGTATATAGGAGTGTATATATGTATATTATATAAGATATATATATATATATATATATATATATATATTTAAATGTAAATGGATTAAACCCTCCAACCAAAAGACACAAACTGGCTGAATGGATACAAAAACAAGACCCATATATATGCCATGGGTCTACAAGTGGATCTACAAGAAACTCGCTTCAGTCCTAAGGACACATATAGACTGAAACTGAGAGGATGGAAAAATATATTCCATGCAAATGGGAAGCAAAAGAAAGTTGGAGTAGCAATCCTAATATCAAAAAAAATAGACCTTAAAATAAAGACTACAAGAGGTAAGGAAAGACACTACATAATCATCGAGGGATCAATCCAAGAGGAAGATGTAACAATTGTAAATATCTATGCACCCAATGTAGGAGCACCTCAATACGTAAGACAAACACTAACAAACATAAAAGGAGAAATCGACAGTAACACAATAATAGGAGACTTTAACACTCCACTCACACCAATGGACAGATCATCAAAACAGATAATTAATAAGGAAACACAAGTCTTAAATAATAATTAGATGAGATGGATCTAATTGATATCTTTAGGACATTCCATTCAAATGCAGAAGAATACACCTTCTTCTCAAGTGCACATGGAACATTCTCCAGAATAGACCACATCTTGGGTCACAAATCAAACTTCAGTAAATTTAATAAAATTGGAATTGTATCAAGAGTCTTCTCCAACCACAATGCTATGAGACTAAATATCAACTACAAGAAAAAACTGTAAGAAACACACACACATGGAGATTAAACAACATGTTTCTAAATAACTAACAGGTTATTGAAGAAATCAAAAGGGAAATTTAAAAATCTCTAGAAACAAATGACAATGAAAACACGACAACTCAAAACCTATGGGATGCAGCAAAAGCATTTCTAAGAGGCAAGTTTATAGCCATACAATCCTACCTCTAGAAAAAAGAGAAACATCAAATAGACGACCTAAATTTACACCTAAAAAAACTGGAAAAAGAAGAAGAAAAAAACCCCAAAAGTAGTAGAAGGAAAGAAATCATAAAGATTCAAGCAGAAATAAATGAAAAAGAAATGAAAGAAGCAATAGTAAAGATTAATAAAACCAAAAGCTGATTCTTTGAGAAGATAAACCAAATTGTCCTTTAGCCAAACTATCAAGAAAATAAGAGAGAAGAATCAGATCAACAAAATTATAAATGAAAAAGGGGAGGTTACAATAGACAATGCAGAAATACAAAGGATTATAAAAGACTATTATGAACAACTATATGGATAACCTGGAGGAAATGGACAGATTCTTGGAAAAGTTCAATCTTCCAAGACTGAACCAGGAAGAAATAGAAATTATGAACAACCCAATTATAAGAACTGAAATTGAAGCTGTGATAAAAAATCTCTCAAAAGATGAAAACCCAGGACCAGATGGCTTCACAGGAGAATTCTATCAAACATTTAGAGAAGAGCTAATGCCTATACTTCTAAAACTCTTTCAAACAATTGCAGAGGAAGGAATACTTCCAACCTCATTCTATGGGGCCACCGTCACCCTGATACCAAACCAGACAAAAACAACACAAAAAAAGAAAACTGCAGACCAACATCACTGATGAACATAGATGCAAAAATCCTCAACAAAATTTTAGCAAACAGAATTCAGCAATACATTAAAAAGCTCATACACCATGATCAAGTTGAATTTATTCCAGGGATGCAAGGATTTCTCAATAAACACAAATCAATCATTGTAATACACCATATTAACAAATTGAAAGGTAAAAATCATATGATCATCTCGATAGATGCAGAAAAAGTCTTTGACAAAATTCAGCACCCATTTATGATTAAAAGTCTTCAAAAAATGGGCATAGAAGGAACCTACTTCAACATAGTAAAGGCCATATATGATAAGCCTACAGCAAACGTTATTCTCAATGGTGAAAAACTGAAAGCATTTCCCCTAAGATCAGGAACAAGGCAAGGGTGTCCACTTTCACCACTATTATTCAACATAGTTCTGGAAGTCCTAGCTACAGCAATCGGAGAATAAAAAGAAATAGAAGGAATCCAGATTGTAAAAGAAGTAAAGTTGTCACTGTTTGCAGATGACATGATAGTGTACATAGAAAACCCTAAAGATAATATCAGAAAATTACTAGAGCTAATCAATGAATTAAGCAAATTTGCAAGATACAAAATCAATATACAGAAGTTATTTGCATTTCTATATACTAACAATGAAAAGTCAGAGAGAAATCAAGAATCAATCCCATTCACCATTGCAACAAAAGGAATTAAATATCCAGGAATAAACTTACCTAAGAAGTCCAAAAAACTGTACACAGAAAATTATAAGACACTAATGAAAGAAAGGCAATGCCAAAGAATGCTCGAACTACCGCACAATTGCACTCATCTCACATGCTAATAAAGTAATGCTCAAAATTCTCCAAGCCAGGCTTCAGCAATACGTAAACCATGAACTTCCAGATGTTCGAGCTGATTTTAGAAAAGGCAGACGAACCAGAGATCAAATTGCCAACATCCACTGGATCATCAAAAAAGCAAGAGAGTTCCAGAAAAACATCTATTTCTGCTTTATTGACTATGCCAAAGCCTTTGACTGTGTGGATCACAATAAACTGGAAAATTCTGAAAGAGATGGGCATACCAGACCACCTGACCTGCCTCTTGAGAAACCTATATGCAGGTCAGGAAGCAACAATTAGAACTGGAAATGGAACAACAGACTGGTTCCAAATAGGAAAAGGAATATGTCAAGGCTGTTTACTGTCACCCTGCTTATTTAACTTATATGCAGAATATATCATGAGAAACGCTGGGCTGGTGGAGGAAGCACAAGCTGGAATCAAGATTGCTGGGAGAAAGATCAATAACCTCAGATATGCAGATGACACCACCCTTATGGCAGAAAGTGAAGAGGAACTAAAAAGTCTCTTGATGAAATGAAAAGAAGAGAGTGAAAAATTTGGCTTAAAGCTCAACATTCAGAAACCTAAGATCATGGCATCTGGTCCCATCACTTCATGGCAAATAGATAGAGAAACAGTGGAAACAGTGTCAGATGCTATTTTTCTGGGCTCCAAAATCACTGCAGATGTGATTGCAGCCATGAAATTAAAAGACACTTACTCCTTGGAAGGAAAGTTATGACCAACCTAGATAGCATATTAAAAAGCAGAGACATTACTTTGCCAACAAAGGTCCATCTAGAAAAGGCTATGGTTTTTCCAGTAGTCATGTATGGATGTGAGAGTTGGACTGTGAAGAAAGCTGAGTGCCGAAAATTGATGCTTTTGAACTGTGGTGTTGGAGAAGACTCTTGAGAGTCCCTTGGACTGCAAGGAGATCCAACCAGTCCATCCTAAAGGAGATCAGTCTGGGTGTTCATTGGAAGGACTGACACTGAAGCTGAAACTCCAGTACTTTGGCTACCTCATGAGAAGAGTTGACTCATTGGAAAAGACCCTGATGCTGGGAGGGATTGGGGGCAGGAGAAGAAGGGGACGACAGAGGATAAGATGGCTGGATGGCATCACCGACTCAATGGACATGAGTTTGAGTAAACTTCGGGAGTTGGTGATGGATAGGGAGGCCTGGCGTGCTGCGATTCATGGGGTCGCAAAGAGTCAGACATGACTGAGCGACTGAACTGGACTGAACTGAACTGAATGAAAGAAATCAAAAATGACATAAACAGATGGAGAGATATTCCATGTTCCTCATAAGAAGAATCAATATTGTAAAAATGACTATACTACCAAACACAATCTACAGATTCAATGACATCCCTATCAAATTACCAATGGCATTTTTCACAGAACTAGAACAAAAAAAATCACAACTTATATGGAAGCACAAAAGACCCCGAATCTTGAGAAAGGAAAACAGAGCTGGAGGAATCAACCTTCCTGACTTCAGTTTATACTACAAAGCGACAGTCCTCAGGACAATATGGTACTGGCACAAAAACAGAAATACAGACCAATGGAACAAGACAGTCAACCCAAAAATAAACCCATACACCTATAGGTGCCTTAGTTTTGACAAAGGAGGCAAGAATTTAAAATGGGGCAAAGTCTCTTCAATAAATGGTACTGAGAAAATCGACAGCTACATGGAAAAGAATGAGATTAGAACACTTCCTAATACCTTACAAAAAGATAAACTCAAAATGGATTAAAGACTTAAATGTAAGACCAGAAAATATAAAACTCTTAGAGGAAAACATAGGCAGAACATTCGACGACATAAATCAAAGCAAGATCCTCTATGACCCACTTTCTAGAGTAACAAAAATAAAAACAAAAGTAAACAAGTGGGACCCAATTAAATTTAAAAGCTTTAGCACAGCAAAGGAAACTATAAGCCAGGTTAAAAGACAACCTTCAGAATGGGAGGAAATAATAGCAAATGAAACAACTGACGAAGGATTAATTTCCAAAGCATAGAAGCAGCTCATACATCTCAATATCAGGAAAACAAACAACCCAATCAAAAAGTGGGAAAAAGACCTAAACGGACATTTCTCCAAAGCAGACATACAGATAGCTAACAAACACATGAAAAGATGCTCAACATCGCTCATTATTAGAGAAATGCAAATCAAAATTACAATGAGATATCATGTCACACTGGTCAGAATGGCCCTCATCAAGAAGTCCACAAACAATAAATGCTGGAGAGGGTGTGGAGAGAAGGGAATGCTCATGCACTGTTGGTGGGAATGTAAATATGATACATCCACTATGGAAGATTTTATGGGGATTCCCTAAAAAGTAGGAATAAAACCACCATATGACCCAGCAATCCCACTCCTAGGCACACACCCTAAAGAAACCAAAATTGAAAAAGACACATGCATCTCATTGTTCATTACAGCACTATTTACAATAGCTAGAACATGGAAGCAACCTAGATGTCCATCAACAGATGAATGGATAAGGAAGTTGTGGTACATATACACAATGGAATATTACTCAGCCATAAAAAGGAACACATTTGAGTCAGTTCTGATGAGGTGGATGAACCTAGAACCTATTATACAGAGTGAAGTAAGTCAGAAAGAGGATAAATATTGTATTCTAACACATATACACAGAATCTAGAAAAACAGTAGTGAAGAATTTATTTACAGGGCAACAACGGAGACACAGACATAGAGAATAGACATGTGGAGATGAACAGAGTGGAGGAGAGGGTGAGATGAATGGAAAGAGTAACATGAAAACTTACATTACCATATGTAAAATATATAGCCAATGGGAATTTGCTGTTGTGGCTCAGGAAACTCAAACAGGAGCTCTGTATCAACCTAGATGGGTGGGATGGAGAGAGAGATGAGAAGGACGTTCAAAAGAGGGGGGTATATGTATACCTATGGCTGATCCATGTTGAGGTTTGACAGAAAACAACAAAATTCTGTAAAGCAATTGTCCTTCAATTAAAAAAAAATTTTTAAGGAAAAAAGAGTCTTTAAAATAAATATGTTTTTAAATGTTTAAAGACATCTAAGAAACAATAGAATTCATAAAGAACAAAACTTTTTCTCCACTCCACAATAAACAACTAGAATGTCTATAACTTTCACCTTTCTTTCTTTCCTTATCCTATATCTTGAAGCCCCCAAAAGCATTAGTGAGCTCAGTCACACAGTCATGTCCAACTCTTTGAGACCCCATGGACTATATAGCCCACCATGCTCCTCTATCCATGAAATTTTCCAGGCAAGAATACTGGAGTGGATTGCCAAATATCAACAACCGCAAATAGTTATCAAGAAAGTAATTCTTTCTCCATTCTTATGTGGATATTGTGGTTGTCAACAGGGGAATGGTAAAATTCTGTGAAACAGAAGTTTATAATGGCTGTGAGACTGATCGCATTAGATTTTAAGGTTTATGCATCTAGGTATACATCTACATTGTCTAGCTTAATAGAAACCACTACCTGATAAGAGAATATAAAACATTCTCTAAGTTTTTTATTTTAAAAAATAAAACTTATAACACTTAAAAGGTAATGACTGCAAGAGACTTCTAAATTGTTAGGTCTAGTTTCATAGTTAATCACAACAGAGACTGGCACTACAGCACAAAAAACTAAACAGCTTCTAAATCCAAGGGTTCAATCTGGTATCCTTCTGACTCAGGCTAATTCTAGTTCTATATTTCATTATTCACTGTATTAAGCAGTTCTCATAAGAAAACTAACAAAGCCAAACCAGAATCTCAGCTTCCAGCCTGAATTCAAGAATTACACACACTAGCTGAGACTATCCACTATGTCATTTTTTAGGATATCATTTTAAAAGGTCAAAAAGAAATTCTAAAATTTAAAACTAAAATCTTAGAAAATGAAATGGTTATACAGTAAACTAGACATAGCTGAACAAAGACCTAGTGAATCAGAAGATAGATGTGAAGAAATCATCCAATATATGGCACAAAGTTGTGGACCATGCTTTAAAAATATGAAGCAGAAAATTTATATCCTTAGAGATGCATATTTGAAGAAAACAAAAAAGATTAGGAATTAATGAGGTAAAAATTCTATTAAAGAAGCTGGACAAAGGAAAAAAAGAATAAATATAAAGAAAAAGGAAGGAGATAAGATTACAAGCAGAAAATAGTAAAGTAGAATTCAATGAAAGCTTAGAGATAATTGACAAAACCAACTGAGCTTTTGACTATAATGTTCCAATCTTTTATGTTCTTGCTCACTTGTAGTTTTATTTTACCCATAAATATATTACGATAATCTTGTTTTAAATCTTTTTTTTTATTCTTAAGAGCTTTTATTTTCTGCCCTTGGATGTCATATTTTTGAAAAATAAAGTTATGGATATGGTCACTTATATCTCAGGGTCCTACTATAGTGTCTTCATTGAGAAAACTGGGAAAGTTGGAATCTCAGATCCTTTCCTGTGATTTCATTCTATGAATATACACATTTCTCAAAGTTAGACAGAGAGAGAGAGAGAGCTGCAACCATTCTAACTTCACACATAATCACAGTTTTTAACCAAACACAGAGTTCTATTTGGGAAAAGAGGGCATTGCCTCCTCTTACTTTTTGTTTGTAGGAACTACAAATATACCTCACAAATACAATTCACTGATTCAGACTTCAGCTTTCTGAAACATGGTGGGAAAACTATGGAAATCTAATAACCAAGCAGCCAATCTATTTAGAAGAGCCTGGATTCATCAGTGCTATCACCAGGTGGCAACTTTTATTTTTCCAAATTCCTATGCATATTGATTGTTTAAAATGGGCATCAATTCTCTACCCCTCCCTGATCCATGCCCTTTTCAATATGTCTTCACACAAATGTCCACCAAAACGCAGAGTCTATTTGCCCACCCCTTGAATCTGAACTTTCTTTGGGATTTGTTGTAGCCAATTCAGTTCAGTTCAGTTCAGTCACTCAGTTATGTCTGACTCTTTGTGACCCCATGAACCACAGCACATCAGGCCTCCCTGTCCATCACCAACTCCTGGAGTCCACCCAAACTGATGTCCATTATGTCGGTGATGTCATCCAACCATCTCATCCTCTGTCATCCCCTTCTCTTCCTGCCTTCAATCTTTCCCAGCATCAGGATCTTTTCAAATGAGTCAGCTCTTCACATCAGGTGGCCAAAATATTGGAGTTTCAGCTTCAACATCAGTCCTTCCAATGAACACTCAGGATTGACCTCCTTTAGGATGGACTGGTTGGATCTCCTTGCAGTCCAAGGGACTCTCAAGAGTCTTCTCCAACACCACAGTTCAAAAGCATCAATCCTTTGGTGCTCAGCTTTCTTGATAGTCCAACTCTCACATCCATACATGACTACTGGAAAAACCATAGCCTTGACTAGATGGACCTTTGTTGACAAAGTGATGTCTCTGCTTTTTAATATGCTATCTAGGTTGGTCATAACTTTTCTTCCAAGGAGTAAGTGTCTTTTAATTTCATGGCTGCAATCACATCTGCAGTGATTTTGGAGCCCAGAAAAATAGCATCTGACACTGTTTCCACTGTTTCTCTATCTATTTGCCATGAAGTGATGGGACCGGATGCCATGATCTTAGTTTTCTGAATGTTAAACTTTAAGCCAACTTTTTCACTCTCCTCTTTCACTTTCATCAAGAGGCTCTTTAGTTCCTCTCCACTTTCTGCCATAAGGGTGGTGTCATCTGCATATCTGAGGTTATTGATCTTTCTCCCAGCAATCTTGATTCCAGCTTGTGCTTCCTTCAGCCCAGCGTTTCTCATGATGTACTCTGCATATAAGTTAAATAAGTAGGGTGACAATATACAGCCTTGACGTACTCCTTTTCCTATTTGGAACCAGTTTGTTGTTCCATGTCCAGTTCTAACTCTTGTTTCCTGACTCGCATACAGGTTTCTCAAGAGGCAGGTAGCCAATAGATTATGCAAAAAATGATGTTTCATGGGTTCCAAGCCTAGGCTTCAAGAGAACTTGCACACTTCTATTATCTGGACCCCTGCTTAAACCATAATAATAAGCCCAGATTATCCTGCTGTAGGGTAAGAGGCCACATTGAGCAGAACTGAACTGCCAGCTGACTAAGATGCATGGGCATAGCTAGACAAATGTCACCCAGCAGTCACATAGACTCAAGGGGAAAATAAATGTTCAATATTGCACAGTACTAAAGTTTGGTTATTTTTTGTTTTCTAACATTATAGTGACAATAAGTAACTGGAAATTTTTCAGAAACATTTGTTGCCCTGAGTGGAAATTCACTTCTCATGATACTGATTAGTATAGCTTTTTCGTTTCTGCTTTTATTTCTGTTTTGTTGAATAAGAATTTTGCTTTATTGAAAGGTTTATGCATTTGTATTTAGTTTGTTTGTCTGCGGGGCAGAGAAAATAATATTTCTTCCTCCTCCATTAACAGTGTTTTGTGGAATTTAAACTGAAGGACTGTGTTTGCAGGACTGTCACCTCTGTCATGTAAGCTCTCAAATATCTGATCATTACAAAGGAAAGCAGAACTGCCCTCCTTGGTCTGTGGATCAACAGAATCAAACATAAACTTAGGAACAGTGAAATTCCCCCCTGCAATCACACCCTGGAACACTAAAAAGCAGCCTGTTTCAAAAATACTCATATCTCTCAAAAAAAAAAAAAAAATACATACCACTATCCAAAGACTTCCTCAATGACTCAGTGGTAAAGTATCTGCCTGCAATGCGGGAGACGTGCAGGAAACGGGTTTGATCACTGGATTGGGAAGATCTCTTAGTGAAGGAAGTGGCAACCCACTCCAGTATTCCTTCCTGGGAAATCCCATGGACAGAAGGAGCCTGGTGGGCTACAGTCCATGGAGTCCCAAAGAGCCTGATACAACTGAGCATGAACGCATGCACATTACCATCCAAGCTGGGATAGAAGAGCTCCATATCAAAAAAATAAAGTGGGAATGGAATCAAGCTGGCTGATCTCATATGTGATTTACAAATATCAGTGCACTTTGTGTGACTCTTTATTGCATAACACATACTGAACACAATTTTAAATGTCATTTACTCTCTGTGAGGCAAATAGTATTTTTCAAGTAAAAAGTGGGTGAGGGGAATTGGTGTTGAATAGAATTTTCAGAAAAGAAGTTCAAGAGTGAGGGAAGACTGAACTTCATTGTTGCTTCACAAGAATCTACAAGACCTATTATTTGCATCAGTCAGTCCGTTCAGTTGCTCAGTCGTGTCCAACTCTCTATGACCCAATGGACTGCAGCACACCAGGCTTCCCTGTCCATCACCAACTCCCGGAGCTTGCTCAAACTCATGTCCATTGAGTCAGTGATGTCATCCAACCAACTCACCCTCTGTTGTCTGCTCCTGCTGCCTTCAATCTTTTCCAGCATCAGGGTCTTTTCCAGTGAGTTAGTTCTTTGCATCAAGTAGCCAAAGTATTGGAGCTTCAGCTTCAGCATCAGTCCTTCCAATGGATATTCAGGACTGATTTCCTTTAGGATTGACTGGTTTGATGTCCTTACTGTCCAGGGGATGCTCAAGAGTCTTCTCTAACACCATAGTTCAAAAGCATCAATTCTTCAGCACTCAGCTTTCTTTCTGGTCCAACTCTCATATCCATACATGACTACTGGAAAAACCATAGCTTTGACTAGATGCTTTCAAACTACTACTGCAGAAGACTCTTGAGCACTCAGGTTGCTAGTTGATGGAACCATAAATTTTAGAAATTCAGATTGAGATTTCCTTCTTAGTAAACAATGGTAATGTGACAACTTTAAAAAAGCATAACCTTTAAGAAAATAACACTTTCCTAGACACATATCAATCAGACTAATGAGTAGCAACCAAAGTAACAGAGCAATGAATCTAGAAGTTACCTCTTTAAAGTTAACTCGTGGGGAAAAAAAACCATTAAAAACTATATGCATAATTATATATGCATATATATATATGTAGTAATGCAAATGTTAAGATCTAGGAAATAACTCTTTACATATCCATCAAATTATATGTGTGATGCAGGTTGTGAAGCTGGAAGGTAGTATTTAGTATTGACCTTTGTCAGCAAAGTAATGTTTCTGCTTTTTAATATTCTGTCTAAGTTGGTCATAGCTTTTCTTCCAAGGAGCAAGTGTCTTTTCATTTCATGGCTGCAGTCACCATCTGCAGTGATTTTGGAGCCCAAGAAAATAAAGTCTGCAAGTTTCCATTGTTTCCCCATCTATTTGCCGTGAAGTGTTGGGACCAGATGCCATGATCTTAGTTTTCTGAATGTTGATTTTTAGCAAAGTTTTTCATTCTCCTCTTTCACTTTCATCAAGAGGCTCTTTAGTTCCTCTTCACTTTCTGCAATAAGGGTGGTATCATCTGCATATCTGAGGTCATTGATATTTCTACTGACAATCTTGATTCCATCTTGTGCTTCCTCCAGCCCAGCATTCCACATGATGTACTTTGTATGTAAGTTAAAAAAGCAGCATGACAATAAACAGCTTTGATGTACTTCCACAGTTTGTTTTAATCCACCAGTCATAGGTTTTGCGTAGTCAATAAACAGAAGTAGAGTGTTTTTTCTGGAATTTTCCTGCTTTTTCTATGATCCAAAATATGTTGGTAATTTGACCTCTGGTTCCTCTGCTTTTTCTAAATCCAGCTTGAACACCTGGAAGTTCTCAGTTCATGTACTGTTAAAGCCTGGCTTGGAGAATTTTGAACATTACTTTGCCAGTGTGTGGGATGAGTGCAATTGTGCAGTAGTCTGAACATTCTTTGGCATTGCCTTTCTTTGGGATTGGAGATGAAAACTGAAGCTTTTCCAGTCCTGTGGCACTGCTGAGTTTTCCAAATTTTGCTGGCATATTGAGTGCAGCACTTTCAACAGCATCTCTTTTAGGAATCTGAATAGCTCAGGCTGGAATTCCATCACCTCCATAAGCTTTGTTCGTAGTGATGCTTTCCTAAAGTCTACTTGACCTTCCATTCCACGGATGTCTGGCTATAGGTGGAGTGATCACACCATCATGAAGTTATTCTGGGCCATTTTAGATTATTTTTTGATATGTTTTCTCTGGTGTATCTTGCCTCCTCTCTTAATCTCTATCTGGCTTCTTGCTTAGTCCATAACTTTTCCCCGTTCTTTATTGTGGCCGCGATCTTTTTATGAAATAATTTCCCTTGGGTTACTCTTTTTCTTGAAGAGAATTCTCTTAAACTTTCCATATCTAATTGTTTTTTTATTATCCTTTGCTTGATCACTGAGCGGAAGACTTTCTTATCTCTGCTTGCCTATTACTTTAGAACTCTGCATTCAGATGGATAATCTTTCTTTGCCTTTCGCTTCTCTTCTTTTCTCAGCTATTTGTAAGGCCTCCTCAGGCAACCATTTTGCCTTTTTGCATTTCTTTTTCCTGGGGTTGGTTTTGATCACCACCTCCTGTACAATGTCGTGAATCTCTGTCCATAGTTCTTCAGGCACTCTGTCTATCAGATCTAATCCATTGAATCTATTTGTCACTTCCACTGTGTAATCACAAGAGGTTTAATTTAGGTTATACCTGAATGGTCTATTATTTGCATCATCATACAAATTCCACATTGTTGGTTGTTGTTGTTGTTCAGTCACTAAGTCATGTCCAACTCTTTGCCACCTTATGGACTATTGTCCACTAGTCTCCTCTGTCCATGGGATTCTCCAGGCAAGAATACTGGAATGGGTTGCCATTTCCTTCTCCAAGTGGTCTTCCCAGATCAGGCATTGAACCCACATCTCCCACATTGGCAGGTGGATTCTTTAGCACTGAGCCACCAATAAAGCCCATATTTCACATTATGCCTCCATAAAAAATTTTAAGCAGGACAAATGGAAGTAGAATTAGGACTGAAACTAAAAATATAAACCATTTGGCATACATCTCAGCTAATTGTTCTTACATTTTTCAAAATTATTGTTGAAAAATGAGTACATTTACTGTAGAAAACCTAGAAACTGTAGCCAAGTAAAAAAGGAAGTTAAAATCACCCATTATCAAAAAAAAAAAAAAAATCACCCATTATCTTACCACCTAGACTTATTTTACAGAAATATATGATTTTTTCCAAACAGATATTATCATAAATATATTAATAGTGAATATATTTCACCAAAATTGAATAATATTCTATTTGGTCAGTTTTTTCTACTTAATATTATATTTCAAACCCTTTCCATGTCATTAAAAATTGTCTTTAATTTTTGAAGAATAATGATAAGATCATTCGTCTTCATCATTTTACAACCAGTTTCTCATTGTTAAACATTGATGCCATTTACATTTTTTTTTACTATTTCATCAAGATGCTGTGATGAACAAACATCTTTATAGTTGTGCACTTGAGTACATCTGTGATCTTTTAAATAAATTCCTTAAAGTCATCTCTATTAATACATTTTCCTAGTTAGTCTTAACAGCTTTGATAAAGACAACCCTTATCTCCCGGGGTTGGGTTATATTTGTCTGAAAATCACTTTGGTACTACCATATTGTTCAAGTATGGCTCTCCTTGGCCCTCTGCCTTTTATGACTTAGCCTCCTCTAAGTTGTTTACATTTTGGAAGGACACTCTACAAATCAAAGAAGCAGGGAAAGTTTCCTCTCCGTACCTCTCTTCCTAGTCACAGCAATCCTTCTTCCCCAAAATCTCAGCTCTCTTATGTTCTCATCAATCCCTTTCACTCTAACATCCTTAGCAGATTACAAAGTTAGACTAAATATTCAACTAGAGAAGTTTAAGGTGTTGTCTCTTCAGTGTTGCAGATTTTACAAATGAAAACAAATTAAATATATATATATATCCATTATCCAATAGAAACATAACTTCCAAGCATCAAAGGGCCTATTTAGGAAATTTGGGTAAAAGAGGAACTTCCTTCCTATGGTCATATTTATGGGTTATGTAGTGTTGAGCAAAAAAAGAAAAAAAAGTAAGAGGAAAGTGCAAAACAGCAGGTTCAATATGCTCCATTTATACCAAGTGTTGTGTGTGTGTGTGTGTGTGTGTGTGTGTTGGGGGTGGGGAGGGAGGGATACTTTGCTCTTATAAGCATGAAATAGTTCTACTGAAGTACACAAAGAGTGAGTAATAGTAATTTATTTGGAAGAGGAAAACTAGGTGATAGGTAGATAAGAATGAATGAAAATATATTTGAAATCTGAGATATAATGAAATACATTTAGATGTTTCATCATGTACATTGAAGTGAAATCTAAATTTTTCTGACCTTAAAAACTCTATACCTTTGAATGCTCCCCCAATTTTTAAATTAAATTTAAAACAACATACATTCATGACATAAATTGCTACTTACTTTGTGAATAGACAATTTCTACACAGGCTTGAAAGGAATTTTTATGATAAATTATGTCAACTCATTTCCCATGCACCCGAGAGGAAGACAGGAGCCAAGATACTTTGGCCAGAGAGGGTGTCATTTGACCTACAAAAAAGTCATCAAATCAAACTCAGTAGAGAATGGGAATAATTGTTGGAAACAAAAAGAATCAATGAGATAGAAACATGAAGATCAGGCACTTTCTCATTCCAATAATTAAATAAAAACTATTTTCTGTTGTCCTGTCTATAGTAGCAATTCTCTGTTTGTAGTGGAATGGAGAAAAGAAAAAAAAAGACAAACTGACATATTATTCTGGCAAATAGCCATTGGTATAAGAGAAAGGAGCATTCAGAAGATCCATTTGCAGCTCCCAAGTCCATTTATTTCACACTTCTGTCATCTCGGGTTGCCTTTCCAGCAATCTGTCAACAGTTTCTATCTGCCAAAGACACATTTAGCATCCTAAAGGAATGATAAAGTACATCCAGCTCAAAACCTATGGAGCTTAGATATGGCTCAAAAATAAAACCAGGGACAAAAACTAGTCAGACCATTTTTCATTTGCACAATTTTTGTGTTTTATAAGCAAGTGACTAGCAAGTGAAGATATCTGTTACTGTCTTACATATCTCTATTCACAAGATTTAGGGATTTCTTCTTTTGTTTATTGACCTCCTACTGAAGAGGTATGCTTGGGACTGAGGATAGAAGGATGGACAAGAAATGGTCCCTGCCACCAAGAAGACTTGGGACTAATGGAGAAAGACAAAGAAGTACACTGTAAATTATAATTCAGTGCAATCTATGCCCTAATAAAAGTATGCCAGAACATTATGGGAACACAAAAGAGACAGACTTCGGACTAGCAGGATCACAAGAAAGCTTTCTGGAAGAGCAACACTGAATTGGATTCTAAAGGCAGGCAGGAAGTAGCAGGATGGAGAATTAGAGAAAAGAACACCCCAGTCCAGATTCTAGTGTGGATACTGATTACCTGCTGTGATGACCCTGACACTCTTGTCCCTCCCATCCAGGGCTCAGCTTTCAACTTCTTGGTACTAAATCTCAGGGGCTGACTCCTGCAGCCTTTGTTTCCCAGGTTTGGTCAGTTCCTGAGATTCAGGACAGAGAAAAGGAGGGTTTAAAACTGGATCAGAGGAGAAATAGGCCCAGAGCTATCATAGTAGGTAAGCAATATTCACAATAGAATCCTTATTGGGCTTGTTCAGTGGGATGCAGGGACAGGAGGTAGAAAAGCAGACAAAGAGAGAAGCCAGAGTCTGTCTTCTCTGCCTTGGACAGTGTCTCCAACACAGCCTCCCACTGTGATCCCTGCTCGCATTGAATAGGCCCACTTGAGGTTCTTCCTTCCAAGAGTTGATCTCTCCAAGCTAACTTTACCTCCTTCTTCTCCATCTCCCTCCTGCCAAGAGATGGTAAGGTATTCTTGCTGTTGCTAATTTCTGGTGGTTTCATTGATCACTCTTTGGCTTCATAGCTCTTCTAAAACCTTTGATCCCAATTCTCTGCCATTACTATTCTTTTGTCACTTAAGTCCCTTTGTTTTAAATACTCAAGACATTTTCAGGTGAGACCCTCAGAGATAAACTGTCCATATTCCCACAGAATCTGAGCTACTCAAGGACAAAAATGACCTTTGAACTGTTTTACCCCATATACCCAAAGAAGACACACCAAAATGAGAAAGTAGGGAAGAAATGGAGGATAGTATAGAAGAAACAAAGAAATAAGCAATCATAATTCAGTTCAGTTCAGCTCAGTCGCGCAGCCATGTCCAACTTTTTGTGACCCCATGGACTGCAGCACACCAGGCCTCCCTGTCTGTCACCATCTCCCGGAGTTTACTCAAACCCATGTCCATTGAGTTGGTGATGCCATCCAACCATCTCATCCTCTGTCATCCCATTCTCCTCCCGCCTTCAATCTTTCCCAGCATCAGGGTCTTTTCCAAGGAGTCAGTTCTTCGTATCAGGTAGCCAAAGTATTGGAGTTTCAGCTTCAGCATCAGTCCTTCCAATGAGTATTTAGGACTGATTTCATTTAGGCTGAACTGGTTGGATCTCCTTGCAGTCCAAGGGACTCTCAAGAGTCTTTTCCAACACCACAGTTCAAAAGCATCAATTCTTCAGCATTCAGCTTTCTTTATAGTCCAACTCTCACATCTATACAAGACTACTGGAAAAACATAGCTTTGACTAGACAGACAGGTCATGGTGGAGAGTTCTGACAAAACATGGCCCACTGGAGAAGGGAATGGCAAACCACTTCAGTATTCTTGCCTTGAGAACCCCATGAACAGTATGAAAAGGCAAAAAGATAGGACACTGAAAGATGAACTCCCCAGGTCAGCAGGTGCCCAACATGCTACTGGAAATCAGTGGAGAAATAACTCCAATCATAATTAAAGACACCCTAATTCCAAACCAAAATACCTATAGTCTTTAACAGACACATTTATTTACATGACATCCTGAGTCAATGAAAGCATCAATATCCTGCATGACTGAAGCATGACTATAATGAGCAGCTGTCCAACAAGATGAGTAACATCTAATAGGCAGTGAGAAGAATATATAACCTTAAAAGACCTTGTCTGTTGGTGGGTCTTTCTGTGATGTGGACACCTCTTGCCCTATTAAGAAATGGAGGACAGTCCCAGATACTCAAACCGAGTTGACCAGAACTCAAAGCTAAATCAAGCAGCTGCTAAAATCTGGCCTTTTCCTCATATTGTATATATTTCCCTAATGTGAAGATAAGCTCATTGGTATCATCCAGGCTTTTGAAGACAAAATGTATGTTGTTTACCAAGGCAGGCTGGCGGGTCACTGATCAAGTTCAAAACTCTAGTACTTAATACCCATGTTCTGCCGATCCTATTTCCATTGTCCTTCAAGAAGCAAAGGAAGGAACAGCCAAGCTAAACTACTGGCAGTGTGCAGCATTAAGTTACATTAGGATATTGACTCTTCTGAAATGCTAGAGTAAAACATAAGGATCATGTTTATCCCACATAAGTTTCCTGTCTACACTATTTATTTTTAAGCCGTAAACATACTTGGAGATAGTGATGTAGTCTCCAGAAGAATTACTAAGAAATCAGACACAATTTCTGTAAATCTTCAAAGGGGTATTGTTGTGAAATTTCAGACACAGTGTGAGCAAATTTTGGCGGGGTGGGGGAATGGTGGCATACTATTATGGGTTTGTGAAAATGCTTACAAGATTCAGTGACAGATCTGTAATCCTTATCTGGTATTAGAGCAAAATAGGAAGATTAATTTTTACTAACCATATCCTTAGTAGTTTTGTCTTTTCTTGGTCATAAGAAAGAAAACCATCTGTGTTTTCAGAATCATGAATATTTATCCCAGGAATCCTTTTCCTATCTCCACTTTGCACTGAATGATGCACTAATGTGCCATGGCATAGTTTGGGGTTTTCCCAGAAACTAAAAAATTCTCCAGGAGTTTGAAAGCCTGCAAGCATTCCTGGAGACATTAGAATCCTCAGTGCACCTCAAGTCCATCCAACTGCCAGCAGAGCAAAAACAGGCACCAACTTCCACTTTAGGACTTCATTGTCAGTGTGGTTATTAGACCAAGTTCTAGATAGACTTAGAGTCATGACTCTATGCCCTGCTGTGACCTTCACCAACTCTTAGGTGGGTAGAGCATTCTTGATTGTAAGTTCTTCCCTTTCATCCCTTTAAGTATATTGTGCCACTTTCATCACTTAAATATATATATTGAGTTGGACTTCCCTGGTAGCTCAGATGGTAAAGCGCCTGCCTACAATGTGGGAGACCCAGGTTCAATCCTTGGGTCGGGAAGATCCTCTGGAGAAGGAAATGGCAACCCACTCCAGTACTCTTGCTTGGAAAATCCCATGGACAGAGGAGAGTGATAGGCTACAATCCATGGGGTTGCAAAGAGTCAGACACAACTGAGCAGCTTCACTTCACTTCACTTCAGATGGTATTAGCTTCAACTTTCTCATGGTTCACTCACATAGGTGTGAAGTGAAGTGAAAGCCGCTCAGTCATGTCTGACTCTTTGGGACCCCATGGACTATACGGTCCATGGAATTCTCCAGGCCAGAATAATGGAGTGGGTAGTATTGCCCTTCTCCAGGGGAACTTCCCAACCAAAGGATCGAACCCAGGTCTCCTTCATTGCAGGCAGATTCTTTACCAGCTGAGCCACAAGGGAAGCCCAAGAATACTGGAGTGGGTAGCCTATCCCTTCTCCAGCAGATCTTCCCAACCCAAGAATCAAACCAGGGTCTCCTGCATTGCAGGCAGATTCTTTACCAACTGAGCAATCAGGGAAGCCCCACATAGTTGTAAGAAAAGCTAAATACTGAAGAGCTCAGAAAAAACTAAGTGTACAGTACATAAGGAAGATAAATAATTACTCCACAGTCACCAACTACCATCTATGATGCTGATCGTGTTACTATACTTATCTAAGTCTCAGTTTTCTTAACTCTAAAATTGTGATAATAGTATCACATATGCCATGGATATACATGGGATTAACTGAAATACTGAACACAAAGTTCTTTTGTGATGGCTTACTATTTAAGTATAATAATTTACTACAATATATTCTGGGTGAGGCAGATGATACAGCAGGAAGAATTTTAAAGCCACCAGGATGACCCAAGAGGGACCAGAATTCACCTGAGCTAAGTTTTGAAGCTGTCAAGTTAGAGCAAGGGAATAGAGCCTTTCTACCTCCATTTCAGTTTTGGTCATAGGTCAAGAGATGTGACCTTGGACAAAGCAGCTCCATCAGCTGTGAGTGAGCAAGTGAAAGTTGCTCAGTTGTGTCTGACTCTTTGAGACCCTATGAACTATAGCCCACCAGGCTTCTCTGTCCATGGAATTCTCCAAGCAAGAATACTGCAGTGGGTTGCCATTCCCTTCTCCAGGGGATCTTCCCGACCCAGGGATTGAGCCCAAGTCTCCTGCATTTTAGGCAGATTCTTTACCATTTCAGTCACCAGGAAAGCCCCCTATTCAGCTGAGCCAGTTGTTAAAGCATTCTAGCCACTGGTGGCTGTCTAAGTCTGTGTTTCCAGCAGTTGTGGGAGTTAAGTGCTTCATCCATGCAGGTGTATTCAAGTGGCTCAGTGCCAGGTCCACACATGAGCCCCAGGAAAGGTACTGAACAATGCTGACTGAATCAAGATGCCTTCTCACTGCGGTACAGCTCTTCCCTCGAGTCCTTCCAAAGCAGCTCTAATTTGTATCAGCAATGAGGGACCCCTCAGAACCATTCAGAATACCCAGGGCACCTAAAGACCTGCTGCACCTAGGAAAGTCCCAACCTTCCCTAGAAGTGAGATACTCAGAGATGGCTCTGAAGGCTGGTGTGTCCCCAACACCCTAGTGTTGAGAGATTACCTCTCTGAGACTGAAAAGTGAAAGTAAAAGTGGCTCAGTTGTGTCCGACTCTTTGAGACCCCATGGAATTCTCCAGGCCAGAATACTGGAGTAGGTAGCCTTTTCCTTCTCCAGGGGATCTTCCCAACCTGAGGAAGTTGTAAAATTTCTGTTCAGCTCCCCATATCTGTAGCCTCAAAATGAAACTTCAGTTCATCACAAGCAAATTCCCTGAATGCCAGCTTACCAAATCAGCAGTTCTCTGAGTTCACCTCTTATGCATATGTGTGTATGTATTTGACAAATTTCAATTTTGTCTCCAGGTTGTCATTTTAAAGAAAGTTCATTTTGTTCCTTCTCTTTACTGCTATAGCTGGGAGGTAAGGGATTAGGAAACTGTGCACCAAAGATAGGGCAGACAGTAGGATCCTGAAAGATAAGAATCTTTAACATATTCTTGGACATTCTTCTGAATATGTAGAATGTTACAATTATATTTTTCTTATAATTCTTCCCAGTCATCCAGATACTGGGTTTTGTTCACTTGACTTTCAGAAAATTGACTTTCCTGCTTCCCCTACATGTTGATGGTGAGTCATGGAACCATAGGAGTAAGAGTTAGAAGGGATGCCAGAATCTTCTCATCCAGTTACACAAGCATGACATAAGTGGTTGAGTCCCTCCATGGATATGCTTGGTGAGGTCATGCATGAGCTCTCAGCCATCCTTCATATCTCTGGGCAGTGAAGACTCTCAGAAGCACATCTTTACCTCCGGAGCCTTGAAGGACACACCCACCACATCCTGACACTGTTCCCTCAAGTGGTGGAAGGCGCTCACAAGGATGCACCTGAGTCTCCTTGTCTACTGATTAACATATCCCACACTCCTCCCCAAAATACATTTTGCTTGGTTTTCTGTCCCTTCTCAAATATTCACCTCTGACTCTTTTCCAGTGTACCAGCATCCTCTTGCAGTGTTGCTGTTATATCTTTTTTTACATACCAAAATAACAAATTTTTTAAGATCTTCTTATTATAAAATATATATAAATATATTTTAAAATTCTTAATAAATTTTCACAAAAATACCTAGAAATCACAGATGAACATAAAGTATCTATGATCCGCAGTGATCATCTGTTGTTTTTGCCTTCCCAGCACATCTCCCCTTTTCCTTAGTAATGACACCTGTTCTCCTTCCCATCAGTTGAAGCCAAGTGTGGTCACGTGACCCAATCTAGGCCAATCAAACTCTCCTCTCCCAGGATTTTGAATCTTGAAGGAGGACATGTTAGGATTGAAAAATGCTTTGAGCTGATGGACTCCAGCACAAGGAAGGTTTCCTTAATTGTCAACTACCCATGTCTGGTAACCCCCTTTGATACTAACCTTCTAATACCCAAGTGTTGGGCTTTTTCTCAAGTCTGTGACCTGCCCCACAGCTTCCGGGACACTCCATATTTACTCAAATTACCTGGAGTTGTTATTTGACTGAGATGCAAACCCTCATATGCAACACTCATAGAAAATCAAAAGTTAATAGTTTGTGGATAACATTCCTATTTTTTTCTTTGTATGGATTAAAAGAGAGAATAAACAAGTTAGATGAAGAGTAAGAAATATAGGAAGGTGAGTTATATAGGAAAATTTTCCCCAAAAGTGGGTAAAATAATATAAACTAGTTAATATGTTACATTTTTTGGAACAAAATATGTAACCATCTTGCCATGGCCTCCTCCACAGCCTCCTGTTTTTTTTATCATGGCCAGGTGGTGCTAGTGGTAAAGAACCTGCCTGCCAATGCAGTAGATGTAAGAGATGCAGATTCAATCCCTGGGTCGGGAAGATCCCATGGAGGAGGGCAAGGAAACCCAATCCAGTATTCTTTCCTGGTGAATCCTATGCATAGAGGAACCTGGCGGGCTACAGTCCATGGGGTTCCAAAAAGTCGGACATGACTGAAGCAACTTAGCACACACACATAGAGTAACGTAACCCAGCACTTGGTGAAGAAAAGGGTGCACTCTACTTTTCAGGAGCCCACAGTTTGAGTAAGGAGTTTCTCATGCACACAAACAACAATAACAGAAAAGTACACAGTTTCCCCCCAGTCAAGCTTTCAGACTCCCAGTGCAGGGGCTCTGTGTTCCACAACAGGCTTCGCTGCTGGACAGGCAAGAGTGGAGTGTTCCCTTCAGGAGGCCCAATCCGACCTTTGCCAAGCAGCTTAGCCTAATCAGCCCACCTCTAAGCCCCTCCAGCCGCAGCTGGGTTGCCCTTTCCGGCCCCCCTCTAATCTGTCACCACTGGGAAACATGGAACTTGCACCTCCTGAGATTCGAGTGTGATGGGAGTGGAGGGAATTGAACTTTGGTCCTTCAGAGCTCCCTGGGCCCCCAGGCTATCTCTAGAACAAGGGAGATTTCTGGGAGAATCAAGTCTCACCTTGTCCTGACACTCAACTCACAAAGTGCTAGCATGCCGGCTCACATCCAACATGGAGAGAAAACTTCGTGCCCACAGACATGCAAGGGGGAGGAAGCAAGACCTGGGCAGGGCAGACAATGACTGGTGCCTGGTGTGAGAAGGTAGCTGGCTACAGGGACATGTCCTGGGGATGTGGCAAGAACTCTCTATAGGACTATTCTAGGGCCTCTGTATCCCTCCCTTCCTTTCACTGTCCCTGTGAACCGTCTGTGTGACTATCCACCCAAAGCACATTCCTAGCACTTGAGGATATTCAGGGCAGCTCGAACAAGCCAAATCATTCAGTCCTCAAATCACTTCTTAAGCTGGAAAAACTTGGGAATCTTCTGCAGTTCCCCTATCAAGATGACATGCCAAGGATCCCAGATTCTGTCCACTTACAGGGCCATAAAAATGGAAAGATAGGGATTCTAGAAGACTTCCAGGTTTACCTGGATCTGGGAAGTGTACAACTGGAGGCACCTGACCAAGGCAGAGCAGCCCTCCAACCTCAAAATCTCACTCCATTGGAGTCAAGGAACTCCAGAAATCCCCAAACTGTCCTGGAGCCCAGGGTGGCAGCCTGGTCATAAGGCTTCACTGGGGTGGAGGGCAGGTTACCTGGGAGGAAGGCAGAATGGAACCAAAGCCTAACTGAATTATCTTGGGAGAATTTCTTTACCTTTCTTACCACCATCTGTAAAATGGGCACAATAGTCCCTACCTTATAGGCTTATTTTGATATTTAATGAGGTAGAGCATATAAGGCTCTAAGCACATTTCCTGGCATGTACTGAAGTCCAACACCTTTCAGCCATATTTATGACTTTTTTTTCATGTATAGGCTAACAACAACAGAAAAAAGTCCAAAATATGAAGTGAGGAGACCATTTTTCCTACCTATGCCTTTTCTAGTGCAAATGTCCTAAATCAGATTTGACCAATAAAACCTTTTGTGATCCCGAAAGTGTTTTATGTCTTCATTATCCAATACTATGAGATACTGACCACTTGACTCATAGTGTGACTGAGAAACTGAATTTTTTACTTGAGTGCATTTTGATTCATCTAAGTTTCAATAGCCACATGTGACTAGTGGCAACCTTTTTGAACACCGCAGCCCTAAATGACCAAATAAGAGGTAACAAGGTTTTTCAAGTCACAATGATAGGGATTAAATCCCAAATTTAAATTAAAAGAGACAACCAACAGCGTAAGTAACTGCTAGATCTTTTCCAAGGGCCAGGAAGGATCCCGGATGGCACCAGGTGTTGGACAGGGCAGGGAAAGGAAACAGCCAGAGGCAGTTGGAGCCTCTGTCCCCCAACCAGTCCATAGAGGGCTGGCCTTGCATACAGCTGCCTGGTGCAGGATAGATGGGGTTTCTGTATTTCACATGTGGTTAATCTCTTGGGGCCAAAGTGCTGTTCTTGCTATCAGGCAGATTAACTGTGTATTTATGGCCCTGCCTGGAGAGTCCAAAATAAGCCATAAACAGTTCCAAACAGAATAGTCAGATCCAGCCTAGGGCCTGCTCTTTCTGTATACAAGAGACCAATTTGTTGTAAACTGCTAAAAGGGTGGGGGTGGGGAGAAACAAGCCCCTTTCCTCATGGGATGCAGTGCCAGAGTGATAAGGTGAGCAGGTCCCAGGCTTGAGACTAGACGCCTCTTGGCTCTGCACTTTGGACAAAATGAGAAACCCGAGATGATACGGGAGGGAGATGATAGCCGTCAAGAAAGAAGCTGCCGGCACTGAGGCACTTGGAGCTGCTCCTCTTTTATCAGGAGCAGCTGTAAGTGATGGATGTAGCCTCCAATTCACATGTCCGCTTCTCTTGCTTTGACTTGGGAAGTAAGAAGTAAATAAAAAAAAAAAAAACTACGGTTGCACATTGAGGATTTTGCTTCTGAACTCTTCTCAAAAACAGCCTCGTCTCATGCATTCAGCCTGGGCTGGTGATCTGTTTCACCCTAGATGATATACATGTTTTGATGCTGTTCTCTCGAAACATCCCACCCTCGCCTTCTCCCACAGAGTCCAAAATTCTGTTCTGTACATCTGTGTCTCTTTTTCTGTTTTGCATATAGGGTTACCGTTACCATCTTTCTAAATTCCATATATATGCGTTAGTATACGGGGAAGACCCAGAGGAATCGGGTGGAGAGGGAGGTGGGAGGGGGAATCGTGATGGGGAATACTTGTAAATCCATGGCTGATTCCTGTCAATGTATGACAAAAATCACTACAATATTGTAAAGTAATTAGCCTCCAACTAATAAAAATAAATGAAAAAAAAAAACCAGCCTCAACAATGCTATCATAGGAGGTTTCCCCTTTTTAAGAAATTGTATAAGACAGTTATTATAATAGTACCTCTGGAAACAAAACAAGAGAACTGTCTTACCTACACAACCATCAGATGCCATTTCAGTACTAACATAGTGAATTAAAATTCCCCTTTTTTATTTGCCTGGAGGAGACAGAACTGCTTGCCCTAAAAATGTATCTTTGACCAAGGAATTCCATTTTTAAGAGTTTGTCCTAAGGAAAAAAAAGTCAGAGATGTACACAAACATCAATGCTCACACATGTTTATTACAATGGTATTAATAACAAAAGAAACTATGTAAATATCCAAAATAAGGATTAACATTGGTATAATATAATTTTACACAGCCATTGCAAATTTACCACTCTAGAGATGTTTGGTAATGTAGGGAAATGCACGTTTTTATGGTGTTAAAGGAAAAGAGCAGAATAGTTTATGGTGTGGGATCCCAAATTTCTTAGATCCATGGCTGTGAGTATGGCTATTTAGAAAGACACTGAGAAAATATTTCAAAAGATTTGTGGAGATAATCTTTGGAGAGTGAAATTGTGAATCATCATTACCTTTCTCTTTTATACTTCGCTGAAGTTTCTGAAATTAGCATAGGATAAAATCCAAAGCTTCCACAACTCATGGCCGCTTAGCAGCCAGAGAATGAGAAGGATCTAAGGTCACTGAAACTGATAACAATAAGAATAGCTCCTTGGGACTTCCTAGTCTGAGTTTTCTTTTTTCTGACCCAATAAACACAACAGCTAACCTCATTTACAGCCTCCTGGTAAATTTAAAGTCATTCCAGGCTTCCAAAAGAGTTTTCCTCAACATTCACCAGTAGATTTTATTTTCCCCACATGTACTGAAAGAAATGGGTTTCCCCCAATGTGTTTATGTGCTGGTTAAGAAGAAAGTATTTCTTCTCATACCATTAGAGTCTTACAGACATTCTATTTGTATTCCCAATTCTCATTAGTCATAACCATCGCTCTGCCTTGCTCTGAGCTGCTTTCCAACTGAGAAATAATGGAGGATGTAAACTCCATAAGCCCAGGAATTTTGTCTGTGTTGCTCAATGCTGTAAATGCATCACTAAAAGCAGTGTCTAGTACATGTGCCATACTTAGTCACTCAGTCGTGTCCGACTCCTTGCAACACCATGGACTATAGCTCACCAGGTTCCTCTGTCCATGGAGATTCTCCAGGCAAGAACACTGGAGTGGGTTGCCATGCCCTCCTCCAGGAGATCTAACCAACTCAGGCATCAGGTCCACCCCACTGCAGGTGGATTCTTTACCATTGAGCCACCAGGGAAATCCATCTGGTACATAGTAGACACTAAATTAATACTGAATCAATGGATGGGTGGATGGACAAATGAAACCTACCATGTCAAAACTAAGCAAAGTGAGTTACAATTTTAGGTAAACTACTGAGTCAAATTCTGCACTTTGGAGGCCCCATAACAAAGCAAGTTTTTTAGTCAAAACATAAATGCCAATAGGTAAATGAGCCTAAGGTACACAATAAGACCAAACTAAAAATAAGGAACCAAGAAGCTCTAATTCCTTTAATTTGGCAAATTTTGCTCGACTTAACAGTTTATGTCAAACAAGCAATAGTACTTAGAGTCCATAGTCAACTCTCCTGGTATTTAAGGTACAGTTTTCCTTCTTTGCTACTTCATGACCTTTCTGTCACCTGTAATAGCAGATTTTATTTTCCAAAAATGCCTTCAACAATGTCTCCCATTCCATGTGCACTTCTGAAATGTGGCTTTGCCTTTCCCTCATTTAAAAGTGGTCTATTTCTTAGTCACCTAGAATCTGAGTGTACCTGGTGACTGCTTTAGCCAGTAGACTACGGGTATGATGAGCTGCCATGTTTTCACCTTGTCTCCTGGAGAGACCTTATGGAGAGACTCCCTTGAACCCAAGTGAACCTTTGTGTGTCTTAAGGCCAGTACCATATGTTTTGATTATATAGCTGTATAAGGTTTAGAAATCAGAAGGGTAAGGTATGCAGCTTTTGTCTTCTTTCTAAAGATTGTTTTGATTATTTGAGGTCCTTTGTGATTCCATTTGAATTTGAAAAAAAATTTTTTTATTTCTGTGGGGAAAAAAATCATTGGGATTTGCATAGTGATTGCATTTAATCTGTAGACCATTGTGGGTAGTATGGACATTTTAACAAATTAAGTCTTCTAATCTATGAACATGAAATATCTTTTCATTTATTTGTGTCTTCATTAAAGTACAGCTTTATAGTTTTCAGTGTACAAGACTTTCACCTTCATAGTAAAGTATATTCCTATGTATTTTATTCTTTTGATGTTATTGTAAATGGGATTGTTTTCTCAATTTCCTTTTCAGGTAATTCATTTTTAGTTACTATAAAAATGCAGCTGATTTTTTATTTCGATTTTGTATCCTTCAATTTTGATGAACTCATTTATTAGTTCTAACAGTTTCTTTTTTCTTTCTAGAAAGTTTAGGGTTTCTAAATATAAAATTGTGCCATCTGTGAACAAAGAAAACTTTACTTCTTTCTTTACAACTCAAATGCATTTTACTTCTTTTTCTTTCCTAATTGCCCTGGCTGATATTTCCAGTACTGTGTTGGACAGACGTGGCAAAAGTGGACATCCTTGCCTTACTCCTAATCTGAGAAGAAAAGCTTTCAGTTTTCCACCACTGAGTATGATGTCAGCTCTGTGCTTTTCATACATTTGTTTCTTTATTTTAAATTGTCTGTGACTTCCTTACTTTTTCCTACTTGTGAAAATCTGAAATTATGAAGTATGGTAAACTTTGATTGGCCTTCCCTAGTAGCTTAGATGGTACCTGCAATGCAGGAGGCTTGGGTTCAATCCCTGGGTGGGGAAGATCCCCTGGAGAAAGAAATGGCAACCCACTCCAGCATACTTGCCTGGAGAATCCCTTGGATAGAGGAGCCTGGTGGGTCACAGTCCATGGGGTTGCAGAGAGTCAGACATGATAAAACACGCACAAAACTTCAATTAATGTTCAATTACACACACAGAGTTCAGTTCTAAGACCTTTCTAGTTTTTCCGTTTAAACCTTTTCTCAGTAAATATGAAAGAAGAATGCCCATTCTTTTATTCTCTTTTTTTTAAAATATAATATTTAAGTGTGCCACATTATTTTACAGTCCTGTCTTATCACAAACGCAGAGCAGGACACATTAAATAAGATTCCACCTACATTGGCGTTAAGTTTTTCCTGGCATCATTCATTTCCTGGGAGCTGGTATATTTGTTATGCAACTCAGAAGACTAAGCTAATTGTTGACCTAACAATAGTGCAGCTGCAAGCTGAAAAAATACTCAGATTCCCCACAGGACAGTTTTGAAAAAGTGTATCGCTTGTAGCAGGCAAAATGACTAAATTCAGCCCCATGAATAAAATCAAAAATGTGACCCATTTTTCTGAGAAAAAAAAGGAGGGAAGGGTTCTTTATGCATGAACTATGTCTGCAAGTTTAATGGGCAATGTGGTATGTATAATTCCCTACTGAAAAAGAAAAAAACTGGCTGATTAATTCTATGGCAAAGGATCCATCTATGTCCACAAACCTCATGACTTGGGATCCACATTACCTAATAAAGTACTATCCAACACATGTAGCTATTAAACCATGAAATATGACCAGTATGACTGAGAAAGTGAGTTTTTTATTTACTTCCATTTTAATTTTAAATTATGATCGACTCAATTATTGGAAAATTTTTAAGTATGTTTAGAGTAAGTTGGTGTGTGAATCTACTTTTTCAACCACAAATTTTTACAAACTACAGTTCACTTATTTCTGATACAAATTTAGGGCCCAACTTGAAATGTACTCTAACTGGAAAATTTAGACCAATTTCACAGATTTGCTTTGACAAACAGAATGTAAAATGTTAATAATTTTTAGCATCTATTACATCTTTAAGTAATAGTATTTGGAACATACTAAATTAAATAAAATTTATGGTAGAGATTAATTTTGCCTATTTCTTTACATTTAAATCACTTACGTGTCTTGCCTTATATTTCTATTGAAGAGCCTTGACCTACAGATTGCCACCACCGAGTCACCAAGCAAAGCTATCTTGTTCTGTAGCTTTGCTTTAATGGCTACTAGTGATAAACTATTTGTGCTCCTATCTTCAACCAATCCCTTATTTTGCTCACAGAATCCCATCTACCAGAGATGATTTACAAAATCTAAAAGTGGAAATAAGACAAACATGTAAATCAACCTGGTGTTCTCATGAACCCCCATTTTATGGATATGGGTATGAGGGCTTCATTCCTCAGTGTAGCTCAGCTTTGTAGTGGCAGACCAGTACTGAAACCCAGGGATACTTAATACCAAAAATGTATGCTTTTCCCCTAAGAATGGTCCTAAGACTACATGCATCAGAATCACTTGGGATGAGAAACAGACAGACACAAGCTTCTGTAAAATACCCCAAATGTTAACAGACAAGGAAGGAAAGAGTTTAAAGTAAAGAAGGTTAAAGAGAGTGTTAGCCTGCATGTGAGAAAAACTGCCAGAAATAGAATTAAGGCATGGACAGGAAAATACGCACAGAAAGATCTTAGCACAGTACAGCCCCCTTGAGAGGATCAAAGAAGTAATAAGGATAAGGTATGGAGACTTTATAATGGCAGAGTCAGAGCCCAGAACTGTTTAGCAGCTGTGTCTATGGCAGGGAAGGCTTAGGAAGAGGGGTGCTCAGAGATGGCATTGATGGATATAAAGGTTCGTAACTTGTGCTGAATCTAAAGGGTAAGGGTGTTTGATGTTGCCACTACCTGCTTTTATCTATAACTGCCTTTCCCTTTGTGCTTTAGTCAAATATTTAGATTAGAGTAAAATCACTACACAATTGGTTGATCTATTTTACACAAGATTATGATTAAAAATATATAGTATTAATACTAACCATGGCTCAACTAAAAGTAACTTAATCTACTTATGTTTACCTCATAGGCATTTGTGATTTTGCAATCATTAATGGAATCACTGTTTATCAATACATAGAGTGGGCCTTCAACATACACTTGTTGAATAAATGGAAATAAAACCAGAGTTTCTTACTTAAATGCAAGAATTCCACAGGGGAAAAAATTAAGCACACTATGAGCCAAAACATAAATCATGTAACAGCAGAAGTAATAGAGAGAAAAAGAGAACACTTAGTTTTGTATATGACATGTATATATTGTGAATAAACAAAATTTCAAGATAGAGAAGTTAGAAGGAGAAAATAACTCCCTGCGGGATTTTACAAGGGAATTACAGTTGGTATCTATTAGGGTTACTGATTGTCAGACTACTCGTAGGAGAATTTAAGCATACAAAGAGGATAGAAGGTTAGAAGTGGTAACAAATTGAAATAGAAGCTAAAGACACCTAGTGGTTCCATGGTTAAGAATCCTCCTTGCAATGCAGGGGACGTGGGTTCAATCCCTAGTCAGAGAACTAAGACCTCACATGCCATGGAGCAGTGAAAGATCCCACATGATGCAATGAAAACCACACATGCCACAAGGAAGACCTTACATAGCCAAATAAATATTGGGCTTCCTTTGTGGTTTAGCTGGTAAAGAATCCACCTGTGTTGCAGGAGACTGGGGTTTGATCCCTGGGTTGGGAAGATACCCTGGAGAAGGGAAAGGCTACCCACTCCAGTATTCTGGCCTGGAGAATTCCATGGACTATATAGTCCATGGGGTCGCAAAGAGTCAGACACAACTGAGCAACTCTCACTTTGACTTTCAAGTCAAAGTTGGCCAGCTCTGCCATGAGGAGGGATCTGTGGGTCTTCTCCCAGTGATCAACAATCAGTATTTCTTTTTTAACTCTTTAACTGTGGCTAAAAAAAACATAAAATTTGCTAACTAACCATTTTTAAGTATACAGCTCAGTCATATCCAGTATATTAATATTTTATGCAACCAAGCTCCAGAACTTTTTCATCTTGCAAACTTGAAGCTCTATACCCATTACATGAAAGTGAAAGTGAAAGTCACTCAGTCCTGTCTGACTCTTTGCGACCCCATGGACTGTAGTCCATGGAATTCTCCAGGCCAGAATACTGGAGTGAGTAGCCTTTCCCTTCTCCAGAAGATCTTCCCAACCCAGAATCTATCCACGTCTCCTTCATTGCAGGCAGATTCTTTACCAACTGAGCTATCAGGGAACCCCATTAAATAACAACTCATTTTCCACTTCCCAAGTTCCCCTGGAAACCACCAGTCTTCCTGTTTGCATGAATTTAATTACTGTTGATACTTCATATAAATGGAATCATACACTATTTGTCTTTTTGTGTCTTGCTTATTTAATTAGCCAGATGGCCTCAGGATCCATCCATGCTGTAGCATGTAGCATGCATCAGACTTTTCTTCCTTACTACATCTGAAAAATATTCCATTATATGTGTATACCACATTTTGTTCATCTCTTCATCCATTGATGGACACATAGGTTGCTTCCACTTTTTTTTTCCTGATGTTTCCATCATACTGAGTTCTGAACTCAATACGTCCTCCAATTTGGAAAACTTGTGCTAAGTTGCTTCAGTCATGTCCGACTCTTTGTGATCCCATGGACTGTAGCCCACCAGGCTCCTCTGTCCATGGATTTTCAAGACTGGAAAAGGTCAGTTTTCATTCCAACCCCAAAGAAGGACAATGCCAAAGAATGTTCAAACTACCATGCAGTTGCAGTTATTTCTTATACTAGCAAGTTTATGCTCAAAATCCCTCAAGCTAGGCTTTAGCAGTATGTGAATCAAGAACTTCCAGATATACAAGCTGGGTTTAGAAAACGCAGAGGAATCAGAGATCAAACTGCCAACACTCATTGGCTCATGCAGAAACCAAGGTACTTCCACAAAAACATCTACTTCTGCATTATTGAAAACCTTTGACTGTGTGGATCACAACAAAGTGTGAAAATTCTTAAAGAGATGGGAGTACCAGACCACCTTACTTGTCTCCTGAGAAATCTGTGTGTGGGTCAAGAAGCAACAGTTAGAACTGGACATGGAACAATGGAGTGGTTCAAAATTGGGAAAGAAGTATGACAAGGCTGTATATTGTCACACCATTTATTTACCTTATATGCAGAGTACATCTTAGGAGATGCCAGGCTGGATGAATCACAAGCTGGAATCAAGATTGCCAGGAGAAATATCAACAACCTCAGATATGCAGATGATAGCATTCTAATGGCAGAAAGTGAAGAGGAACTGAAGAGCCTCTTGAGGAGAGTAAAACAAGAGAGTGAAAAATCTGGCTTGAAATTCAACATTCAAAAACTGTCATGGAATATGGTCCAATTACTTCATGGTAAATAGAAGGGGGAAAAGTGGAAGCAGTGATAGATTTTATTTTCTTGGTCTCCAAGTCACTGCAGATGATGATTTCAGCCATGAAATTAAAATATGCTTGCTCCTTGGAAAGAAAGCTATGACAAACCTAGACAATGTACTGAAAAGCAGAGACATCGCTTTGCTAACAATGGTCTGTATAGTCAAAGCTATGGTTTTTCCTGTAGTCATGTACAGATGTGAGAGCTGGATCATCATAAAGAAAATTGAGCACCAAAGAATTGATGCTTTCGAATTGCAGTGCTTGAGAAGACTCTTGAGAGTCCCTTGGATTGCAAGAAAATCAAACAAGTCAATCCTAAAAGAAATCAACTCTGAATATTCGTTGGAAGAACTGATGCTGACTCTGAAGGTCCAATAATTTGGCCACCTGATGCAAAGAGCCAATTCGCTGGAAAAGACCCTGATGCTGGGAAAGACTGAGAGCAAAAGAAGAGGGTAGGACAAGAAGAGATGGTTAGATAGCATTACTAACTCAATGGACTTGAATTTGAGCAAATTCTGGGAGATAGTGGAGAACAGAGGATCCTGGCATTATACAATCCAAGGGGTTGCAAAGAATCAGACATGACTTAACTATGGAATAATAACATTTCCTTGAGAACTTTGGTTGTGATTACTTGGCCCTATTCCAATTTGTCATTTATGTTACTGCTGGATGCAGCCCAGAGTCTGGAAATATGTTTATACATGAGATAAATTGATTACAACCTGTTATTCATAGATCTTTCTCTTTCTATCTAGTTTCAAATATGGGTGAGCTTTATGTCATGTAAATAGAAGGTACCTGTATAATTGGTGGCACAACCATGGTTTAGAATTGCATACAGCATCAGTCACTGTCCTACCCACTTAACCTGAAGCTTGAGAATAAATAGGCCACACTGGTGGTGCAGCCAGAGGATTCCTGTTGGACCTTTCAGATTGTGTTACATCAGCCAAGTGACATAACACTGAGCCTCAATTTTCTCAGCAATAGAACAAGGACACTGGATGAACTCCAGGATCGCCAGCAACCTCTCTCTTTATAAAGAGCCTCACTGGGTTGTTATGAAGTGGAAGTCAGTAACAATGTTATGAAGTGGAAGTTAGTAATAAAGTTCATAGTGGCATGTGATCAGTCAGCCATTACTATGTGACAACCAATCACAAAGTCTCATAGAATTTTTGTGAAGTGAAAGTTGGTAGTATTGGTAGTCACATTATATAAAAGTCAGCTGTTGCTACATAACCAACAAACACAAAATGTCAATGGCACATAATAGACATTTATTTCTTGCTCATGTGTCTGACCATTGACTTGGGTTTGGCTCATCTAGGCTGGCTCAGCTACTTTGTTTTAGATCTATTCCATGTTTCTCATCCTCTTGGGGCCAACAGACAATGGGGTAGGGAGATAAGGATGCTTTGGGCAGAAGTGCAAAAAGAAGGCTCACATCTTAAGCCTCACATTAGTTAACATTCCATTGACCAAACAAGTAAAATGGCCAAGTGCAAAATCAAGACATCGGGTAATCCACTCTGCCCACCATGAGACCATGGCAAGGATGTCACATAAAGTATTGCCACAGGGGAAGGATGAACTGGGACCAATAGCCTGTGCAATGACCTAAATAACCATGGCTGTATAAAGACAGAATGGATTGTCAGTTGAACATCTGATAATTTTACCTTCATCTTCAGAAAACAATTTTCTAATATGGAGCCTCTCTTTATTCTATTCTGTAAGTTCGCTCAAAATATTCATTCTTTGTCTCACACATACATTACTAATATGCCTATCATTGCACTTAGTGTTGTTGTTTTTTAAAGTCATACCCCCAATCTGAAAGAATGTCAGGATGGAAGCACCAGAAGAGAAGAGATCCTGATGGTCTTTTCCATCCTACTCCCATCACCCAGGAGAGGAGAGAAGCTCAGAGTGCAGGCATCATTGTTTTTGTTGAAAGGAGCCAAGGAGCCTGGAGAGTGTTTAGATCTGAATTGACTTGTTGTTGGTTGTCCAAGTTAGAGGTCACTGATGTCTATGATACTTTGGGATATGCCAACCTAAGGTCTCAGGAGATTCAAGGAGGAAGAAGAGCTCATAATCTCACAATGAAATCTAAATAAGTCGTGGGTGTTTCTAGAGAACTCTGTGGCTTGTTTCTTTTCTCCCATTCCTCCATAAGGGAGAAAAACTTTCCTAGCAAACATACTCACAGACAGAGACATACACCCTTCAGACTAACACCAGGAAAACTGCTAAGACGAGGCTTTGTTGACATGAGAGACTGTGATGTAGTGAGCCAGAATCGCTGCCTGCTGGGTGGAGACAACAAGGCAGTGTTAAGGGTCTGTATTTAGACAAGCGCTTGAGCCCACCAAAAGTAAGAAAAACCTACCCCTGTCAGTCAGCCCTGTAGATGCACCCCACTTCCCAAACAACAGTATCCCCCAATGCAGAAATGTTGATTTAAATTATTCGTGCTAATGTGAGTGTGGGATAAGGTGATGTGATTCTTGGCTTTCTGACAGGAAGCTGTGAATGATGTGGTAATGGTATATATATAGCCCAGCCAGGTTGCCGGAGAAGAAAGCAGGACTGTGAAATCACAGCAGGACCCTGCCATTCGCTGCCCTGCTGAGTGCGACAGACACACACAGGGCTGTGTCCAGGTCTGTCAGCAGAGGTAACCAGACGAGCACCAGGAGCCCAGAAAAATCCTCAAGCTCCACCCAGAAGATTATATGAAGACTATCAAGCAGAGAGAAAGTGTGACTCTTTATATTTTAATTACAAGGAATAGAAAATTGCTAAATAGATAATGTGTTCACAGAAGAGCTTGAAAAATAACTACTGCATGTAGGTTTCCACCTTTGCACTAACTTCCTGTGTGACCTGCCTTCGGTGTCGCCATCTTTGCACTAGAGTTTGGTGATTTTGAGATACTTAGTTTCATGAAAGCAGAAAGAAAAGAAATTTTATGTTGACTTTTAAAAGAAAATAATGGCTCCAAAATTTTGGTCATCACTCTTAGAATGATCATAATATGAAGAGTATACTTTTTAAAAAATTAGCCTGGAAAATACAACTGTCCCTCAAAATATCTACAATTTCCATCACCAGAGATCTGAAGGGGTTTACTACAGACAGAGGAATTAATTGGAGATGGAGTAAGAGAACTTTAAAAATCTTTGAAAAATCACATCCACTTGGCAGATGACATGGCGGAGATGTCATGCCATGTATGGCAATTCTTCCTTTTTTTTTCAGTCTCATAGTCCTTTGGCCATAGATTTCCTGGCCCCCGCAAAGTTACCAAAATTCAACATGTGAAGAGATGGCATGATTATGCCAAAAAGGGTTTGATTTTTTAATTCCTATTGAAGAGTATAGTGTGATATTAAATTCACTCATTGTCACAGGAAGAATCTTCAGGCAAGCATGAAATAAGACACAGACATTTGCTCCATTCTAACTCATTCAATGAAAACATCTTCTGTTGCATCCAATGCCCTCACACACATCCAATACCCAGAAGATTATGTGGAGAATATCAAGCACAATGACACTACATGTGCTTGTTGGACACAATGAAAGCATTGCTGCTCATTCTGCTGCTTCCAAAGTCACATTAAAATCTTCCAAAATTTCTGCTGTTTAGGTTGAATTCCATGCACAGCCTATGATTTGGAAGCAGCCCCCAGCCTTTTGATTCCTGATCTTAGGTTAGTGAGACAAAGAAGATGGCTTTGTCATACAAGAATAACTCAGATTCTGAGGAGATGGAAGATGGTGGAGGAGTAAGATGGGGAGATCACCAGCCTCCTCACAAATACATCAAAAACTTATCAAGATATGGAACAACTCCTACAAAGCAACCTCTAGGAGACAGCAGAAGACTTGGGCCCTCCAGGGGGACAGGCTAAGCTCTCTGAAATGATAAAACAACAAAACTCTGTAAAGCAATTATCCTTTAATTTAAAAGTAAATACTTTTTAAAATAATAAATAAAATTCTTTTTTTTTACTTTCAAGTTTGACATAGCACTTTTTCACTAAGCATGTTTCTTTCCACTCCTTTCCAAGCCTCACAATTGATCTAAACCCCAGCAGATATTTGGTAGAGGTAAGATCTGGTAAAGAAATGAGCCCTTAAACTTGACATGTTCAGAAGTGGGCAGGGGGTGGGGAGGTAGGGGAACTACCATGCTGATTTGGAAAATTTTCTTAAACTCTTTAAATGTCCGTGAAAACTCTCCCACACCTAGGGTCCCAGAAAGTCTATACAAGAAACATGACAAAAACACCAGCTATAGCCCTGGTGTTTTCTTAAAGCATACATTTAGTCTGGGGATTAGTAAGGAAAAAAAAAAAACTGTATGAAACTGAATCAGATTTTATAGTAAGGTGGTAAAAAGCAAGTCCATTGGGACTGAATTAACTCTGGCAAATTACAGAAGAAAAAAAATCAGGTAAGTCGTTTTAAATTTAAACACGAGCAAACAAATTAATTTTGTTGTGATTCCAGACCACTTTTTGCCCTCATCTGAGGAGAAGAAATAGTTCATTTTTACAGCCTGGGATGAACAACTGCTGGTCTTTATGCTCTCGATAATTCCTTGAGGTTGCTTTGTTTTTGTTTTTGTTTTTGTTTTTATAACTCTAAAAATGTTTGAAATTGAACTACACCCTCATAAGCTAGAAACCTTAAATTGGTAGCAAGGACTAGCTTCTCTCCTAGAAACATTTTTTTCCTAACATCTGACCCTAGCGACTCCTCCCCACATGACTCGTCCCATTGGATCCCATAAAGACAGGCACCCACAGCTGAATTTGAGTCCAGACACCATATTTTGGGGAATGACTAAAAATACCAGCCCACCTATTTTTAGCATGGAGAATAAACATTATCTGTGTGTTTCTTTGGCTCCCAGGAGATTGTTTTTAGTCACAGAATTGAATACCCCTCCTTCCCGCCATGGATTATTTTTAAAATGCGGGCTCAGAAATAACCCACATACACAACATTGAAGGCCTGACTGCCCTCAAAACTAGAAATATACTGTGCAGAATCAAAGCTAGTGGATTACATGTGCAATCAACAAAGGCCAGAGGCCTAGAGAACCAACACAATTTTGCTGAAGACTTGCCACACTCTGATACTGTGTTAAAGATCAACACTTTATGTTGGAAAAAAGCTGAAACTCATAATCTATAAAATGATCCGGGAGAGAAGTACCATGGGAATTAGGGGTGAAGAGGGAATGAAGGGGTAGGATGGACTAGATTGGAAGGACTATTCAGAGGCAAAGGAAGAGGCTTCATTAATTTGATCAACTGGGGAAAAGAGAAAGCTAAAGTTCATGCCCTTTCTATTGCTTTTTAAACTGTAATATTAGATCTTCCTTGTTAAAGACTGTGGAGATATTGGTGACAAGGAAAGAACTAATGTCCAGCACTTCATTTATAAGGACCCCAGTCACAGACCCCAAGCTTTCAAGAACCCCCTTCTGGATCCTACCCAGCAACAACCTTCCCAACAACCTTCCCACAGACCCCAAGCTTTCAGGAGCCCCCTCTGGATCCTACCCAGCAACAACCTTCCCAAGAACCCACGAGGCCAAGGGGATGTGCCTACGGTGCCCACACTTATCTTCTGTCATAGGTTTAAAAGTGTCCTCCAAAAACTCATAGGTTGAAGTCCTTTCACCCCACACCCCAGAAAGTGATCTCATTTAGAAATAGTCTTTGCTGAAGTAATCAAGTTGGGACAAGGTCATTAGAGTGGACCCTAATCAAAACGTGACTGGTGTTCTTGTAAAAAGGGGCTATTTGGACACAGACATAAACACAGAGAAAATGCCATGTGAAGATGAAGGCAGAGATCAAGGTGACGCATCTACAAGCTCTGTGTGTGTGTGTGTGTGTGTGTGTGTGCGTGCGCATTCGTCTCTTAGTCATGTCTGACTCTTGGCAACCCCATGGACTGTAACTCGCCAGACTCCTCTGACCATGGGATTTTCTAGGCAATAACACTGGAGTGGGTTACCATTCCCTTCTCCAAGGAATCTTTCCAACTCAGAAATCAAACCCAGGTCTCCCTTATTGCAGGCAGATTCTTTAAGGTCTGAGCCTCCAGAGAAGCCCATCTATGAGATAAGAAGTGCCAAAGATGTCCAGAAAAACCCCAGAAGCCAGGAGAGATGGATGAAATAGATTCTCTATTCACAGCCCTTGAAAACAACCAACCTGGACTTCCTTGGTGGTCTAGGGGTTAAGAATCCACCTGCCAATGCAGGGAATGCCAATTTGATCTCCAGTCTGGGAAGATTCCACATACTGCAGAGTAACTAAGCCCATGTGCCACAAAACTGAGCCCACATGCCCAGAGTACATACTCTGCAACAAGAGAAGCTACAGCAATGAGAAACCTGCACACCACAACTAGAGGGTAGCCCCTGCTTGCCACAGCTGGAGAAAGCCCATGCACCGCAACAAAGACCCAGCACAGTGCAAAAAAAAAAAAAAAAATTTTGGTAAATAAATACAGAAACCAACCCTGCTGACACCTAATCTCAGATCTCTAGCCTCCAGAACTGTGAGACAATACATAGCTATTAATACTACCCAGTTTGTGGTACTTTGTTAAAGAAGTCCTCAGTTCGGTTCAGTCGCTCAGTTGTGTCCGACTCTTTGCGACCCCATGAATCGCAGCACGCCAGGCCTCCCTGTCCATCACAAACCCCTAGAGTCTACTCAGACTCATGCCCATCGAGTCGGTGATGCCATCCAGCCATCTCATCCTCTGTCGTCCCCTTCTCCTCCTGCCCCCAGTCCCTCTAGCAATCTAATATACCTTCCTTCTAGACCACACCGCAGTACCCAGGACCCAAGAATCTCTTGAGCCCTATTCCAGGGTCTTCATTCTCCAGTTCCCCAAGCCTATCCTCCCACGCGCAGAATGTCATGGGCTCAAGACGGGGCCATGAGACAACTATTTGTGTGGTATACACCCCAGGGTGCATGGAAGAAGCCTCTGCTGGTGCAGGAACTGGAGGTGGGAGAGAAGGGCTGCAGGCTGACAGCTAAAAGGCCTGCACTGAGGTCAACTCTCCCCAAGTAGCACAATCAAACAGAGAATCCAAGGATTTTAAGAATTCTAAATTTAAACCTTGCCTTCCAGGTAAAGAAGAAGATACATTTGTCAAGATGGGAAGCAAAATTATGTTTATCTTTAAAGATCTCTTAGCTTTATTTCTAACTTTTAAATATTCCTACATGAAGTACATGAGCCTCCTCCTGTAGTCTGGCCTCAGTCACTCACAGGAGGTTAGGAGTGGGTTGTCCTGTTGATTTCATACCAAGATGCCACCATCCACTCCCTCCATCTGAAATAAGCCCCACATGGCATCAGCCTTACATTTGGAAATGTAATCACTATATATCCAAGGGTAAACCCTGTGGCCTCCTGTCTGATGAAATGTTATTTGCTTTGCCAAAAAAAGACATGTTGAATGCAAAACCTAAAAATAAAAATTCTTTAGCTAAAATTTCCCACCAGAGATGATTTTTTAAAAAACTATCAAGTTCTAAATGAGAAAGAAAAAAAAATGTTTTGGGAAGGTCCAATGTTAGATAGCAAAGCAGTCTGGATCCATGTAGCTTCACTGAAGCTCAGTTCCTTAGAATTAAGTGAATTTCAAGGCCAGGACCCCTACCCTCCATTTCAGAGGGCCATCCTCAGCTCACTTAAAGATCTGCCAGGCCAAGACAATTTGTAGGAAACACTGTTACAGGATATAGTACAAATACAAATTAGCTGATACCGTGGCCTGAGATCTTGAAATCTGGAGGAAATTGATAACTCTGGACCATAGGAATCTAAGCAGATAGTGTTGCCAAATGGCTCATATTTTCAGGGGTTGGAACCTGACTTCAGGAGATATATAACTAAAACAGAAGCATTTTTTTTCTTAAGAAAATTATTGAAGTAAGGATAGTGAAACCAATGGCTAAATCAAGTCGTAGTGGCCCCCAAGGAGGCCATAAGAGGAGAATTACATAGCAGGATTATATAATTCACCGTGCACAGCCACGGGTTTTTGTGGGTCACGTGCTTAGGCAACATTCCGAGATCAATAACTGAGAATGTTCTGAGTACAATAATGGGGGAGGGGAAGAAACAACTTTATAGAAATGTTTTGGACTCGCCTGAGAGACCCCAATTAGCATTTCAACAAGAGACTGGGTTCTGTTAAAAAATAAATAATCCAGATTCAAGATGAAATTACATAGAAATAGTTAAATTTCTTTCTCTCCCTTTTTTTTTTTTTCAAGAAAAAGAAAACTTGTTTCTTGACCTAGTGCTCAGTCCATGAACAGTCCGTCCAGTTGCCTTGGAAAGCAGGAAACAGTTAATAAAAAAAGAAGCAAGCAGGCCAGTTCATAAAAGTGGGCAACAGATGCCAACACCTCATATTCTCACTACTTTCCCTTATAAAATAATAGAAAAAGCATCATAAAATCAATATTAACTTATTTAAGTAGCTATAAAAGAGCTCTCTGGTCTTTTGGTCCAACTATAAAATTATCTCACCATCTCCATGAACTGTCACTCTTTTGAGAATATCCACCGATGCTGCCTATTAGTCCTTAATGGTAAATACTTTGATTACTACTGGCATATCTTTCTTAAGGTTGGAGAGGAGTTTTTAAAATAAACATATCAAGTATTGCAATGGAACTCTTCCTAAGTTACCAAACGTTACTCAATATATTCATGCAAACTCACAGTGAAACAGCAATAAAACTCAAGCATCCTTTCCCAAAGAAAACACCACATAACATTATATAGCCAATGCAGTATCTAGAAACTACCTTCCCCAAATTTTCTTGTATTCTTCATGATATACTCGAAATATTAAATCACAGATTCCCTCACATGGTGATTTTTAGGGTAAAAAATATTGCGTATATATGATTTCAGAGCTTTTATATTTCATTTTTGTTTGGAGAGTAGCTCTCAGCTTCTAGCTAGCTTGTACTGCCAAGATTTTTTTCTAAGTTACAGTCTTTAAATCACACTCCTCTAATTTTGCAGACCCACGTTAAGAATTTTCATCAGACCTTGTGGCTCCACTTTTCCAAACAACTAGTTTGTTTCTTATATCATGGACACTGTCATTCTTCATGACTGATGGTATTTCTCTCTGCCTTGGCCACCAGGCAACCTGGTCATCTCTCTTATCCCTGCTAGATGTTTTTCTACTTTTATTTCTCCTCCTTCACTCCAATTATCATCCATCATTCTTTTTATATCTTAATTGTATGATTTTTGCCTTAATTTCTTTACATAAAAAGATAGTACACACTTTTTCTCCTACCGCCTTAAAATTATCATATGAAATTATTTTCTTCTGGTTCCATCCCTTCCCCTCAACTTAGGGCAGATTTTTTTCAAGATATCCTTTCAGAAAATCTGACCAGGTGTCTCCAAAAACATACCCACCCCTTACCTTAACTTCTTCACCTTGTGTTAAATATGCAGTTACAGCACATGTCCCAAACAGGCAGCTAGACCTCTAGATTATTACTTACTTGTGTGTGTTTTATCTCATTCTTCCATATTTTCATTTAGTCACAGTAGTTATTTTAATTCTCCTGGGGGAGGTAAAGCTCCCTGAGATGGGAAATTGTACTTACACAATCATTGTTTGCTGTTTAACAACTTCCTAATTCCTGGGTAGCTACCCAATGCCTACAAGTCTACTATGTACACCATTAGCTGCTTTTTTTTTTCTATCCTTCTTTTTTTTATGATTGCATCAATGTTATTTTATTAATTTATTTAATTGAAGTCTAATTACTTTACAATATTGTAGTGGTTTTTGCCATACATTGACATGAATCAGCCATGGGTGTACATTTATCCCCCATCCTGAACTCCCCTCCCACCTCCCTCCCATCCCATCCCTCAGCGTTGTCCCAGTGCACTGGCTTTGAGTGCCCTGTTTCATGCTTTGAACTTGAACTGATGATCTATTTCATATATGGAAATATACATGTTTCAATGCTATTCTCTCAAATCATCCCACCCTCGCCTTCTCCCACAGAGTCCAAAAGTCTGTTCTTTATGTCTCTTTTGCTGTCTCACATATAGGGTCATTGTTACCATCTTTCTAAATTCCATATATATGTGTTAATATACTGTATTGTTTTTCTTTCTGACCTACTTCACTCTGTATAATAGGCTCCAGTTTCATCCGCCTCATTAGAACTGACTCAAATGCATTCTTTTTAATAGCTGTGTAATATTCCACTGTGTATATGTACCACAGCTTTCTTATCCATTTGTCTGCTGATGGACATCTAGGTTGCTTCCATGTTCTAGCTATTGTAAACAGTGCTGTGATGGACATTGAGGTACACGTGTCTCTTTCAATTCTGGTTTCCTCAGTGTGTATGCCCAGGAGTGGGATTGCTGGGTCATATGGCAGTTCTATTTCCAGTTTTTTAAGGAATCCCCACACTGTTCTCCATAGTGACTGTACTAGTTTGCACTCCCCCAACAGTAAAAGAGGGTTCCCTTTTCTCCACACCCTCTCCAGCATTTATTGTCTGTAGACTTTTTGATAGCAGCCATTCTGACCAGCATGAGATGGTACCTCATTGTGGTTTTGATTTGCATTTCTCTGATAATGAGTCATGTTGATCATCTTTCCATGTGTTTGTTAGCCATCTGTATGTCTTCTTTGGAGAAATGTCTGTTTAGTTCACCATTAGCTTTTAACAGTAATAGTCAAGATAAGTAGGTTATACTGCAATAAAAACAAACAAACAAACAAAAAATTCCCAGTGGCCTTTCACACCAAAACCCTTACCAGTCAAACAAAATAAACCTCAAGTCCAGGTGACCTTACAGGCCAGTCATCCTCCATCTGGTGCTTGATTTATGAGGCAAATTCATAGTAACATGAAGGTATATTCATGATCAGAAAGAAGAAAAGAGGAACAGGAGACTTTAGAAGATCTGAAAGCAATATACTTCACTTATACTCATATTTTATTGGCCAGAACCAGTCATATGACCTGCCTAGTTTCAAAAGGTCTGAGAATATAATCTACTGTGTGCCCAGGGAAGAAAGGAGAACCAGATGATAGTGAGTCCTAGCGACATCTGCTGCAAGTTGCTCACTTGTTGCGAAAGTTTAGGAATAAATTCCAGATATCACTATATTAAATTATTTTAAGTGATTAAATCCAGGTATGTGTCAGCTACTATTAATACAGGACACATATAATCAAGCCCATTCTAAACTAAAATAACCATTTCAACCAACCAACAGATACTTAGTGATCACCAACTGCATGTGAAAGATAATGTTAAATGCTGTATATCATTTGAAATGACATGCTTATTGAAAAATAATTGAAATGTCAATCTATCGTCAGTCCTAGAAACAGAAATAAGGTGAAATTGGAATGTCTGACCATCCTCCCAAATTTTGAAACAGTCAAGATGTAAACATTCTAAATAATTAGTCATTCAATACAGACATGATGGATGTGTACCAGGAGGGTGGATGATTTAAAGTTATCAGAAGCATGTCTTTAATATGTAAAGAGATATAAATTAGGTTGGATAAAAATACAACAGAAACACTCAAAATCAAGAAAGTAAATGAAAAACAACTCATGCAACAGATGTTAAAAATGAGATATTATATATTGAAAATAGCTGTAGGATGTTTCATGGAGGACATTATAATAGAGTGAAAAAATAGAGTAAATTTAAGATAAGCAGTGACAGAAAAACATGAGAGAAATACGAGATGGGTCTCAAACACTAAGAAAGGCAATATCATTTACCTGTTATGGGCACCTTAGAATCTGTGATATTGTTCTACTAATTATCCTCTTTTCCTGGTATTTTGTTTCCTTTTCCCTAATTCCAACATTTCTTTGATCCAGCCCTACCAAGAACATAATTCTCTTATTCCCTGCACCACTAGATGTCTTATTTCCTGGCTATCCTTCATCACATTCACTCTCTCTACTTATTTAAGCTGCCTATTCCCTAACTTTCCCATCAAAATTTTTCTCTCTGCTATGATTTATGACCTGGTCATTGTCAGGTTACCCATTCATTGGAGAAATGCCCTCCTGCTTTGATCTCTGTGACCATTCCTCACCCTTGTTCCCTATTTCTCCCACAGCTCTTTCTCAGTCTCTACTGATTACTTGTCCACCTCCTTCTGCTCTGAATGTATCATTTCCCAAGGTTTTAGGAAATCCATTCCATCCTATGACTTCAAACATCACTTCTCTGAAGACATCAATATCTGTCACCAGCCTTGATGTCCCTTTTGAGCTCTTTCCAATGGCCTAGGGCTCCTACCTGGGTGTTCTATCACACAGGTCCAAACACAATGTATTGAAAGCCACTCTCAGCCTAGCTAGAATGTCACTATCAATGGCAGCAAATTCCCTGTTTTCCTCTCCTTTGACCCACATCCAAAGTTTTCCCAGGAGCGCTTCCCATGTGTCACTAATGGTAAAGAACCTGCCTACCAATGAAGGAGATGTAAGAGACCTGGGTTCAGTCCCTGAATTGGGAAGATCACCTGGAGAAGGGCACAGCAACCCTCTCCAGTATTCATGCCTGGAGAATCCCACAGACAGAAGAGCCTGGCAGGCTGTGGTCCATTGAGTCGCAAAGAGTTGGACATGAGAGAAGCAACTTAGCACGCATGCAGTTTTCCGAAGTGTTTATGTCCGCTCTAACTTTTCAGAGGCTCCTCACTCAAACTCTGCTTTTCTTTTGCCTGATCAGTTGCAACTGTCCCCTGCTTTGAGATCACCCATGGACAGAGGAGCCTGGTGGGCTACAGTCTATGGGGCCGCAAAGTGTCAGACACAACTGAGCAACTAAACAACAACAACAACATCCAATTCAACTTATATTAATACATGTAGTGAAAGCAGACATCTCCACAATCTGGTTGAATCACCCTTCTCCAAAATCTTTGCTAGTTTTCTACTAGCTGAAAGAATTCACACATCTCCACTTACGCAAGCAAAATCCTTCCTTCTCAATTTCTCTTTCCAGTCTTATCTGCAAGTCTTTCTTCAATGAGCATGATGCTCTAATGAGACAATGCACAGTTCCCTAAATACACTTTGAGTTTCACATTTTGAAATTCCATTAGTTCTTTTAAAGTTTTTGCAAAAAGTAGCTTGCTCCTGGTGTAACTTACCAATCACAAAACTAATCTATTCAATTTACAGAAAATGAACAACTTAACTCTTTTTTTAGGCTTACTATCTTTACAGTTTTAAATAGTTGCTCAGAATTATTTCCTACAAATATGAAAAACACTTCAAGATGCAAGATGCTCTCTTCTAGAATAAAAAATGAGATACAAATTTAAAACAATCTAGACCTTACTTTATTTTCTAGTCTTCATTTTTAGAATCATAAAAATAATCATACTTGTTTCAAATACTTTATCCATTACAGAATCATGTAACATGAATACCTACTATTTATTAAGTGCTAGATAAAGTACTAAATTCTTTGTGTGAATTATGTCATTTAGCCCTCACAACAATCTTATGAGATAAGAACTATGTCTACATTTTATAGATGAAGAAACTGAGGATTAAGGAGGTTAGTTACTTCACCAAAATCAAAAGCTAATAAGTGGTACATCTGTGATTTGACAAAGCCGCATTCCCAGGAATCAAAATTTCTTACAAGCCCACCTGCAGATTATAATTGCATCCTCAGTTCAAAGTTTCTACTTGGGCTTTTAGAGAGCAAATAAAGCATGGTGAACTCCTTCCAATGAGGACATTGACCTATAAAACAAAGACCTGGGAAGTCTCTGGCTTACTCAACTCTACACAAAGGTTAAATTTTTAAGAAGTACCTACAGCACCATCTGTCCAACATCTTCTCTCCCCACTACTGACTCTCTGACCTGACATCCCTCTTTTGGTTTAAGATACCAATCTCTCCCTCTGGTAAGAGTACTTTCCAAATGTCATTTGTTCATATTATTATTGACACAAGTAAGGTTATTTCCTAGAACAGGTGACACAAAAAACTACTAAACTACCATAAACAATATTTCACATATAATTTCAGGAGGTTACTGGACATCAAACAAAAAAGCAGTCAAAAAAAGAAGGAAAGTGAACATGTCTTCCTGCAAGATATGCTCCCTGTACCTTTATAATGCCAATGGGAGAGAAAAGATTCATAAACTCACTTTTCATCTTCCTAAGTATTCTTGGATTGGAAAGAAAGAAGGCTGATAAGTAAGACAGACATGCAACAACCTCTAGCTGGTAAGGCTATTTTGTGCAAAGCAGAGAAATCACCCCCTATCCCCAAAGCAGAGAAATCAGCCATCTGCCAATATACTGTCATTGTAATCATGCATGTGTGCTGAGTCAATTCTGTTTTGTCTAACTCTTTGCAACCTTATGAACTGTAGCACACCAGACTCCTCTGTCCACGCCAGACTCCTCTGTCCATGGGATTCTCCAGACAAGAACACAGAAGTGGGTAGCCATTCCCTTCTCCAGGGGATCTTCCCAACCCAGGGATCCAACCTGCATCTCTTACATCCCCTGCATTAGCAGGAGGTTTCTTTACCACCAGCGTCACCTGGGAAGCCCCATCGTGATCATGTGCTGTGCTTAGTCGTTCAGTTGTGTCTGACTCTTTGCAACCCAATGGACTGTAGCCCACCATTCTCCTCTGTCCATGGGATTCTCTAGGCAAGAATACTGGAGTGGAAATCAAAGAAATTTTGACTCCTGGGAATGTGGCTTCATCAAGTCACAGATGTACTATTTATTAGCTTTTGACTTTGGTGAAGTTACTAACCTCCTTAGTCCTCAGTTTCTTCATCTATAAAATGTAGATAATAGTTCTTATAAGATTGTTGTGAGGGTTAAATGACATAATTCACACAAAGAATTTAGTGCTTTATCTAGCACTTAATAAATAGTAGGTATTCATGTTACATGATTCTGTAATGGATAAAGTATTTGAAACAAGTATGATTATTTTTATGATTCTACTATGCCATGCCCTCCTCCAGGTGATCTTCCCAGCCCAGGGATTGAACTCAGGTCTCCCACACTGCAGGCGAATTCTTTTCCACCTGAGCCACCAGGGAAGCCCAATTGTGATCCTATCAATCTATAATGTCTCTTTGTGAATAGTGCCCTAGGGGGTTGTTCCAAGGACAATCCACACAACCTATGTAGAGCCTGGAAGATAATTAAATAATCAGAGAATAAGATCCAGAAGGATAGGCTCATTAAAAAAAAAATGATACATTAATGCAAGTAATTGACAAAAAGCTTTTCTATCGGGTTGGCCAAAAAGTTTCTTCTAGGTTGTCCATAAGATGTTGCGGAAAAATTCAAACGAAGTTTTTAAGGTCAACCCAATACAAAAGGCAACAAGCAGAGTGTCTGTCCATGTGAACAAAGAATAAAGCAAAAGAAAGAAAATGTCAGGTACAGCTTGAAAAATACAGACTACAGAGAGTAAGAACTGCCTAACAGGAGTGATGGAAACACTAGGAGATTCAGAAATATATATTCATTTGTGTGTGTATACCTGTCCTTCAGTACACACACAGAATTCTTCCTCAGTTTTGAGAAAGAATGCCAGACTTCTTCTGGCGGACACAACTTCTAAGCTAAGATAAAGATGAATAGAGTTCAGACCACCTGGTTGGGCATCCCAGTTCCAGCTCTTATCAGAGGAGGATTTAGCCCATCCATTAAGTTTATTTAGGTTTCAGATTACACATCAACACCCCACAGAAGTCTTCCTTATGATACACCTAAAGTAAGTTTCCCACCATCTCACCAGTAAATGCTATCTCAGTCCACTTAGTTAGTTAGTAGTTTGCTTCCCATCAATTACTGCAACTTGCAATTTTTACTTTTCTACTTACTTGTTTTGTTTTCTGTCACTCCATTAGAATATTTAATGCATGAGAGAAATGTGTCTGTTTTAATCACACTGGTATTTATTCCAAGCATCCAGAGCACTGTCCAGTATATAGATAAATCAATGAATCTTTCTGAGCCCTTTCCCCATTTATAAATCAGAGGTTTTCTGTACTTCTTGTGAAGAACACAACATAAGGAAGCAGCTGGCTTCCACAGTTGCTAAGTCTGATCCAGTCTGTCATGAGACATCATGGCTACTCTCCCCACTGCTGCACATCACCATCTCCAGCAGCATCTGGAAGAGCTGAAGGCAGAGAAGCCTGATGTTTGCAACATTTTATTCATCAAATTGTAGCAATATCTCTCTCTTTCTGTCTCATCACTATTTTGTGTCATGATTTACTGTCCCCACCGAGAGGATGGAGCAAATACCCTAGCTCTTCCAACATGAGCATCCTGTGGCCTTTTCTTCACACAATACCCAGGGCAATGATGTGCTTGAAAGTGTTTTTCATCGTTTCTTTGTGAAGCTCCTGAGACCAGATTATAGCAATAGGACCTGTAATAGTTACCTTCATCTATCAATATGGTCAGGCTCTGGTGTCCAATTCCTTGGTCAAGCACTAGTTTAGATGTTGCTGTGAAGATGTTTGTACATGTGACTGACATTTACAACCATTAGATTTGAGTAAAGCAGATGATTCTTCATTATGGGGGTAAGTCTCATCCAATCAACTGAAGACTTTAAGAGTAAAGACTGAGGTTTCCCAGAGAAGAAGAAATTCCGCCCTGAAGACTGTAACATAGAAATCATACCAGAGTTTTCAGCCAGCTAGCCTGCCCTGCAAATCTTGGGCTTGCCAAACCTGACAGTCACATAATCCAATTCCTTAAAATAAATCCCTCTCTCTCATCTCTATATATAAATGTATATATACCTATCTGTGTATATGTTTATATAAAGTATATGTGAAATTTTGTTTGTGTGTGTTTTTTCTGGACTTAGGATTCATTTCTTTCATCATCTTCTCAGAGTGATAGTCCCAAAACTTATGTATATATGTATATATATACACAGAGAGAGAACCAACAGTACATATAATAAGATATATATATGTATAACCATTAAAGCATTTATCAGCACTTGTGATTTTTTACATGAAAAGAATCTACATTTCCACAGTAATGAAAAACTGTTTTTTTAATCTATCCCAGGGAAATGGTCAGGAACATCACGGCACCCAGTGAGAGGAATGGTACTTGAGAGTGACCTCTTACAAGTGCCTTCTGGTCTCCTCAGAATCACTTAACCCAGGCCACCCTCTGTAATTCAGAGAGAATCAAAACCACAGTTTAGAGCCTCAAAAAAGTTCATCGAGTGGGGAGTAAAGAGCTCCTCAGAGTTCTGACGCAAATGGAAAAGACTTTTTTCCGCCCCTGGTTACCCCTCTGGGCCCTTTCACCACCTGGAAAAAAAATAATGGTACATGATTACGCAGAATAAGGCCCTCTCCCTCCCTCCTGAATTCATTTTTTTTTAAGAATCTCTTTTCTAAAAATACAAAGAATTCTGTGAATCTTTTTTCTGCTTCTGAAATATTTTCTAAAGAATCTCTCTAGCACTTGCAAAGCAATGATTATGAATGACTAAACAGTCTTGCATATATTTCTGGAATACTTGGAAATGCCTCTGTTATTTTTGGAAAGACGTGCTTGCTCAGGTTATTCCGCAATGGGCAGCTACTGAGAATTCTTTAGTGATAAAAAGCCTGTAGCTCCACCTACTGCTTCCTCAAAAATGACAACCTGGTTTCAGGACTCAAAAATAAAAACGAGGATCCAGTGAAACAGCTTTATCTTCCAAATAAAACTCATATACTTAACTGATTTCAGTAAACATTTAGTTAAATGTTTCCACCACTGGCAAAACAAACATGTATAGCCCATACATTATGCATTACAAGTAGAAGAGAGGGAAATAAAAGCAGGCAAGGAGTAAACTGTTGAGTATTTTGAAAAATCTACCAAAAGTCGTTGCCAACACCAGCTGAGGAGTGAGGTGGATTGGAGAAGTCCTTGGAGAATACACAACATTAGGGAAAGAACAGACTTTAAAACACAGGCAAAATAATCACAAACATGAGGCCTCGTGGTATCCTGTTTTGCCTGGATTTGAAGAAAATGGTGACAAGGGATCCAAAGGCAAGATAGAAGTGAGAGAATCCAAATCTTTAGCTGAATGCTCTTGTTAAAATGGTCCAACTCTCTGCTACCTGTCCTTCCTCATGGCTCACTCCACAGGATCTGGTTCAGGAAACAATTTCCAATGGAATTAATTCTTTTGTTTTGACTTTGTCCACTACTACCAAAACCCCCAAGTCAATGCCTCTACATTACAGCAAACTTTCTTGTCTGATTTCTAGAACCTCAACCACAATAGACAGTGCTGTTCTCTCAGTATGGGACTAAGAAATGCCATCTAGGAAACATGTTTTCCTTTTCTACCCATTTGTACTTCCTGTGAGTCTCAGCTGCTTTTCAGGTAAAAGCCAGTTTCTCTCCACCACAGCTGAAAAGAAATACATATTTCCCATTTTCTATTTTCAACTGTGAGGTGTAACCATACTGGGACATACTAGGGAAGAACACTGAAAACTATTAAGTCAGTCATGTCCAGGCATACAAGGTTTTTATTGCTAAATCTAGAGGGGTCTTTTCCCTGCTTTCATTAATCTTACTTAGCTGCTTAAAAAATGTGTACAGCTTTGATTTTAGGGTAATGCAAAATAATATAATTATACCATCAATAGCATTTCTATTTTGCACCTTTACATTTAGAGAACATTTTTTGTCTTTATGGGGTTTTGGAGACAACTTTAATTGAATATAATTTTAACCCCTCCAGAGAAGTTGCCAGAATACCAATACTATTCATGCATGCTTTACCCAGATTCACAATGGGGCAAACCATAAGAATTTTGTTCCATTAGTTTCGTCACTCTCTCCATTTTCCAGCCCATTTGAGAATACTTTGCAAGATTTCTTGCTCCTTTACTCCTAAATATATCGGTGTGTGTTTCCTAAAAATAAGAATATTTTCTTACATTAACCACAGTTCCAAAACCTAGGTGATTTTATCATTGGTGTAATTCTGCTATCTAATCCACAGTCCACATTCAGACTTCACCAATCATAACAATAATGTCTTTACAGCTATCTTTTTTATCCTGGTCCAGGATCCATACAAGATTCCTACCTTGCATTTCAGTCTCCTTTATTCTGGAGTATTCTTCAGCCTTTCTTTATCTTTCATGATCTGGACATTTTTAAAAGAATCCAGCCAGCTCTTTTATACAACATTGTCCATTTAGGGTTATGGTCTTTTGCCTTCTCCTGTCACAGGACAGATGTTTTGTTCTCTGTTTATCACATGATTTGGCAATACTAACTTCAATCACTTGATGTGAAATGGTTCTCACCCACTGTTTCCCTTCATTGTTGTTGTTATTTAGTCTCTAAGTCATGTCCAACTCTTTGTGACCCCATAGACTGTAGCCCATGTTGCCATGGGATTTCCAGGCAAGAATGCTGGAGTGGATTGCCATTCCCTTCCCCAGGGGATCTTCCCAACCCAGGAATGGAACTGGTGTCTCCTGCAGCTCCTGAATTGGCAAACAGATTCTTTATCACTGCGTCACCTGGGAAGCTTTCCTTTCATAAGCAATAAATATTTGTGGGGGATACTTTGAGACTATGAACATATCCTCAGTGCAGTGCTCAGTGCTCAGTCACTTACTCGTGTCTGACTCTTTGAGACCCCATGGAGTGGAACCCACCAAGCTCTTCTGTCCATGGAATTCTCTAGGTAAGAATACTGGAACAGGTTGCCATTTCCTACTCCAGGGGATCTTCCTGACCCAGGGGTTAAGCTCGTGTCTCTTGCGTCTCCTGCATTGGTAGGCAGATTTTTTACCACTGCACCACCTGGGAAGCCCGTGAACATATACTAATTCTCATCAAATTTCAACCACTAGGATGTATTTATGATTTTTCCTGAATTAATTATTAATAATGATGCAAATTTTAATTACTACAAATGTTGCAAAATAAGGATTTTCTAACACCATCATCCTTTCTACATATGCTAGTTGGCAAACCACATTTAGTCCACCTTATTTCAATATTAGCTTTTCGCAATGTCAATGACAACACAGAAGCATATTTGCAAAGACCTAAACTGCTTATTGATTGGAAGAAATCAACTTTTCTTGAATCTGAAAAGTTTGTGGTTATTAAATCCCAACAGAAAATGTTAAATGCCTTCTGAAAAAATCCCTCCAAATCATTAAGCAAATTCTTCCAAAAACTAGAAACTATCAAATCAAAACAAAAACTGCACCTAAAAATAACACTGAATTATTTGATCAGCAAAATGATACTTATCAAATTAAAAATAGATTTAAAAACCTATAAAAAATTTTAAATAGGGTCTTTTGATTCATGAGGGGAAAAAAACAGTAAAACCTCAAGTCTGCTGAGAGGACTGCTTATTTGACTTATACACAGAGCACATTATGCAAAATGCCAGGCTGGGGGAATCACAAGCTGGAATCAAGATTTCTGGGTGAAATATCAACAACCTCAGATATACAAATGAAACCACTCTAATGGCATAAAGTGAAGAGGAACTAATGAGTCTCTTGATGAGGGTGAAAGCAGAGAGTGAGAAAGGAGATTGAAAAAGCTGGCTTGAAATGCAACATTAAAAAAGTAAGATCATGGCATCTGGTCCCATCACCAAACAGAAGGGGAAAAAGTGGAAGCAATGACAGATTTTATTTTCTTGGGCTCCAAAATCACTGTGGATGGTGACTGCAACCATGAAATTAAAAGAGACTTGCTCCTTGGAAAGAAAACTATGACAAATTCATACAGCATATTAAAAAGAGATTTTGCCAACGATTTTGCCAACAAAGGTCCATATAGTCAAAGCTGTGGTTTTTCCAGTAGTCATGTACAGATATGAGAATTGGATCATGAAGAAAGCTGAGCACCAAAGAGTTGATGCTTTCAAATTGTGGTGTTGGAGAAGACTCTTGAGAGTCTCTTGGACTGCAAGGAGATCAAACCTGTCAAAATAAAGGAAATCAACCCTGAATATTCATTGGAAGGACTGTTGCTGAAGCTGAAGCTCCAATACTTTGCCTTCCAGATGTGAACAGCCAACTCATTGAAAAAGACCCTAATGATGGGAAAGATTAAAGGCAAAAGGAGAGTGGGGTGCCAGAGAATGAGATGGTTAGATAGCATCACTGACTCAATGGACGTGAATTTGAGTAAACTCTGGGAGATAGTGGGGGACAAAGAAGCCTGGAGTGCTACAGTCCATGAAATCACAAAGCCGTTGGACACAAGTTAATTGAACAAGAACAACAACAGAGCTCCCAATCAGCCTGGTTTATCTCTTGGTGTGATAACTCAAAAGAAGATTACATATGATAAAAAAAAATCCAGACAGATGGCAGAGTAGACTGAATGAAATGATGGGCAATATGGACCTTCTCCCCAAAATGTATTATCTTATCAATTTTAATCAGTCTTTCCAGCTATGATTATAGCACACCCAGAAGGATTTAAAGTAAGGAGTCCTTTGCTCGGGGCCAGCTTCAGGGGCATGAGACCTGTGCAGCCACACAGGGCACCACATTTAGAAGGGCCCTCACTTGATTTCCCTGGTGGCTCAGACGGTAAAGCGGTGACCTACAATGCAGGAGACCTCGGTTCGATCTCTAAGTCGGGAAGATCCCCTGGAGAAGGAAATGGCAACCCACTCCAGTATTCTTGCCTGGAAAACCCCATGGATGGAGGATCCTGTTAGGCTACAGTCCATGGGGTCGCAAAGAGTCGGACACAACTGGGCGACTTCACTTCACTTCACTTCACCTGATTTGCTGCTTTGTTGTCAACATCCTGAAATCATTATTTTAAGAAAGAGCTCTTGGGTTTTATTTTGCACTGGACCCCACCAATTGTGTAGCCCATTCTGATTCCACCGACAAGACAAGTCCTAGCCTGAAGCCGGCTCCTTCATTTCCTCTACTAAGGCTTTTATTTCAAGTTCTCAGCTCCTCTTCCTTAGATAATAATATTTGCAGGAGCTTCTAATTAACTTACTAGCCTCTTTTCTCTTGCCTTCATTTTCTCATTCATAATATACAAATCACATCCTACCGCAACCTTGAAACCTGTCAGTGAATTCTCACTGTATGTAGAATAGAGTTCGCGTTCCTTAGTAAGGCACAGATGTCCACTGCAGGGTGGTGTGATCTCAGCTCTACTCCACTACTCTCTCCCTTACCTTTCATGCATCCTATGTTACTTCCCCAGAGTCATTGCCTCAGATGTCCTTGTCCCTCCCTCCCTCGGTTCATTCCTCTGCCTGGGCTGTCCTTCCCCCTCAGTTCTCTTATCTGGAGAGCAGTAGACCAATGTAACCTCTGTAGCCTTCCCTGACTTCTCCCTGCATGTATGCTAAGCCACTTCAATTGTGTCTGACCTGTGCCATGCCATGGACTGTAACCCGCCAGGCCCCTCTGTCCATGGGATTCTCCAGGCAAGAATATTAGAGTGGGTTTCCATGCCCTTCGGTGGATCTTCCTGATCCAGGAATTGAACCCATATCTCCTGCAGCTCTTGCATTGCAGGTGGATTCTTTACTGGTGAGCTACTGGGGAAGTCTGTACTTTTCCTTACTGCATACTAATTTTTGTCTCTTCTTTTGAATAGCATCTGAACATACTTCTGTGGTATTACTTAACCTAAATAACCACAATGGTTTATTTACTCCTTTCCAGACAAACTGTGAGCCTCTAGAATCAGAACTCATATCCTGTTCTTTCTACTCTTAGCTCAGTGACTAGCACATAGAGGCACCAGCAGTAGTCATTCAAGAGATCATTGAAATTGAACTGTCACTTAAGTAATAAGGAAATTTAAGCCCACAGTCACCCAGGAAACTAACGACAAAGCCAAAATTCAATCTCAGGCCACCTAACTATTGATTCAGTACACCATGTTGTCTTCTTCTGGTGAATTTTCCAATAAAACACCAGTCATTTTCCCCCACCAATATATGACATAACACATCCCTTTGTGCTCATCCAGGATGTAGGGAATTGAAGCAATACTGTTTCCCTCCTAGAATTTCTCCAGAATATGGATTGCCTGATCTGGGTGAGCACTAGGGGACTGCTATTCCAATTCTTCATTTCACCCCAAAGAAAGGAGAGAGGAGAGAGATGAAGAGGCTCTCCCTGGGTTACTTAATTAGTTACCAGGTGTGCTGAGTCTTAGGCCAGTACTAATCCCATTGACCACATTGTCTTGTAATTAAAAGCAAGAATCCAGATAAAATGCTTGATCATAGCAAATAAGTACTGCTTCCCTAACACCAGCCATTGGACTAATTTGCTTCTTTCCTGGACCAGCAAAGGACCATCTGAGATTTACACAGTGCTATAAAGTCTCTCAGTTTTTATCTCTACCATAGTGTAGGTTCCATCCAAGCATATTTGGATTCCCCTATGCTCAAACACAGATGGAGAAGCCTCCACATACCCTCTCTGCTCTGCATACTCCCTCCCTAATGCATAAAGACATGTCTGAACATATTTGATTTCTCCATTCTAAAAAACTAGCTCTAATGGAAAGGCTCATATTACTAAAAGGTGAAAGGGGATTCCCCAACTACCTCCAACTATCCAATGGGTGCTCTTCAGAGAATAATTATTGCCTTTTTCTAACACATCTGAAAAGGAGTGAGGAAGTTATTCCTACTCAACCACAGGGACTTAAAGTAGACACCAGGAAGAGGAAAGACCGGGACACACAGTGGGAGGCTGGAAACAGATTTCTGATAACATAAACTGTCTTGAAAAGAATGGATTAAAATTTTATAAATCCTTAGATTGCATTTTGAGAAAACTAGTTATAGATCAAATTCACTGTAGAGTGTTCCATCCACTTAAAAAAAAAAAAAGCTATGCTTCAAAAAAATTTCATAAATGCACAAAGTGTTGAGCAAATGGAATATTTTAAATAGCTTTATCAGCAACTTTGAAAACATCTTAAAAACAAGTGATGTTTGTTGGTCTCTGGGATTTGTTCCCATAGAAAATTTGGGATTAAAGTTACTGACTAAGGGCATATAATCTAGGAAGAAGGATTGAACTGGGGTCCAGCATGCTTGGTCAGTTGATGCCTGCTTCCTCCTAATCCCCCACCGTGGACACATTCAATGTGAATTGGCTTCCCTGGTGGTTCAGTTGGTAAGAATTCACCTTCATTGAGGGAGACCTGGGTTCGATCCTTGGGTTTAAGACAACTGAGTCATGGATCAGAAGTCTTGTTTGAAACATGTCATACTCTGTGCATATTTGTGTCTTTATCTGAAATATTGGGTCAGAAAAGAGCAAAGGCTTTGATTATGAGCCATTCAAATCCAAGCTCATCCACTTCTCAGTAATGATATTTAACATCTCTGAGCTTCATTTTCCTCTTCTCCAAAGTGGAAAATATAGCATCTATTTTATAGGAATTTTGTGAGAATTCAAATTATTCAAAGGTACAATGTCTCCATTGTGTGCAATTTTTTTTTTTAATGTTTTTTCATGTATTCCTTCCCACCTTCTCCCACATAGAGTTTTTGGGAGACAAAATAACAGAATATACATGCCTGACATATAATCATCACATAATAAGTGATCATTTCTTTTCCCCTCCCTTCCCACCTCACCATCATTATAATGAGGGTTTTGTGATAGCTAATTCCTAAAATCCCATCTAACTCTATAATTCTACTAATAAGTTCCCTGCTTCAACACTTAGCTTTATTTGTGCATCTTTGGATCCAGGAGAGTAGCAAGTTGGCACAGGTATTTAATTAGTATTTGTAGCATTAAATTTCCCCTACTATTAAGCAGGTTTGAGGTAAGATGCCTGCCCTCTGTGTTTCTAGAACTATACACACTGAAGGAAATGACTCAACTTCCTAAGTCGGGGGAGGCTACGAGAGGGAAGATACACCTGGCGGAGCACATCACGACAGGACTCACCTCCACAGGGGAGAGACCCCCGCCTCCTCGCTCTGTTCCCTTCACTGGGGAGCCTCCTCCTGACATCAGATGGCTGCTTCCAGAATTCAGCAGCATTCTCTAACAGTTGTTACATTTTAAAAGTACTGCATCAATGTGCTATTTTTAGCCATTGCCCACAGTGCAAACGGGGCCATCAAGGATCTCCCTTTGAACCTATATTTGATTATTGGCCAAATTTTCCATCTCCTGTTATAGGCTGTTTCAGAAACATCTGTTTTCATTAAAGAGTGATCAGGAAAGTGCTCTCACATTATAGAGGAAACAGGCTTTGTTCAATATGAATTGTTGGCACTATAAACCCTTGTTTCGAAGCTGAAGGAACAATCATCAACATCTGTGCCAAATCTAGGAAGACAGGCTGGGCCTCACTAACCACAAACCACAGGACTCAGTTCTGGGAAGAACTGCCCTAAAATGTAAGACTGGTGAAGTTCCAGGGTAAGGTCTCGATCACCCAGGTTTGGCACATATCACCCACGAAAAAAGAAAAGGAAACTCACGGAGCTATGCTCCATCCTGCTCTGGGACCCTCTTGATCTCAATTAGTCTGTGGACAGACGACTCTCCACTATACTCTCTTCTTCCTCTGCCTCTTCTTCAAAGATTAAAATATTGAATTTGGGTCACTTCAAAAACTTAAAGAATTCACCTTCTCTCCTGTCCAATTTCCACCCTTATTACTCTAAGTCATCCTATAGTCTTGATATATTGTCTAATATGTATACATTTGATTTCAGTATTGGTCATTTGGTGATGTCCATGTGTAAAGTCATCTCTTGCGTTGTTGAAAAAGGGTATTTGCTATGACCTATGCATTCTCTTGGCAGAATTCAGTTAGTCTTTGCCCTGTCTCATTTTGTTCTCCAAGGCCAAACTTGCCTGTTACACCAGGTACCTCTTGACTTCCTACTTTTGCATTCCAATCCCCTATGATGAGAAGGAGATCATTTTTGATGTTAGTTCTAGGAGGTATCCTAGGTATTCATAGAACTGGTCAACTTTAGCTTCTTCAGCAGTGGTTGTAGAGGCATAGACTTGGATTACTGTGATATTGAATGGTTTGCCTTGGAAATGAACAGAGATCATTCTGTCACTTTTGATGTTGCACTGCATTTTGGACTCTTTTGTTGATTATGAGGGCTACTTCATTTCTACTACGGGATTCGTGACCACAACAGTAGATATAATGGTCATCTGAATTAAATTCGCCATTCCTGTCCATTTTAGTTCACTGATTCCTAAGATGTTGATGTTTACTCTTACCATCTCCTGCTTGACCACGTCCAATTTACCTTGATTCATGGACCTACCATTTCAGGTTCCTATCCAATACTGTTCTTTGTGACATCAGATTTTGCTTTCATCACAAGACACATCCACAACTGAGCATCATTTCCACTTTGGCCCAGCCTCTTAATTCTTTCTGGGGATATTAGTAGTACTCCTCCACTCTTCCCCAGTAGCATATTGGACACCTTCAGACCTGGGGGACTCATCATTCGGTGTCATATCTTTGTGTCCTTTCATACAGTTCATGAGTTTCTCACACCAAGTATACTAGGCTGGTTTGCCATTCCCTCCTCCAGGGGATCACATTCTGTCAGAACTCTCCACTATGACCCATCCGTCTTGGGTGGCCCTACACAGCATGGCTCATAGCTTCATCTCATTGTGCAAGCCCCTTTATCATGACAAGGCAGTGATCATGAAACCATTCAATCTTAAGGGAAATCAACCCTGAATACTCATTAGAAGGACTGATGCTGAAGTTGAAACTCCAGTATTTTGATCATCTGATGTGAACACCTGACTCACTGGAAAAGTCTCTGATGCTGGGAAAGATTGAGGGCAGAGGAGAAGAGTGTGTCAGAGGATGAGGTGGGTGGATGGCATCACTGATGCAATGGACATGAACTTGGGCAAACTTTGGGAGATGGTGAGGGACAGAGAAGCTTGGTGTCCTGCAGTCCATGAAATCACAAAGAGTCAGACATGACTGGGTGACTGAAAAACAACAACGATCTATACAATGATGTTAACAGTATAAAAGACATTTATTGTGCATCTACAGTGCATACAGCACTAAGATGTTCAACATGTGGTCTTGTTATAAAAGAACCAACAGACCTAGAGAGAAACTATAACATATATAGGAATAACTACCATGCAATGAAGCAAAAGTTAGTGTCTTCAAATTGGTAGAATTCAGACGAGAGAAAGATGATTTCCAACTGGATCAGCAAGTAAAGGAATGGCCTGTGAACAGGCCTTTTAAGGATTTTAGTAGGTGATGATTGTTGGGGGAAGTACTTTGCAGGTAACAGGAAAGGCAGAAGAAAAGAAGTATCCTAGAAACCAAAGGCAAGACAGGAACTTAGCCATCAAAAACATTCCAACCAGTCCCTTTCTGTAATGAGTTAGATGACTGATAAATACAGAAAACCACTTACAAAGCAAGGTTTACAGACTTCACATATTCATAAGTGCTAAATGGCACTGTGCATGGTGAGTTAGGAAGAAGACACCTGACAGAGATAGGTGATGAACTGGACACTAAAGGATGGGCTTGGGTTTGTATGGGCAGCAGAGAAGGCATTCCAGGAAAGTAAAACAACTGAGCTAAGACATCACCTCTATGAACCCCTTTCTTCCATTTTCTTAAACATACCCACTCATTCCTTCATCTGTATTTATTGAGCACCTAATATGTGCTAGGCATGAGAGATATAGGAGTAATTGTGTGGTATCATGAGTCTCTTGTTGGCATTTACTGTATTGTGGGGATGACATCAAATAAGCCCAAAAACAATTAGAATTCAATTGCAATTGTGATAATTACAGTGAAGAAAAAGTACAGGGTATTTTGAACACTTGTAATTGGAATCCAGAATTTGGTTTTCCCTTTAGAAGTTCTTTTTAAATTCCAAACAGGTGCCAGCATATCCCACTTTCTCTAAAGCGAGCCCATGGCCCATGCCATCTTCTCCCAGTACTCTGGGGCTCTGTGGACCTCCTTGTGGGTTCTCTAGTCCCCTTGCCTTTTAAGGACCTGAATTGGTATTACCAGTTTATCCTCAATACTGGCTGCACCAGGCCTGTGATGGCCTTGGGAGCTGTCCTTGCCTGTCCACATCCCCTAGACCAGCTGCTGTCAGCATTGGCTGCTGATAGTTCACAACTGCTCCCATCTCAGGAAAAGCACAGGAAATGCCTAGAAGTTGCCCCAAACATGGGTGCATGTGAGCATAGGTGTAAATGCAGCAGACACCCCCAACCCACTCCACCCCCTGCCATGACCCATAGAGACAGGGACGCAGAAGCCCAAGCTTCTTACCTCCGGTGAAACAAGTCTGTGGTGTCATTCAAGCTCCAGAGTGTTCTAGTTTAGGCCAGACTCCACCCGGCCCACGTCTTTGCCCAGCATCTTCCTGGACCCCATCCTGGCCCCCTCACAGGTTCGCCTGAGACCTCTGCCTCCATAAATCACTTGCTCAAAAATCCCCACTCCAGCTCTGCTTTTAGGAAACCCACCTAAACTCTGTCCATTTCTGGATGCTGGACTGCCTTCTAATTGCAAATTTCCCACCCCCTCCCACACTTTGTGATTTCTCCTTCAATGTGCTGCATAAGATGCCAATAAGCAGTGAAATCAGACCAGCAGTCAAACAAGGGAAAGAAAGGAACAAAAGGTCCTGAGCTAATCATTCCCTGAAATAAATGCTGGTTAACAATACAGCCAGACACATTATACAGAATTCTCACTCTTTAAGGCTTTTCACTTGATAAAGCATTTTTAAGCATTCATTTCCCGCATAACACATATTTCCCGTTCTAAAACTTTTTAATATGCTAATATTAATAGCACTTTATTGAGGTATTTATATACAGTAGCATGCACAAACCTCAAGACTACAGCTCAATGAATTTTGCCATTTAATTCATACAAATGTCACTCAGATAAAGACATAGAACCTTTTCTGCACCTCAAAATGTTCTCCAGTCAGTCTAGGCTTTCTATCCCCCAAGAGAGGCAAATTCTGTTTTAATTTCTCTCACTATAACAAGTTTTTATATAAATGCAGTCATATAGTATATCTTTTCTGCCTGGCTACTTTTATTCAACATTTTTTGGACTTCAGTCCATGTTGTTGTGTGTGTTAGTTTGTCCCTTTGCATTGCTGAGTAGTACATGTCTGACTCTTTGCGGCCCCATGGACTTGCCAGGCTCCTCTGCCCATGGAATTCTCCAGGCCAGAATACTGGAGAGGGTTGCTGTTCCCTTCTCCAGGGGATCTTTCCAACACAGGGATTAAAACCCAGGTCTCCCACATTGCAGGTAGATTCTTTACCAGCTGAGCTAAAATGGAAGCCCTTTCAAAAGTATCCCATTGGATGGATACACCACAATTTGTATTTCTCCAGTCTCCAGTTGATGGATTTTTATGTTGTTTCCAGGATTGGGCAATTATACACAAGTCTGCTATAAATCTCCTTATAGACCCCATGTTAAAAGGGTTTATAATTAGCTATAGAAAGTCTATATAGTGAATCTTTCTTTCCTATTGTATAGTTAGAAAGCAATAAATCTATGCCATGGAGGAAAAAATCCAAGGTAATAAATCTGCAGACTAAGATCATGGGAGGGAGATTAGGCTTGAGTTCAGGGTGACTGCATGCTCATTTGTGTCCAACTCTTTGCGACCCCATGGACAGTAGCCAGGCTCTGCTGTCCATGGAATTTTCCAGTCAAGAATACTGGACTGAGTTGCCATTTCCTACTCCTGGGATCTTCCTGATCCAGGGATCAAGCCTGCATTTCCTGCATTGGCAGGCAGATTCTTTATCACTGCACTACCTGGAAAACCTGAGTTCAGTAGGCAGCTTTAAGACACCCAGAAGCCAGGGAAGCAGGGTCTGGGAGGCAGGCTGTTCCAACCCAGTGGTCCCTCATGTTCAGCACCTTCATGCACTTGATCTCAGCATGGAATTGTCAGCTATCTGCGTTCATTTACCTACAACAAATAGATTATCAGAACTGGGGTATTCCCCTAGACTTGTGTGAGGACACCAGATTCAGCTCACAGTAGTCAGTTATTCAACATAAAAGATATTCAGTTGAACATGAAATCCTAATAGGATTTCTAGGGCAGTGGTCCCCAGCCTTTTTGGCACTAGAGACTGGTATCGTGGAAGATAACTTTTGCATTTTATTTCTATTATTATTACATTGTGCTATGTAATGAAATAATCATACAAATCACCATAATGCAGAATCAGTGGGGGTCATGGACTTGTTCTTCTGCAACTAGAGAGTTTCATCTGGGGGTAATGGGAGACAGTGACACATGAAGTGCATTGCTTGTTTCCAGTCTACTCTATCACCTCGTTTTGATTGGTGTCACCAGAGAAAATCCTGCTACACAAAGGTAGGATGTTGGAAATGGAAGCAGGCTTTTCAGTACTTTTTTGGCAGCCTCAAGATATTCCACTTTGACTTGACTCCAGTATGTACGGAGATTTGAAGTTGTCTCAAATATACTTTAAAGGCCACCATCATTTGCAATCTCAAGCAGTTGACCTCTTCTAGCACAAAGTTGATTCACCTGGCTTATTCACAAATGGGTCGCAGATTCATTCCTTGCCAGTTTGGATGTCTTTTGTGATTGGGAAATAATGCTCAAACTCTTTTGAAAGCTGAGATAGGTGATCGTGAACCATCTGGGAGAAAGAAGGCTCTTGCTCAGTCTCTTTCAAAATCTCTGCTAATGTTTGAAACATTTCAAAAATCCCTATGTTCACTTGTTGCCCTCATAATTCCAGTTTGGGTTTGAATGAAAACATTTTAACTGCTGACTTGAACACAGTTGTCATTCTCCCTTGAAGTGACAAGTTGAGTTCATTAAGCAGGTTGAATATGTCACACAAGAAAGCAAATTTTGTGACTTGTTCTGGGTTACTGAAATGTCTGCAAGTGGAGACTGTTTTCCTAAAAGAAGTCTCTGGAGCAGCTCTCATAACTCAGAAACTCTGGCCAGTGATCTACCTTTAGAAAATCATCTCACTTCTTTGTATAAGAGAAGACGTGTGTACTCTGCATCCATCTCCTCACAGAGTTGCACAAACAGACATGAGTTAAAGGCATGCACTTTACTGTGGTTGATCATCCTGCAAAACATTGTTAAGTTCAGGAGACAGTTTAGAGTTAGTTAGCATTTCTGTATGGATAACTCAGTACATAGACTCACATTCAGAGGCAATCTCTATGACCCAAGTAGTAAAGGACTGGTGCTGAATCTGCAACTCCAATACTTTGGCCACCTGATGTGAAGAACTGGCTCATTGGAAAAGACCCTGATGCTGGGAAAGATTGAAGGTAGGAGGAGAAGGAGATGACAGAGGATGAGATGGTTGGATGGCATCACCAACTCAATGGACATGAGTTTGAGCAAGTTCCAGAAGTCGGTGATGGACAGAGAGGCCTGGCATGCTGCAGTCCACAGGGTCACAAAGAATTGGACATGACTAAGCAACTGAGCTTAACTGAACTGAGAGAAACCAGAAGACTGTCCAGTCACAGCAGTTGCTCTGTTCATGCATGTAACAACACAAATTGAATAGTCTGAACCTGTGGTGTTGGTTGGCCACAAAAGTACACATAACATATCCTCATACACATTCTTCTGAAAAAAATATATTGCACAAAAACCAGCATTGTTGCCTTGTTCTCAACATCGGTAGACTCGTCAACCTGGAGCATAGTACAATGACGCCTCTCTAATAATTGTTCCTCAATATCCTCTGGCTATTTCATCCATTCATCTAGTTATGGTGCTAGCTGAAAGAGGAACATATACCATCTTTTGAACTTCAGCCTCTCCTAAAAGTTCATGAAAAATGTCCACAGTAGCAGTCAAGATCAACTTTTCACCAATAGTAAAGGACATCTTAGCTTTCCAATGTAATTACTACTAATAATGATGTGCCCAGTGCAGACACATTTTTTTTGGTTCAAGCTCTTTTTTTGCCATCATCAGATTGACACATTTAATAAACATCTCCATAAAATGTATAATTTTTACTTTATAACAGCTACCCCTAACATCAAGGTAATTTTTTTTAATTTTTTAATTGAAGGACAATTGCTTTACAGAAATTTATGGTTTTCTGTCATATATCAACAAGAATTAGCCATGGGTACACCCATGTACCTCCTGGACCTCCCTTCCATCCCTCCCTCCCATCTCCCTCCCCATCCCACTCTTCAGCCTGTCACAGAGCCCCTGTTTGAGTTCCCTGAGTCATTTGTCACAGCAAATTCCCATTGGTTACCTACTTTACATATGGTATTGTACATTTCTATATTACTCTTTCCATACAGCTCCCCTTCTCTCTCCTCTCCTCCTCCCTATGTCCATAGGTCTGTTCTCTATGTCTGTTTTTCCACTGCTGTCCTGAAAATAAATTTATTAGTACAATCTTTTTAGATTCCATATATATCAGTAAATGTCAGTAAATGATATTTATATTTCCCTTTCTGACTTACTTCACTTTGTATAATAGGCTCTAGGTTCATCCACTTCATTAGAACAGATTTAGAGGTGTTCTTTTCATGGTTGAGTAGTATTCCATTGTATATATGTACCACATCTTCTTTATCCATTCATCTGTCAATGGAGATCTAGTTGCTTCCTTGTTCTAACTATTGTAAATAGTGCTGCAATGAACATTAGGGTACATTTGTCTTTTTCAATTTTTATTTCCTCAGGGTATATGCCTAGGAGTGGGATTGCTGGGTCATGTAGTCTTCTTCCTAGCTTTTTTTTTTTTTCCTTGCCAGCATTTGTTATCTCTTTTATTCTTTTTCTTTTTCTTTTTTTATTGAAAGATAATTGCTTTACAGAATTTTGCTGTTTTCTGTCAAACCTCAACATGAATCAGCCATAGGTGTACATATCTCCCCTCCCTTTTGAACCTCCCTCCCATCTCCCGCCCCATCCCACCCCTCTAGGTTGATACAGAGCCCCTGTTTGAGTTTCCTGAGCCACACAGCAAATTCCTGTTGGCTATCTATTTTACATATGGTAATGTAAGTTTCCATGTTATTCCTAGCTTTTTAAGGAATCTCCATACCATCTTCCATAGTGGCTCTATCAGTTTACATTCCCACTAGCAATGCAAGAGTGTTCCCTTTTCTCCACACCCTCTCCAGCATTTATTGTTTGTAGACTTTTTAATGATGGCCAATCTGACTGGTGTGAGGTGGTATCTCATTGTAGTTCTGATTTTCATTTCTCTAATAATGAGTGATGTTGAGCATCTTTTCATATGCTTGTTAGCCATCTGTATGTTTTCTTTAGAGAAATGTCTCTTCGGGTCCCTTTCCTACTTTTTATTGGGTTGTTTGCTTTTCTGGTATTGAGTTTTATGAGTTGCTTATATATTTTGGAAATTAACTCTTAGTTGTTTCCTTTGCTATTATTTTCTCCCATTCTGAGGGCTGTCTTTTCACCTTGCTTGTAGTTTCCTTTGCTGTGCAAAAGCTTTTAAGTTTAATTAGGCCCCACTTGTTTATTTTTGCTTTTATTTCCATTACTTAAGGGGGAGGGTCATAGAAGATCTTGTTTGATTTACGAGTGCAGACACATTTGATGAAGTGGATGTTGTTCAGTCACTCAACCGTGTCCAACTCTGTGACCCCATGGTCACAGAGCATGCCAGACTGCATGCACTGCAGCATGCCAGACTTCCCTGTCCTTCACTACCTCCCAGAGTTTGCTCAAATTCATGTCCATTGAGTCAATGATGCCATCCAATCATCTCATCCTCTGCCCCCCGCCTTCTCCTCATGCCTTCAATCTTTCCCAGCATCAGGGTATTTTCCAATGAGTCAGCTCTTCACATCAGGTGGCCAAAGTACTGCAGTTTCAACTTTAGCATTTGTCCTTCCAATGAATATTCAGGGTTGATTTCCTTTATTTTGACTGGTTTGCTCTCTTGATCTCTCAAGAGTTTTCTCCAGCAACACAGTTTGAAAGCATCAATTCTTCAGTGCTTAGCCTTCTTTATGGTCCAACTCTCACATCTGTACATGACTACTGGAAAAACCACAACTTTAACTATGTAGACTTTTGTCAACAAAGTGATGTCTCTGCTTTTTAATATGCTGTCTAGGTTTCACATAGCTTTACTTCCAAGGAGCAAGCATCTTTTCATTTCATAGCTGCAGTCATCATTCCAGTGATTTTGGGGCCCAAGAAAATAAAGTCTGTCACTGTTTCCAATTTTTTCCCATCTATCTGCTATGAAGTTATGGGACCAGATTCCATAATCTTAGTTTTTTGAATGTTGAGTTTTAAGCCAGCTTCTTCACTTTCCTCTTTCACCTTCATCAAGAGGCTCTTTAATTCCTCTTCAATTTTTGCCTTTAGGGTGGTGTCATCTGCATATTTGAAATTATTGATATTTCTCCTGGCAATCTTGATTCCAGCTTGTGATTCATTCAGCCTGGCATTTCACATGATGTACACTGCATATAGATTAAATAAGCAGAGTGACAATAAACAGCCTTGACATACTTCTTTCCCAATTTTGAACCAGTCCATTGTTGCATGCCCGGTTTTAACTGTTGCTTCTTGACTTGCATATAGATTTCTCAGGAGGCAGGTAAAGTGGCCTAGTATTCCCATCTCTTTAAGAATTTTCCACAATTTGTTGTGCTCCTCACATAAGTGGTAGCCTTCAATAATTACTTCTGTTCTTCATGTTCATGTTTTTTTTTTCCTTTGGAAAAACTCTGAAGGCTTGTCTTTTAATGCAGGGTGCTTGGTCTCCACATGGCGAAGCAGTTTTGAAAGTTTTGTGGCTTTATTGGATAGCCAGTCAACCACATATTATATATATATAAGCAGGCTTGGAGAATGTGAATCATTTATTGCAAGAACCCTATAATTTAAGCAGGACTCTTTGTATTTTCTTTTAAATGCAGCTTTCTTTTTGTTGGCAGTCTTAGAGTCTTCTGTCTCATCCCTGGGCCTTTCCCCCCTTTTCAAAGAAGCTCTCCAGTAACTGTTTTATACTCATTTTGGTTAGGGTTAGCTTGTGGGCTTATCAAAACTATGACAGACAAGTGCACAGCACAAGAAAGATGCATGGATAGAAGTGGTAAATAAAATAATGGGCAGGCCATTTGCAGACTCAAATAAGTGTTGGAGTCTGACCTAAAGCCTGCCACCAGATGCAACTGTACAATAGAAGCACATCAACTCACTTGCCACTATACAGCCTTTCACCAGATGCAGCTTAACTCTCACTTTCCACTCAATGATACAGTTTTGATATGAGTCTGTTAGTAATTGATTTACTATGGCCTCTGAGCAGTCAAACCTCTCTGCTAATGATAATCTGTATTTGCAGCCACTTCCCAATCCTAGCATCACCACCTCAGCTCCACCTCAGATCATCAGGCATTAGATTCTCATAAAGAGCATGCAACCTAGATCCCTCACATGGGCAGTTCACAGTAGGATTTGCACTCCTATGAGAATCTAATGCAGCCACTGATATGACAGAAGGTGGAGCTCAAGCAGTAATATGAGGGATGAGGAGCAGCTATAAATACAAATGAAGCTTCACTCGCTGGCCTGCTACTCACCTCCTGTTCCAAAATCTGATTCCTAATGGTACCAGTCCATGGCCCAGGGTTTGGTATCCCACCCTTAAGTAGGACAGCCCCCACTTAAGGGATTTATTTTCCAGTACAGGAAATTCTCAAAAGCCCACATGCGTTTTACAGCCCATACTAAACTCACTTCCTTCTTTACTAATTTCTTTACAGCAGGCTTCCACATATTGAGTATGACATTTTTGTCTTGAATTATTAAAGTCTTGAATATTTGTCTTGAATATTTGTCTTGAATTATTAAACTTTATAAAAACTCAATTATTTAACATTTACAGCCACATAAGAGCTAGGTCCCATTATTATTCTCATTTTACAATTGAATAAATAGGCACAGGGAAGTTAAGTAACTTGCCCAAGTTCTGCAGCTACCAAAGTCATGCTGCTATGTCTACTGGCTTGTTTTATGTCATTTTTAGTACTGAACCATGAAGATGGCTAAGAAGATTGCCCTATAAAATAGCAATTATATTTATCTATAAGCCACAGACTCAAGAATATAGTACACAGCTAAGACCAAAAAAATGGAAAAACAACAAAATATATGGGTTTTCCAGGGTCCTGAAAAGCTGAAAGTGGACACATAATAATATGCCCAAGTCTTTAAAACACTGGAGACCCCAGGATGGGGACATGGCCTTGTTGCTCCCGTGGCTGGTTGGAAAATTAGGAAGGACCTGAATGCCATGAACAGTTCCTATTTGGGGCACAGTTTATTTGCAGCAAATTTCCCCAGGGCAGCATACAGGTCACATGTGTTAAAGAGCTTCATGTTGAGAGCAATGCACTTGGTCTATGGCAGGGTCCTCCAAGTTTGGCATGAAGAGAAGGAACTTGGGATAACAAGATCAACTACACTGCATGCACCCCTGCACTGACTGGTCCCTTAGTTTCTGATGTGATTCCATGTCCTTAGAAACAATTTATCTTTAAAATGATGAGGGGTGATATTTTCCTAAAAATTGATAGCCCGCCAGAGATGTCATAAAAAAGGTTAAAAGAAAAGCAAATACCTTGGGTCCCCAGTTAGAGCCTTTTTACTCTTATTTGACATAGAAGTCTAACAAACATAAAAGAGAAAAGAAATAGAGCAGATGCAAGGCCACACATAGCAAGAGAAAAGATCCCTGAGCCCTGACAAGCAGAAAGTAAGAACTCGAAGACTATAATTCAGCTTTGTTGTTATTCAGTCACTAAGTCATGTTTGACTCTTTGTGACCTCATGATCTGCAACATGTCAAGCTTCCCTATCTTTCACTATCTTCCAGAGTGTGCTTAAGTTCATGTCCATTGAGTCGGTGATGCCATCCAACTACCTCATCCTCTGTCTCCCCCTTCTCCTCTTGCCCTCAGTCTTTCCCAGGATCAGGGTCCTTTCCAACAAGTTGGCTGTTCCTATCAGGTGGCCAAAGGAATGGCACTTGTGCTTCAACATCAGTCCTTTCAATGAGTATTAGCGTTGATTTCCTTTAGGGTTGACTGGCTTCAACTCCTTGCAGTCCAAAGGATTTTCAAGAGTCATGTTTAGCACCACAATTCAAAAACATCAATTCTTTGGTGCTCAGCCTTGTTTATAGTCCAACTCCACACAGTTGACTATTGAAAAAGACATAGCTTTGACTATGTCTTTGTCAGAAAAGTGATGTCTCTGCTTTTTAATATAGTCTAGTTTGTCATAGCTATTCTTCCAAGGAACAAGCGTCTTTTAATTTCATGGGTGCAGTCACCATCTGCAGTGATTTTTAGAGCCCAAGAAAATAAACCCTGTCACTGTTTCCACTTTTTCCCCGTCAATTGCAACAACATTATGGGACCAAATGCCATGATCTTGGTTTCTTGAATGTTGAGTTTTAAGCCAGCTTTTCCACTCTCTTCTTTCACCCTTTCCAAGATGCTCTTCATTTTCTCTTCATTTTCTGCCATCTTCTGCCTCTTCATTTTCTGCCATTAGAGTGGTATTATCTGCATATTTGAGGTTGCTGATATTTCTCCCAGAAATCTTGATTCCAGCTTGTGATTCATCCAGTCTTACATTTCACATGATGTTCCCTGCACATTACTTAAATAAGCAGGGTAATAATATACAGCCTTAACATACTCCTTTCCCAATTTTGAACCAGTCTGTTGTTCCATGTCCAGTTCTAACTGTTGCTTCTTGACCTGCATATAGGTTTCTCACGAGGCAGGTGAGGGGGTCTGGTTTTCCCATCTCTTTAAGAATTTTCCACCGTTTGTTGTAATCCACACAATCAAAGGCTATAGCGTAGTCAATGAAGCAGAATTAGATGGGTTTTTTTGGAATTCCTTTGCCTTTTCTATGATCCAGTGGATGTTGGCATTTTGATCTCTGGTTCCTCTGCCTTTTCTAAATCCAGCTTGTGCATCTGGATGTTCTCAGTTCAAGTACTGCTGAAGCCTAGCTTGAAGGATTTTGAGCATTACCTTGCTAGTATGTGAAATGAGCACAATTGCATGGCAGTTTGAACATTCTTTGGCATTTCCTTTCTTTGGAATTGGAATGAAAACTGACCTTTTCCAGTCCCATGGCCACTGCTGTGCTTTCCAAATTTGCTGACATATTGAGTGGAGCATTTTAATAGCATCATCTTCTAGGATTTGAAATAACTCAGCTAGAATTCCATCACTTCCACTAGCTTTGTTCGTAGTGATGCTTCCTAAGGCCCACTTTGTCAGGATGCATTTAACAGCAGGCTTCCTGTGTGCTGTTTTGGATCTGTCAGGAAACCTTTGGCCCTTATTAATTCCTGAATATTCAGGAATTAAGAGGAGAAGCGAGCCTTTCCTGGGGTTGAGGAATCCAGGCATTTCCTTTGTTAGTTTCTCTTTATGGTGATAAGTACCCTCTTCTCTCTTTAATAGGGATCACCTTGTGTTTTTAAAGTCTGGAATTTTAACCTTTATCTTTGCTGAGAATCACTACCTTGTAAGACAGTATATATGCCCACATCCTGTTGATTAAAACACCTTTGCTCTATCAGAGCTTTGGTCCCTGTGCCTTTGTTTCTTTCTTTCTTTCTTTCTTTCTCTCTCTCTCTCTCTTTCTTTCTTTCTCTTCCTCTCTTTCTCTTTATCTCTCTATTTCTGGCTGATTCCCTGGAACGCGAAAGCCGGCTGCGAAACCCAGGGAATATTAGCCTCTTTCCTTCTTTCACTTTCTCATCGTCGACTCCAGACCACCAGGTTCCAGTCCATTAGAGGACCAACACACTTGACTTTGCACTCCAGGATATCTGGATCTAGGTAAGTGATGACACCATCGTGGTTATCTGGGTCATTAAGACCTTTTTGGTATAGTTCTTCTGTGTATTCTTGCTACCTCTTCTTAATCTCTTCTGTGTCTCTCAGGCCCTTGCATTTCTCTCCTTTATTGTGCCCATCTTTGCATGAAATTTTCCCTTGTTATTTCCAATTTTCGTGAAGAGATTTCTACTCTTTCCCATTCTATTGTTTTCCTCTATTTCTTTGCATTGTTCATTTAAGAAGGCTTTCTTATCCCTCCTTGCTATTCTCTGAAACTGCATTCAGTTTGGTATATTTTTTTCCTTTGTTCTTTGCCTTTCACATCTCTTCTTTTCTCATTTATTTGTAAGGTCCCCTCAGACAACCACTTTACCTTGTTGCGTTTCTTTTTTTTGGGGGGGGGGGGCAGGAGCGGGGAGTGATGGTTTTGATCAACACTTCCCATACAATGTTACGAATCTTTGTCCATAGATCTTCAGGCACTCTGTCTACCAGATCTAATCCCTTGAATCTATTTGCCACCTCCACTGTATAATCATAAGAAATTTTATTTAGGTCATATCTGAATGGTCTAGTGTTTTTCCCTACTTTCTTCAGGTTAAGCCTGAATTTTGCAATAAGGAGCTCATGATCTGAGCCACAGTCAGCTTCAGGTCTTGTTTTTGCTTTTAGTCATGCTTATTTTCCATATTTCTGGTGATCTACCACCTAGGACTTTGCTGGACCTCCCAGGGCTAGTCAATTCCTAGAAACAGCAGACAACTCACTTGAGAACATGTCATTCATATCAAACTCATCAACCCAGAACCCAAACCCCAGCTACCTCCTTTATCAAGCTCCCACACTCATGGCACTTTCCACCTTCTCTATTCACCCCAGGGCCAGGTACCAGGCCGCCAGGGAGATCTCCTACGCTCCAGAGCCTGCTGAAATTATTCAAACTAGCCAAGCCTAAGCCTATTTACCCTGCCTCATTTATTCCTTCCCACGGTGACTACAGTAAAAGTTCTTGCCCAAGTTTTCCACTTCTGTGTCCTGGTCAACACTGGTGCTTCCCCATATGGCCCTGCCTGACATGACATGCATCCTGTTTCTAGGTATCTGTGAGTTAAAAACTTCTTACTTCATGACCACCATTTCCATTTCCACATGTCTTACCACCGCCGATTAAAACAAATATCAGCTACTCTTGAAACATCATATTACATCATAGTATACAACATGAAATTCATAGTGACAACCCTAAGTCATCAAGAAAATGAATAAATCCTGGTAGAACCTAAATGACAAAGCACAAATATATATTTAATCCATTATACATAAACAGAATAACATTTCTTTCTGTTTTGTTTTTGTTTTTTTGCTTTGATGCTTTCTTTGTATAAGTGTTACAGACTCATAGCAAAAATAGAGAGAGAGAGAGAGAGGCAGACAGATGATAGATCACTAAACAGTAAAGAAACACATACAGCATGTTAAATGAAAAATAGTAGTTCTCTTCTACCTTATTACCCCTATTTTTGCAATTAACAGTGTTTTGTGTATCATTTCAAGTATTTTTACATGATGACTCGCATTTCCACTTATTTTTATTTATACCAAATCAGATGGTACTAGACACATTGTTCTGTAACTTGCTTTAGTTTACTTTACGTAATTCTTATTACTCTTTCTTCTTTTTTTAATCTAAGCCGCAAATATTTACATTTTAGAAAGTGATTTAAAAGTTTTAAAAGTAGTGGAACTGATATGCAGAGAGCAAGATATTGCGCAGCACAGAGTACAGAAAACCTCTTTATTCTTTTCTATGCCAATTTCAGGATCTATTCCTAAATTTTAGCAGCTGTATATTAAGTGGGGTCTAGCCTTACACTGTCCCATGCAGTAGCCATTAATCACATGTGACTACTTATATCTAATTTACATTACATTAAATTAAAATTTTAGTTCTTCAGTTGCACTAGCCATATTTCAAGGGTTGAATGGCCACATGCAGCTAATGGCTGCCATATTAAACAAGGCAGATACAGGAAAAAACATTTTCTTTTTTAATTATTTTTATTGAAGTATAGTTGAATTACAATGTTGTGTTAATCACAGCTGTACTGCAAAGTGACTCTTAAACATATACATTCCTTTTCATATTCTTTTCTAGTATGATCAATCACAGAATATTGAATACAGTTCCCTGTGTTATCCAATAGGATTTTGTTGTTTATCCATTCTATTTATACCAGTTTTCATCTGCAAATCCCAAACTCCCAATCCAACCCTCTCCCACTCCCTTCCCTCTTGGCAACCAGCAGACTATTCTCTATGTCCCTGATTTTCTTTCTGTTTCATAAATAGGTTCGTTTGTGTGATATTTTAGATTTCACATATAAGTGATATCATATGGCATTTGTCTTTGTCTTTCTGACTTACTTCACTTAGTATAATAATCTCTAGTTGCAATCTATGTTCCTGCAAGTGACACTATTTTGTTCTTTTGATGGCTGAGTAGTATTCCATTGTATCTATGTATCATATCTTCTTTATCTATTCATCTGTCAATGGACATTTATGTTGTTTTCATGTCTTGGCTATTGTGAATAGTGCTGCTATGAACATAAGGGTGGATGTATCTTTTTGAATTAGTTTTGTCTGGATATATGCCCAGGAATGAGACTGCTGGATCATATGGTAATTCTATTTTTCATTTTCTGAGGAACCTCCATACTGTTCTCCATAGTGGCTGCACCAACTTATGTTACTACCAACAATGTAAGATGTAAAATGGTCCCTTTTCTTCTCCACACCCTCTCAAGCACTTGTTATTTGAGGACTTTTTGATGATGGCCATTCTGCCCAACATGAGGTGATACTTCATTGTAGTTTTGATTTGCATTTCTCTAATAAATAACAATGTTGAACATCTTTTCATGTGCCGATTGGCCACTTGCATTTAGATAGAACATTTACATCATGACAAAAACTTCTATTGGATATCCTTGGTATAACTGTTATACGTTTAGAGAGAGCTATATACAGAATATTGAAAATAGAAGAGCTGAGAAGCCAAATGAGACCAGAGAAGCAGTCAAGTACTAAAGACAGCAGTAAGCTGCTCTGCCCCAAGACAACAGGGATCTTAGGAAAATTTGTTATTTCCAGTACCCTATGACTGAGTGATCTGACAGAAATTGAGTCCATGGAAAAGACACAGCCACTTCTGGAGATGCTGCTCAAAAAGTAGAGAACAAAGAAAAATAAACCTCCTACCACCTTCCCACCTTCTTCAATTATTTCCAATTGGCCCCATTCAGCATGAAGCTAGCAGTCAGAGGAGCCTGGGAAAAGCAGCCAGCAGGATAAGGAGGGGATATGTACAACATGCACGACACCTAGAGGGGAGGTAGAGCCTAGTTAATCAGGAGAGTGGCAGGCACTCTGAGGAAGCAAAGACCTCATCAATGGAACTAGGGTGGTACCCAGGGAACAGACCCTGAAGGCCCGTGGAGGCAGCCTAAACACCTATGGGTCTTGTGAAAAATGTCATGATCAGATTTGTATTTTAGGAAGATGATTGGCTAGGCCAGCAATCCTCCAAATGTGTGTTTCTGGACCATCAACATCTACATCACCTGGAAACTAATTAGAAATGTACATTCTCAAGTCCCAGCCCAGGCCTGGGTCAGAGTTCTGAGGGTGGGGCCCTGCAGGCTGTGCATTAAGGAGTCCTCCAGATGACTCTGACTCCTGCTGGAGTTTGAGAACCCCTGTGCTAGTCTGGAGGTAGGAAGACTAAAGGAGATCTAAGTGAGAGATGATGAGGGTCTGGTTAGGACTGGGACATGGAGAGGGTACTTGAGAACAATGAGAGAAGGGACTGGCAGGCCTGGTGATGAGGCAGACGTGGCAACAGGGCGAGAGAAATCCATCAAGAACAAGCAGAGGCTGCCCACGTGAGGAGGTTCATGGGATACCAGACAGAAGCCTTGTGAACTCAAATACATTTAAGCACTGAACAGCTACTGAGGTGCCATGCCAAGAAACTGCAGAGAAGGCGTGGCCTCTGCCATTCAGAACCTGACAGCTGACACGGATTCTGCAGCCGAACGCTGATGCCTAAACTCCCTCCACTAGATTAAAGAAAGCATCTGCCTTCCCCAAATATGCAGAAGGTCCGCACAGGGCCCCCCACAGAATCTGCATCCTTCCTGAGCACCAGCATCTAGAAGAGGCCGGACACCAACAACGCACACCCCGGGAATCCCTCAGAGAGGGGTTGCACCTCTCTCTTTTCTTTACCCCAAACAGGGAGTGCAGGGTTTAGACCAGCCCCATCCAACTGAAACGTCAGGCAAGCCACACAGGTAAGTTTAAATTTTCTAGTAACCTCATTAGAAAAAGTCAAAAGAAACCAGCAAAATTAAGTTTAATAATGTACTTTATCTAAGCCAACACTCAACCTGTAGTCAATATTAACAAACTATTAACAAGATATCTTACATTTTTTTTTCTCTCATATTAAGTCCTCGAAATTGTATGTGCTGGCCTCACTCACAGCACATTCCAACTTCAACTCCCCCTATTTCTAGTGCTCAGCAGCCACATGGATCTGGTGGCTCCCATGTTGGGAAGTGCAAGTTTAGAAGATAGTAATTGCTTGTTTGGGCTTTCCTGAATAAATAGAATAAATGTGGGCACTCTTTCCCACAGGTTTGTGACAAGCAGTGATGCCATCTGGTTGCCATTGTTCTGTGGGAGGGGAAACAGGGGACCAATGGAGGTGAGGGAAGAGAAATAAAAAGAATTTGAAAATCTGAGTTGGGAGGGAATGAGAGCATCCCAGAAAGAGAGACAAATGTGGGTAAGATGGTAAGAGGCCCATTAAAATATGGACCCCAACCTCCATTGTCCTTTGCAGCAAGGAGAATGTACCCCAGCAGCACTACTGTTTCCACCATGAGAATCTCCCCAATGCTGAGTCTGCATTGTTTACATTTATTTAGCATGAAGTGAATAATGCAGGCCCGGCTTTTCTGCTTTTATTGTGTGACCTTGGGAAAGTTACTTAATATCTCTGTTCCTCTGTTTCCTTGTCTATAAAATGGAGTTTATAGTAATATCTTCCTTAGAGAACTGTCATGAAAATTAAACAGAACTATGGAAACAGAGCTCTTAACGTTGTACCAAGCCACATGAAAAACATTTTTTAAATGTAAATCATTATGATTATCTTTGTTAAAATGGAAAAACCTAATTCTTTGATACTTTTCAATATAGAACAAAATAACCAAGAGTCTTGTTATCATTGATAGAATAATTTTTTTATATGTATAATTGCTTTTAGTTTTTAAAAGACTCTATTTGAGAACAGACAGAAAACATGGAGGTTGAGAGGAAAATCTCAGACTGGAGCTCAGGACTCACCACCACCTTTCAATCTCAGATGGGCCGGGCAGGGTGAGAAAACACACAAGTGACACAACACAACAGACTCCCCATGGAAAGAGTGAGGAATCCAATACCAGCAAGCGAAACCTCAGGCTGGGTCTGTGAGGGCTACTCTGCTAGGAACTCAGGCAGGAGGCGAAGCCACTCACTGTGCGTGGGAACTGGACCCTCGCACCCTGCTCCCAGGCAGTGGTTTCCCAGCCTCCTCTCTGCCTAGGCTTGGCTGCTATCTCCTGTCTCCATTCCTCGGGGTAGACCCACACCTGTGGCTTTATTTGTATTGCAGGGTACGCCTATATCCCATCACACAAGCCTCAGAGCTCTACCCAATTAAAAAGCAGTTCCCAGCCCCTTGCAAGGCTGGGAACACCTAGCTTCCCATCCTGCCCAGGAGACATGTCTCAGCCACCACTGTGAGTGTGGCTGTGTGTTTCAATACAGCTAGGAAGTGGCTGTGCTGACCATGGTTGACCTCAACATTGCTTAGCAACTCTGTTCCTTCTCAACTCTTACCCATGGAGACTCCAAGGAGACAGTTGAGAAGTGCCACGCTTTCTCCATTCGACCATACTGCCCTGATACTAAGAAGTTCTAGGGGATGGTGCTGAAGTTAAGGAGAGCAGCTTCAAAAAACTGGAATCAACCTCCCCATACTAGACCATGTATAAACTGGTGAAATTTCCTGCCACGCCTTCCCTGGGACTGTAGATAGGAATCTGGCTTCTAGAATGGAGACACTTCCACAGGAAAGGGAGCCAAAGCCCATACCCAAGGCACAGCACCAGGAAAACAGGGTCCTCCCCACAAGTTCTCCCTCAGAAGGAACAGAGCTGGGTATTTTGGCTGCCCAATACCATGTTCCTCCAGAGAGGTACAACTAACCAACAGAAATCCAAGTACCTTCCAAGCTGAGATCAGACAGAACTAAGCATCGTTTTATTTTACTCTATAATTTTTCTACCACTTGACTTCATTGACTCCAAGTCTTAACAAATCTAGGGGTAGGAACAGAATAAATCCCAGAGAACAGGAGTTTCCTGCAAATTTACCTCCATTTCCTCCTACATGTTCTGCAAAGGCTAATAAATGTGTCCATTGAACAGAAATTCAACATAGCAAAACAAGTCGGTTTAACAACAAAGCACAAGAATGGCTCTTTTTCTATATAAAATACTTAATGATTATTTTAACCGCATTGTCCCACCAAACCTTTGGGTCAAGCAACCATCATCATCAATTTGTTTCTTTTCATTAAGCAGTTCTTATGGGTCAGGAAAATAAAGAGCCTTCTCCCAACTTTCAGCCCCACCATATTTCCCAGAGCAATCTTTCAAGAGACAAACTAAATGGCCAACATGTCCCTGTCAGGATCAAGTACTGATTTCATGCCTAGAGCTGAGCCAGTGGCCTAGAATCATAGATGGTGAGTTCTCTTGAAGAACTCACAGTGGAGTGGTAAAGGTTAATACATTCACACAATAAACAGATAAAAACATTTGTGGAGATGTGTACAAGATAAAGGATAAAGCAAGGGAATGAAGAAGCCACCTCTGAGTGTGATTACCAAAGGACTGTTTCAGAGAGAAGGTAAAGTTTATTTTGTCCTTAAATTGTGCTGAAGTTCACTGGTGAACAAAAGTGGAGTGTAAATCCCACAATGATGCCACAGAACGGTGCAACAGTATGGAGCTCAAGATGGGTGTGGGATGGGTAAGCCAGGGCTGGGTGATAAATGGCCAAGCCACTGGAAGGTTTGAAGCTGGAAATTAACAGGATCAGGTGTGCCTTCTGGAATCTTATCTCTAGTGACACTGTGAAGACTGCTTATGGAGAGATAGATTAAAATGGAGACATCCCTTAGAATGCCACTGTAATCAACTAAGTGGGATTCTACAGATTTGAACCAGCTTCTAGAATTAGTGCCATGCCGAGCTCAGTCGCTTCAGTCATGTCTGACTCTTTGCAATCCCATGGACTGTAGGGATTTTCCCGGCAAGAAAATGAGTGAGTTGCCATGCCCTTCTCCAGAGGATCTTCCCAACCCAGGGACTGAACCCACATCTCTTGTGTCTTTTGCATTGCAGGTGGATTCTTTACTGCTGACTCACCAGGGAAGCCTAAGAGGAGAAAATTCAAGGGTTATGTAGGAAGTAGAGCCAAAACTCTTAGTAGCCCACTGAAAAGAAGCAGGCTCCCTGGAGCGTTGCTGTATTAGGTGCTACCTTAGTCTGGATTACTCCAACACCAGCTCCCAGATCCCACTATATACCAGTGCAGGTAGTTTATGTGAGAAGTGATAGCAGCAAGGACTGGGAAGGTGAAAGAAGGAATTAAGAGAAGCTGTTACAGTTGGCAGACTGCTACAGGCTATAGGGCTCAGCCCCCTGAGCACCCTCTCAGACACTGTGCAGAATATAGCTCAGGGCTGACCTAGATAGTGAGGAAGCCTGGGTTCATATCCACCAGCTCTCATCACTCAACAGTTGAGGACCAATCCTAATTCCCCTGCTCTGCCCCAAGTCAGGATGAGTCAGCCCTCAGGCCAAAAAAAGCTTCAGGCAGAGAACACAAGTGCTTGCGGTCAGAAGTCATGAGTGTGACAGAAAGTGTCCACCAAAGTTGCCCACAACCACTAGGGTGGGTGGAGTTGGTAAAGACAGAGCACAGTATAGTCTGCTAGGTGTCTAGAAGGTCATAGACTCAGATGGTCTAGCAAGGCACTAGTAAATAACTTCTGAGATATCATGTCACTTTCACCCCTTAACAAAAATTTAAGTGAGCTCTAATATACACTAATTAAGAAAGCCACATTAACAGCCTGGATGGGAGGGGAGTTTGAGGGAGAGTATCAATATATATATAGCTGACTCCCTTCACTGTTCACCTGAAACTATCATAATGCTGTTAATCTTCTATACCCCAATACAAAATTTTAAAAATTGTTTTTCTTAGAAAAGAAAACCTCATTAAGAAAGCTTACTAGGTGAGTTTCATATGGTCATCTTGTAGAGTATTAGTGTGTATATTTGAGTGTGTGCCATCTTGTATTAGATGTGTGGCTTGTGTTGTGTATTGTGTCGTGGCTACAGAGGCTTCAAGAAATACATCTAGAATGATGGACTGATAATAGAAGCATCAAGACTATAACCGTAATACTACACATAACTACTTATGATTAGGAGAGTAGATGAGAAATTTGGTGCAGGATCTGAGAATGTCAGTAATGTAAGAAGCTTCCAAATTACGAACTGACTCTGGCTAAATGTGGATGTCTCATGATGCCTGGAGGAAGGGAAGCCAAGTATTGCTTGATACTTATCTTTTGAGGCTTGGAACTGTCTGATTTGGTTTCTAGATCAACCACACTCTGGTAATCTTCTGAGGACGTTTTCTTTTTCTTTTTCTTCTTCTTTTTTTTTTTTTTGGCATTCCTCTGGATCTCAGTCTCTCCATTATATTAAAGAAGGAGACTGCCAAGAGATCTCAAGGGACCGTCCCCAAAGAAATACATATGAATGTGAACAGGACTTGTAGCCCTAGAGAAACCTCCACACACTTTAAACTTATCTTGAGAAAAATCAGACATTTCCTACCCACAGATTTGAATCAGCCTGAACCTAAAGTATTTAATTTCCATATTTAGAGCAATAGTTGCCATTGGTATATAATACAAACCATTCCATGCAGCTGCGATTCAGGCATATACCGATTATTGTTAAACTACACAGAATTCGAGCTCAATTTCACAAGACAGAAATATGACTTTTTTTTTTCTTTTGGTCATAAAAGATCACCCAAGGAAGTAGCATGACAAAATGTTTCCTGATGCTGTTACAGGCATATGGCTGAAACTCAACCTCACACACATCTGTACAAAAACGTACTAAGCAACCCACAAATAGCCAAGCTTTCTGGTAACATTAACACCCAAGCATCAACAAGCCTTCTGTCATTAATTATTTGAGATATCTCTTGCTTTGCTTTTATAACACCCTGAGCTGTTTATCAAAGAGGTCATAACATGAGAAAGTATCTGTGCCATCTTTAATAAAGAAAAAAATCTGACTGGACAGGGAGAGAAGGAAAAACACTGTTGCAATAGAGCAACAATCAAATTATGTCTATAATGGGCTTTAAATCTTTAGAAGAAAAGATCTACAGTTTAGCAGTACAAAGCAGTATTATTCCTGTTGTTATTAAAATCTGCCTTCTAATCCTTCGCACATATGTAATACATCTCGTCCAAGGATCTCAAAGTTCATTATAAATAAACAAGAGGCTATGCTTTATAAAATCTAGCCAAGGCCACAAAAGAGATGGAATTCTCTGGTCATGAATAAGCCAACACTTTTGGAACAACTCACCAGTTAATGATATAAAGTCTCTTGGTCTCATCAAAGTTTGAGGAAATAATTGGGTTTGGTTTGTAAAAGGCACTCAATCACTGCTCATAGGCATAAAGATTAATAAAAGATCTGCTGCAGGAACAGTATGGAAATTAGTTAATTCAAGTGAGATTTTTTAACAAATGTATTTAATGTGCGAATATTTCTGCAAATCATGTAATCCCTTATAAATTCACTATAATCCAGAGGGCCTAGTAACCTTAGAATCAAAGCAGAGAAATGTTACTTATTCACCTCCCTGCCACCTGTAGCTTCACTACTATCTTTCCAAATCCCTGCAGAATTAATCTCTTGGGTAATTTCAAGTCTGAGTCCCAGTGAATCCAGAGGAAAGTCATCTAAGGCAAGAAAACAGAAAGCTCACAATATTTGAGGAGCACAAACACTGCAATTAGCTGGTAAAGTTAGACCCTTTACTCATCTAAAAAATATTCACCAAAGTCACAGAAGTCAAAGAGAAATGTTTGAGTGTTCTGTGTATGCCAGGCCTTGTGTTTGACATTGGCTTAGTTGACAAAACAACAAAGGTAGAGATAGGGAAAAGAGGAAAAAGGAACTTTTAACCTAATGAGTGCTACCTGGGGGTGACGGTCACTGGGACTTGTAACCCTAGGTCAGGTTTTCCACTTTGGCCCTATTGACATTGGGGACCAGATAGTTTGTAATTGTGAAGACCTGCACACAGTAGGATCTTTAGCAGCATCCCTGACCTCTACCCACCAGATGTCAGTAGCACTCTACTCCCTCCCCCACCCTGGGCCACTTGTGACAAGCAAAGATGTCTCCAGACAGTGCCAAGTGTTCCCTGGAGGGCAAACCACTATCCCAGAGATCTTAGAAAATAATTCATCTTCTTTCACTTATATATTGATATTAACTGGACAATTCTGATTAAAATATCTACCTGTTTCTTCAACCAATACATCTCCAGGTATTTTCAAAATCTGGCATCCAGATCAATCAGTGTCCAAAGGCCATTTACATAATGATGCATCCTATTTCAAAAAGGCACCTACCCTCATTTCTGTATTTTAAAATCAGTCTCCAAAAGTAGCCTTTATATTGAAAATATCAAAACAGAATATTTACTAATATTTTAAGGGACTGCATATAAGATGACAGTAAATCTCCATGATGTCATATGTCAAAGAATGACTCAGAGACAGGTAGTTAATTATCTACATGCCAAACAATTCACTCCTTTCGTATGTAAAGGAGATGGCTATTGGATTGTTGTCAGTGAACAGAGGTAAAAGCAGGACTGGAAAAAAACAGTGGTGAGAAAGAAGAGGAAAAAACAATAAGAACAGTAGACCTTATTTTGCATTTTGGAGGTAAACTAATTAGCTGCCAGTTAGCAAAGAGGTCTGTCTGGGCCATCCGCCCTTGAACAGGCCATGTAAGTTATCAGACAAAGCAATTTCAGTTGATGATGGAGTCTCCAAGAAACCTTGAGGGTGTTGCTGAGTATGCATGAGAGACTGCCTGTGACATGTCCGCGGGGTCCTACATCAGGTGAGCAAGAACGCCACCATCTCTCTATTCAGAATAACTCTCACAGGAAGACTGGTGTTAACATAGCAGACATTTTTTGTTCTAACAGCTGGACAGAAAGGAATTGCTACATAAAACAAGCTTCAAATTCCCCAAATCTATAAATCTTAGACCCGGAGATTTCTCTTCAGACATGCATTTTTTCTATTCTAAGTGACAGACAAGCAAGCACTAGGCTTTTCCTCCTATTCACCACGTTGCAGAAACTGCCAATCTCAGGTTCACCTGCTCCTCCCTCCTGCACTGGAGAAGATTCTAGACTCTGAAAGCGCCACTGATAAATGACAGGAGAGAGGCTACCATCCCTTTCTTGCATCATGTTGAATTACTCTCGTAAACAAATATCCATGGCTTGGCATCCATATCTGTGAGACAAGTTTCTGGCACAAAGTGGTCAGTCAGCCAATTGCAAATATTGCTGGAGTTTTCATTTTTGTTTTTGTTATTCAGTCGCTAAGTTGTGTCCAGCACTTTGCAACCTCATGGACTATAGCGCACCAGATTCCTCTATCCTCCACTATCTCCCAGAGTTTACTCAAATTCATATTCATTGAGTCAGTGATACTATCTAACCACCTCATTCTCTGCCACCCCCTTATCCTTTTGCCCTCAATCTTTCCCAGCATCAGGCTCTTTTACAATGAGTTGGCTCTTCCAATCTGGTGGCCAAAGTATTGGAGCGTTAGCTTCAGCATCAGTCCTTCCAATGAATATTCAGAGTTGATTTTCCTTAGGATTGATTGGTTTGATTTCCTTGCTGTCCAAGGGACTCAAGAGTCTCTCCAGCATCACAACTCAAAAGCATCAATTCTTCATTATAGTTAGCATTTATCAAACACTTAGTATGCTCCAGGCATTGATCCAAGCACTATGCATATTCTATTTCATTTACTCTTCACATCAATCTTAAATTTTTATAAGAACTATTTTATCCCCATTTTACAGATGAAGTCTAGAAGGTTATACATTCCTATTGTTGCGAGTTCATATAATTATTTTTAACATTTTAGTAATCTCCATGTTTTTCTTTGGAAACAACTGCCTTGTTTTTGACTCTGTCTTTTCTTGATTTCTTTATCTCTGTCTTTGCCTGCCTCACTCCCATTCCAATGCCTTTAACCTCTCCTTAAAATGTACTTCAAATTTTTCATTTCTCTGTTGAGTGATGGAGCCCAGAATTAGAAGTAATTGATCCCATTTTTGAGTGTTCATCTAAGCATGACTCTATTTCTGAGCATACTACATGCCAGACACTGGAAATCACTCAAATGTATGATGAAGGTATGATTTTTGCCCTTTGAGGTCCTCCCAGAAGAAAACCAAGAAATGCCCAACACAACAATGAGACATGAGCAATGGACCAAGGAATCCAGGAGGAGAGAATGACCCTGCCTGGAGTCATAAAGGAAACAGCACATAAACTGAGTTTTGAAAAGGAGAGGGAGTTAGTCAGCAGGGGAGAGAGAAGGAAGTGTTCTGGTCAGAAGAAATGGTCTCATACAAAAACACTTTTCCTTTGCACTGTATACCCATTACTTTTGCAATAAATATTTTCACAGAAACCATGTGCCAAACACAGCAGTAGGTGCTGGGGATGCGATGGTGAACAAGAGAGGCAAGGCTGGGGCTTGTGTGGACCTGATATTCTAATGAAGGACAGTGTGGCAGTTGGTTTCCAAAATGGCCAACATCAATTCCCTCTTCCTCCTGTATGCACATCATGTTCTTCCTTCCATCAGCAGCTGGAGCCATGTCTCCCCACTAAAATTTGGGCTGAGCCTAGGACTGCTTTGACCAATCAAATGTGGATGAAGTGACATTCTGGGACTTGCAAGCTGAGGCATGAAAGAGGCCTGAAAATTTCCACTTTCTCCTTTTTGGAGTTCTGAGTTTCCACAAAAGGTGTACAGGCTCCCATCGGGGTGAGCGTCTACCTTGAGGAATACAAGGCACTATACATCTTACTCCACACCACCATCAGATGCTGCTGCATGAGAGTTATCCTGTTATCCTACCACTGCATAACAGACCACTCCAGAACATTTGGAGTGGCTCAAAACAGTAACATTTACTTACTCATACATCTTCAACTTGTGCAGAGTTTGGCATTGCTGCCTGATGTTGTACATCGTGCCACCTCGAGTAAACTTGATTGAGGCCTAAACGATTCACATACAAGCTTGCTAAGTTGTATGGCCAGGACTGAGACTTCATGTAACCTGGGCTTCATCAGGCTGGGTTCCAAGTGTGAGTGTCCCAAGAGAAACTGTCCCAAGAGAGTGTCCCAATGGAAGCCATATTACCTTTCATGGACTAGCCTTGAAGTTACATAGAATCTCTTCTGCTATACTCTGTTCTATTAGTACTGAGCAATTCACAATGGCCTACCTAACTTAAGAGGAGGGAACATAGTCTCCACCATTTGATCAGAGTGTAGCATGTAGAATAGGGAATATTGTTGTGGACATTTTTATCTACAGGGTCCAAGCAAGGCCAGTAGAAAAACTGATGAGCTTAACCATGGCCAATCCATGGAATCACGAGATATAATAAGATATATGTTGTTTTAAGCCACTGAGTTTGGAGTGATTTGTAGACAGAGCAAAAAGACCACTAGAGAGCTGAAACACATTTTAAAACTATGCATATATACACAAATTTAGATAAAGAAGATCAGATTTTAAAAATACATTTGAATAAACATTTAACAGAGTAATGGGGAGAAATAGAAATTCAGGTCTACTCTAGATTGGACATCGAAGGTGGCCTTTCTTTTTTTTTTTTTTTTGCTATGGATTGAAATTTTATGTTGATAATGGATAATTTCAAAAATAATATTTTTTAAATGTAAGTAGCTGGAATAAGATTAATATAAAAGAGGAAAAAATATTCCAACCTAAAATAGAACTTGCAAAGAAATTTATATAGGATAAATAACCTCTTTCCAAAAAGTCCCAAAGAATTTCCAAGCTGTGAGCTAACAAAGCAGGGGGTGTGGTTGGGTTTTGGAACAATTCTACAGGAGCTTAAATAAAGTTTGGCCCATGTGGGTGAGTCAGGCTCTCAAGGAACATTTTAAGATCATCACATAAGGCAGAAGTTGCCTGGAGTCATTATCACCTTGAAATTATCTACAATCACCATGGAGTCTACAAGTTGATAGATTTTCCTCCAGCACTGGGACAGATCATAGCTTTTCACTAGAGCACCAGATAGTTTATGACATGCATTAAGAGCATACAGAAAATAAAAGATATCTTTAAAGGTTAGAATCACACTCAGTCTTATAAGATGCTCAACCTGAGTGGCATGTTGGAACCAAAACACACTGAATGTACAGCAGATTCACACCTGCTCTTGTTCTTCACTGAATAGATTGGAAGGTTCATCACTGTAATACTTTTAGCTTCCTTGTCTCTCTCTCTCTCTCTCTCTCCCCCCCACCCCCCAACAGCCCCCCACCACTGGATCAGTTCAGTCACTCAGTCGTGTCCAACTCTTTGCGACCCCATGAACCACAGCACGCCAGGCCTCCCTGTCCATCACCAACTCCCGGAGTCCACTCAAACCCTTGTCCATCGAGTCAGTGATGCCATCCAACCATCTCATCTTCTGTCGTCCCCTTCTCCTCCTGCCTTCAATCTTTCCCAGCCTCAGGGTCTTCTCCAGTGAGTCAGCTCTTCACATGAGGTGGCCAAAGTATTGGAGTTTCAGCTTCAACATCAGTCCTTCCAATGAACACCCAGGACTGATCTCCTTTAGGATGGACTGGTTGGATCTCCTTGCAGTCCAAGGGACTCTCAAGAGTCTTCTCCAACACCACAATTCAAAAGCATCAATTCTTTGGTGCTCAACTTTCTTTATAGTCCAACTCTCACATCCATACATGACCACTAGAAAAACCAAAGCCTTGACTAAATGGACCTTTGTTGGCAAAGTAATGTCTCTGCTTTTTAATATGCTCTCTAGGTTAGTCATAACTTTCCTTCCAAGGAGTAAGCAAGCGGCTTTTATAGTTGATGTCAAAACACCCAAATGAACATATGCCCTGACCCTCTGTGTGTAGAGCTGCTGTCAGTTGCTTTTGCTTCCAGGTCAATCACAACTGTGGGAGAAGAGTTCTGGGGGATGGCTCCAGGGCAGAACTTAGGTCCACAGAGGGAAGTCCCTAACTCCACAGTAAGCACGAAGAAAAAAGCAAAAGGCAGGCAATGCATAGAAAATAAAAACATCATCCATGCCTAGAGCAAACCCCCAAGCCTGCTTGTCATACAAATGGGTGAGCCATAGATCCATATATCTAGTGCAGACACCAGAGTTTACCAATGTGAAAAACAGTGATTATAAGCAAAGAAGTAGTAGAGTGCACGGAGTCTTTGAGCCTCTCATTAACCCATGCTTAGGCCAAGCACAGATAAAGTGTGTGCACATGGCCAAAATTCCAGTCATAGGACTCTAACCCATGATAGTATACGTTTTTATAGCATCAGGAAAAGGGAATGGCTATGAAAAATACATTACTTTGGAATATTCTGGCCAGGGAAGAGACATTGTTAGAAGCAATTTTGGAAGCTGAATGCCTGTTATCAACCTGCTAAGCTAACTCAGGCCTGCTGAGTCAGTTCTTTGCTAAACTATCAGAAGGAAATCAGACTCCAGGTTCATCCAGATTTCTCTCTCCTCACTGCTTTCTGTTCATGCAAGTTAAAAAGAAACATGCTTGTTGTGGAAAGAGACCTCCAGATAGTACATGTGCCTCATAACTTGAGTAAACAATCTAACCCTCCTTTTATGAACAGGTGGTCACTATCACCAGATATCTGAAGATACAAAGACACAATCAATATAAGCAGAAATCAACAATATAAGAAATAGATGATAATTTTTCAAGTTCTAATTATGAGAAGAGAGTGGACCCATAACATAAGAATAGGCATTCAGAGAACAACAAAGAGCTCTTTGACATTAAAAACCTGATTCCCAAAATAATATATTGAACAGAAGGGCTGAATAATAAAATGACTAAAAATCAACCAAAATATTGTGCTAGATGATAAATCTCATAATAAAGCACAAAAAGAAAGAGACAGAAAGGAAGAGACAGAGAGAAAACAAGAAAGGAAGGGAGGGAGCAGAAAAGAAGGATTAGAAATCAATTAGATTGAAAATACAAAAACACAATTTTAAAAACATGCAAGAGAGTCCCAGGATGCCAACATTCATCTGGTAGGCATTCAAGAACCAGAGAAAAAAGAGAAAGGAGGACAAAAAGAATAACCAAAGGAATAATGGGAAAAAATCCCTGAACTAAAGGACTTGAGTCTTCAGTCTGAAATAGACCATCAGAGCGTAAGCAGAAATAATTTTAAGTCATATGCAGAGGTACATATTGGCAAAAATATTTATATTAAAAACTAAACTGAAAATCCCAAAAGTAAAAAAATACCTTATAAACAAAAGAACAAATGCTGAATTGGCATCTGATTTCTCATTGACAGGAGGTGCTACTAGACAATGGAGAATTGTTTTCATATTTCTGAAGGAAAATGATTTAGAACTGAGAGTTCTACTCCCAGGAGAAACATCATTGACATGTGAGAGCAAAATTAAAGCTTTAGATAGGTAAGGGATCAAAATATTCAATATTCATATATCTTCTTTGAAAAATGATCCAAGTATATACCACAGTGAAATGAAATAATAAGTCCAAAAAAGAGAAAGATATGGGACACTTGGAATAGTAGTGAGTAAGATATGCAACAAAACTTACAATTGAATGTAAACAATTGCTGGTAATATGCATAGGACACTTAAAACACTATTAATAATAAAATATTAAATAACAAAGACACAATATAAGATATAAATAACAATCCCATATTTATTTCCAATAAACCAAAAGGGAGAAGGAGGTTAAATATAAATTTGCTAAAGACCTTGCCTTGCTCAGGTTATAGACAATAAATATTGATTAATGCTTGATCTTGTCATCAGTATAAATATAAAACTAACAAATATAAAAATAAGATGTTGCTTCAGTTATCTACCACTGCTTTGGCATCTGTAACTTAAAACAACAGTAACCATTCCTTTTTCCTCTCTCATGGTTTGGGGGATGACTGAGAACAACTAGGCTTGAAGGTTCTTCATCTATACACGTGTTAGCTGATGCTGAGTCTCTGCTGGAACCTCGGCCGGAGCTATTACTCAGAACACCTGTGCATGGCCTCACCATGCAGACCAAGCTTCCTTGTAGTATGGTGCTTGGGTTCCAGTGGCAAGCATTCTGAGAGAGAGAAATTGAGAGAGAAAGCACCAGACAGAAGATGTGGTACCTGTATCATTTTATCATATTCTATTTGTTAGACCTGGCATTTATTTAGGAGAAGGGGGTTTAGACCCACTTCTTAATGCAAAAGTGTCAAAGAACTTGAAGACAGATTTCTAAGTTGTTTCAGACTTATTATTTCCAAAAACTTACTAGTGCTTTAAGAAGAAAAAGTGCTTTTTAAAAAAAAAAAATATATATATATAGATAGATAAATAGATAGTCCTATCAAAAGTCAGAGGGAAAATGAAATAATAAAATTTAAAAACTAGTAATCACAGAATAACATGGCAGTTTTAATGTTTCAAAGATTACAATGAATATGAATGGCTAATTTCTGCTGTCAAAAACAGAGATTTCAAATTAGATTCAAAACTAACAAAACCAGTAACTATCTACAGACTGTAAGCTGTCTTAAGAGATATAATGTATGAGAGGAAATATGACAGCAAAAGTGATGAACAGGGTTTCCCTAGTGGGGCTCAGTGGTGGAGAGTCTGTCTGCCAATGCAGGAGATATGGGTTCATTCCTGGATCCCAGAGGATCCCATGTGCCACAGAACAACTAAGCCTGTGTGCCCCAACTATTACCCTGTGCTTTAGAGCCCAGGAGCCACAACTATTGAGCCCATGTGCCACAACTACTGAAGTCCGTACACCCTAGAGCCCATGCTCAGTAACAAGCCACCACAACGTGAAGCCCACATATTGCAAAAAAGAGTAGCCCCCGCTCACCACAACCAGAGAAAAGCCCATGCAGCAATGAAGACCCAACACAACCAAAAATAATAAATAAAATAAAATTAAAAATAAACAAAATTATTTTAAGGTGATGAACAAACATACATGAAGCAAAGTAAATGTAAAGTAAAGACAAAATAGAATGACAAAAATAACATTAATAGGGATGACAAACTGATAAAATGCTATAAATGTTAATAGAATCATCAAGGTAAAATACTCATGGATTTTTATATAAGGACATCATTTTGAAACACATGAAACAAAAATGTTGGAAAGGTGAAAAACAGCCAGCCCCGGAGTGGAAGCCTTTCACATCATCAGAGATTGACAGATCGAGCACAGAAAAAATTACTGAATAAGCAATCCTGACTTAGTAGACATGAATATGTACTCCAAAAGATATATATTCTTTTCCAAAATCCATGAAATACTGTAAAATTGGTCTGATAGCCTCAAAGAAATCATCTATGTGATGTTATACAAAGACAATACAGGAAAACTGGAAATTAATTAAGAAGAATGAAATAAGGCCATTGCAGCAATTTGGATGGACCTAGAGAGTGTCATGGGCTTCCCTGGTAGCTCAGCTGATGAAGAATCCACCTGCAAAGCAGGAAACCCCAGTTTGATTCCTGGGTCAGGAAGATCTGCTGGAGAATGAATAGACTACCCACTCCAGTGTTCTTGGGCTTCCCTTATGGCTCAGCTGGTAAAGAATCTGTCTGCAATGTGGGAGACCTGGATTCAATCCTGGTTGGGAAGATCCCATGGAGAAAGGAAAGGCTACCCACTCCAGTATTATGGCCTGGAGAATTGCATGGACTGTATAGTCCATGGGGTAGCAAAGAGTCGGACACAAACAACTTTCACTTTCACAGAGAGTGTCATACTGAGTGAAGTAAGTCAGACAGAGAGAGAGAGAGATCATACGACATCCCTTATATATGGAATCTAAAATGAAATGATACAAAGGAATTTACTCACAAAACTGAAAGAGACTCACAGCCTTAGAAAACAAATTCATGGTTGCCAAGGGGAACATATACCAATATGTGCCCACTGCTATATTTAAAATAGATAACCACAAAGACCTATTGTATAGCACATGAACTCTGCTCAATCTTATGTGCCAGCCTGAATAGGAGCAGGGAGCTTGGGGGAGAATACATGAATATGTATGGCTGAGTTCCTTCACTGTTCACCTGTAACTATCACAACACTGTTAATTGGCTATATCCCAGTACAAAATAAGATACTTATATAGCTCAGATGGTAAAGAATCTGCCTGCAGTGCAGGAGACCCGGGTTCTATCCCTGGGTTGGGAAGATCCCCTGGAGAAGGGAATGGCTACTTACTTCAGTATTCTTGCCTGGAGAAGTCCACAGACAGAGGAGCTTGGCGGGCTACAGTCGTGGGGTTGCAGAGTCGGACACAACTGAGTGACTGACACTTTCAATACAAAATATTTTTGGTGTTAAAAAAAATAAAAATTAAATTTAAAAAAATAAAACTGGAAATTAGCAACCAAAAGTTACCCAATTTAGAATCTAAAACATTCTTCTCTATCACCCTTAAATTAAAAGGTAGATCAAAACTGAAAGTGAATGAGAGCACAGCAATTTCTATGGGATTGCTTTAAATCAACATTAGGAGAAATATTTATAACCTCAAACTTGCCCATACACCAGAAGCAGCTGAAGAGCTTGTTAAAATTCAGGTGTCTGGGTCCCACTCCCAGAGTCTCTGCTCAAGAGTGCTAGAGTGGGTGGGGCCTGAGTATTTGCATTTTGAGCAAGTTTCCAGGTAACATGGAGGCTGGGACCATACTTTGAGAACCAGACCAGTTTTGTAGCTTCACTTGAAAGTCATCTGAAGAGGAAGGCTTTTCTGATTACCCTAGCCCACCACCTGATGTATTTCATCCATTTCAAATGTTAGCATCTCATTGGTGGTGATTTAATCACTAACTAATGTCCAATTCTTGCAGCCTCATGAACAGTAGCCTGCCGACTCCTCTGTCCATGATATTTCCCAGGCAAGAACACTGGAGTGGGTTGCCATTTTCTTCTCCAAGGGATCTTCCCAACCCAAGGATTGAACCTGCATCTCCTGAACTGCAGGCAGATTCTTTACCACTGAGCCACCAGGGAAGTCCAGCATCTCATTACAAGATATTTATTATGCTTACTTGTTTGCCATCACTTTTCCTCTAAGCACGTAAGAAATGATGTTCATAATATGAATGATGATAATGAACTAAAAAAACTTTGTAAATACAGAGAAGTTGCCAAATAACAGCATAAATTTATATGAAATCAAATGCCATGAATGTCAAGTCAGTAAGTGTTTGCATGTTTATAAACAGAATTTCCTGTGATGAGCCAGTGGTTCTCCAGCCTGGCTGCATACTGGCACTACATGGACAGTTTTTGATAAGGATTGATGCCTAGATCCCAATCCAGAGATTGTGAATTTAATTGGTCTGGAGTGTGGCAAAAACCTCAGGAGTTTTAAAAGCTCCCAGGTGGTACCTATCTACAGCCAAGATTTAGAACCACTGATCTAAAACAAGGAAATCAAGTCAGAGATGACTACATCTTTCCCTTACTCTTAAAGGACAATCAAGCTATACATAATTTTGGATACCAAATCCTGCTTTCTTGTGGATTCAGTGAAAGTTTTGTCTGCTGAGGAAAAACAGATACAGCCCTCCAGCCCCTTCCAGCCACAGTTTCCACAGAAAAGACATTGCTTTATGGTTCGTTGCTGCCCAACCCCCAACACATTTCACAGCAATTGTAACAACGGTATGAATTACAACTGATATGCTTTGAATGTTATTCTCCATTTCCCCATATCTTGACATTTGAGATGTAACCAAGAACTCTGTGTCCCCTTGGACTGGCTGAAGGGGGAGATTCTGATTAATGTCCTTTCAACTCCCATAAGAAACACATGGCTTGTATTAGAGACAAGATGAATGAATTGATACATTGGGAACGGCCTGTGCATTAGACAAACATGACTTATTAAAGCCAGGAATGCCCTAATGATTAAATCTATCCATGTATGTGAATCAACTTATCTCCTATGGGAAGAAGTTCTTTTAAATGAGTTGTATTCACTAGCAAAACAAAAATCTTCTCCATTTATTGAACAGAAATCATCACTCATCCGTATAGCTATGAACATTAGAAATTTAATGAGCTGACAGTGCAAAAATAAATTTACCTCATTCTCTGCTCTGATCATTTAAATGTATTGTCATTCAAATGTTTAGCTTAAAATTACAAAAATCCATTGCCAAACTTTGTGTCTTTACTAATGTTAAACTTGTCAGATAAAATACAAGATACCCAGTTAAATTAGAATCTCAAATAAACAAGAAATAACTTTTTTAGAATTTAGCTCCTAATATTGTGAGACATATTTACCCTTAAATATGTATTTGTAATTTATTTGAAATTCTAATTTAACTGGGAGTCCTGTATTTTTATTTGCTAAAATCTGGTAACATTAACTGTGGACCGCATGCAAGAACACCTTCTGTTTTAGGGGATTTTGTTTGGTGGCTATTTGGTCAGAAGACATAGTCTTATCATTAAATCAATGTATTAAGTTTCTCTGCTGGTAAAAAATCTCTCTATAGACAGACAGTACCAACAAGTTAACCTCAGTCTGACATGAATGAAAACCATTTCTAAGTGGTTATAGTTTCTAAAACAGAACTCCATCTACAATAAATGTAATTATTTCACTAAAATTGTTTGCATGTGTTTCTCTTCTGCACTGGGCTGTGTTCCTGTACCATCTTAGTTGCCTTCATCTGTTGCTTTACAGACCTTTCTTTGCCCATATCTTTGATTTAAATTTATCATGACACATTTTTAAACAATAGCAGGAAACCTCACTTATGACTTTAATTATAAAATGGTGTTATAAAATTATATCCACATTTTATTTTTGGCAGGCTCAGTCCTCATTGAACATGAATATCTCAAGTTGGCCTCCGCAGTTCTCTTTGGTTGATTTCAGTGCTTACTGTATGTAATTGATATAAAAACACAAGTTTAGGAAGCAGTTATTGGAACTTGTTAAAAGAAGTAGCCACATTCATAAATACTTTCAGTTTGCTATGTAACATGCCAAGAGAATTAAATACATACTTTGGGGAATATGGGAAAATTTCTGAATTTTTAAAGAAAAACTGATGTATTCTGCTCTTATGTTAACTGTTTGACAGTAAGGTCTATAGCTTTGTTTCTCTTCAAATCCCAACTGTGTCTAATAAGAAAAAAAAAAAAGAAGCAAAGTAAATTGGACAAACATACATCTCTAAAAATACCTGTTGGTATTTAAATAATTCTATTGTCTTTTCTTAGTGTAAAGAAATAAAAATATGTCAGTCCTCAAAAAAACCACAAGAAAATCATAAAAGTCATCTGGAAGCCTCAAGTTTAATGCTGCCTGAGCTAATCTCAATAAATTTTAAAAGTAAGAACTTGAAAACTCAAAACTAGTGATTCCTTTCCATGAATGTGAATGAGTTTCCACATTCCCTTGGCTTGAAGTCAAACACAGTTTATACCATAAAAAAGACTGCTTCTTTGTTTGCATTTCTCATATACATACTACCAAAAAAAAAAAAAACTTTCACCTAGCACAGAGCAACCAAGTAAAACGGGGAGAAAAAGAATTCAATAAATTGTATTTTAATATTAATAAAGTGGGGAGGGGGATCTTCACAGGCCTCCAACTTTTATTTTTAAAAACACCTATTTATGCTTTGATGATTATATGATCTATTAACGCATGTGCTGAAGAGCCTGAGAAATGTATCTCAGAAAAGAAAATCAATCTGTAACAAGCAATAACATAAATTAGGTTAATATAAACTACAAAGTTTCTCCAAGATATGGTTCTAGCTTTCAAGATGTTCACCACCTAACTTGAGTGATACAAGCAGGAAATAATAAAGTACTAAGTGATGCACTACAAACTCTAAGAACAATAAAGATCAGAAAGGGGAGAGAGCAGTTTTTCACTAATTAAATAACACTGATATCCATTAGCTATAATTTATCTTTTGGCTATTAATTTTGATAAATAATTTTTTATATTTTAGAAGAAAAATAACTTTTGAAGATGAATAAAATTTTAATTTTTTTACATTTACTTTACATTCTAGTGAAAATATTAAAGTTTTATATACTAATTACAATTTCATCTAAATTTCTAATTATTTAAATCAATCTAATGCCAATTCTGTGAATTCAATGTCAATTTTGTAAAAATATTGGTTAAAAATAATGATCTTTCTGAATAAAGGCAAAAAAATTATAAGAATAATTTAATAATTATATAGATCTTTATTATTTATCCAAACATTGCTGATCCATCAATAGAATATTGAGACAAGGAAGATAATAATTAAGTCTGTCATCTTTGATATTTTGTAAATTTTCAACCATGTTAGTTAAAATAAGAGGATAGAAAGTAATTTTGAGTGTTATCTTGATTTATTATTTCTGATTCTAGCAACTAAACTAAGTGCAGACTAAACTGATCTTTCTCCCACTATAGACACAAAAACATGTGGATAAAATACAAAAAGAGAGGGAAAAAAGAACTTTGCAGATGCAAGAAGTAAAGAGGAGTGAGTTCATGTGTTAACATCAAGCCTGTATCAAAATCCTTCACATTATAGCTAATGGATAACAACTTTATTTAATTTGTAAAAATGTAATTAAAAGGTCATATTTTTATAAACATAAAACTTTTTAGAGTTACTGTTCAATGACCATTTAATTGCCAATGTAAAGTATCTGCATCAAATTTCGTATGTTTCACAGATGGGAGGGCATCTCATCATCTGTGAAAACACAAAGTTATGATTTTGGGCACAGAGAAGGCAAGGTGTTTCTGGACTACTTGTATTAAAAAAATATAACTCTGGGAGAAGGTGAGGGTAAGATAATTTGAGAGAATAGCATTGAAACATGTATATTACCATATGTGAAATAGATCACCAGTCCAAGTTTGATGCATGAAACAGGGCACTCAAAGCCAGTGTACTGGGACAACCCTGAGGGATGGGATGGGGAGGGAGGTGGGAGGGAGGTTCAGGGTGGGGGACACATGTACACCCATGGTTGATACATGTCAGTGTATGGCAAAACCCAGTACAATATTGTAAAGTAATTAGCCTCCAATTAAAATAAACTAATTAATTAAAATATATATATATATATATATATATGTAGTTAAAAGGCTACTCCTTTCGTGAAAGGAGAACTAGAAAAAAATCAGTTTGGGGGCCTAATAAAGGATCAAGGAACTTGTCTTTTCCCAAAATTTTGACTGAAAAAGTAGTGTTTTCCTATGAGAATTTAAAATATCAAGCCTGAGAAATCCTAGAGTTCATGCTATTAAGTGACACCAGAATTCCAAGCTGACTGGATAATAGAAATCCCAAGGACCCTAAGCAGAGGCAAGAAAAACCCCTATTAAGCTGTATACAACACCCACAAATACATATGCAAAATACTTGACTCAGCAAGCCAGGAAATCATCTGCCATGATAGGAAGTCAGCAGATAAAACAAACTGGAATATGTATCACACCAAGAATTTGCAAGAACAGAATAAACTGAGAAAGATTAGAAAATAAGGATTTTCAAATAAAGAACTAAGAAATGGAAACCATAGGAACAGAGAACTCTGGGGGAAAAAATAGCTAAAAGACTTTGATAAAGAATCAGTGGCATTCCAATTAAATCTCAACAGATGGGTTAAAATACAAATTAGTTAAATTTTTGATTTTCAAAAATGAAAAAATGAATCAGTATCACAGAAGGAAGAAGATAGAGAATTATCAAGAAGTTAAAAAATTGATAAGAGGTGGAAAGAGTAAAGAGAAGATTTAACTTATATAAAACTGGAGCTCCAGAAAGAGAGAACAGAGGTGCTGAGAAGATAATGGCTGAGAATGTTCCAGAACTGATGAAAAAGCATAAATCCTGAGGGAAAAAATGTACAAAAACATGTAAGCATAAAAAAAAATTAATACCTAGATATATTGCTTAAATACTGTAAGCATAAAAATAAATCCATACCCAGCTGTATTTTAATAAATCTGGAAAACAAGACAAAGAGATTCTCAGAAGGGAAAAAAAGGGTAAAAATTAATTTTTTTAACACAAAAAAAATCAGAAGTCTTCTCCAGGAAGGTCCTCCTCCTTCCATGGAGGTCCAGTGCTTTGGAATCTGTGCTTCCTTTGCAGGGGACATGAATTTGATTCCTGGTCAGAGAACAAGATTCTACATGCCATGCATGCAAAAAAAAAAAAAAAAGCCATCTCCTTAGTAACAACAGGTGTCAGGAGACAATTAAAACTATTTTTAGCATTTAGAAAGAGTTAACTATGGCCTTAAAACACTATAACCAGCTAATTAAGTTGTAAAGTGAAAGTGAAGCAGATGCATTTTTAGTTATCTAAAATATGAAAGAATGTACTATTCAAAGATTTGCCCTGGGAAAAAACCACTACAGTATGTTCTTCAGCAATAAGTTAATTGAAGCCAGAAAGAAAATGCAAGATACAAGAAGTAATTGTGAGCAAAGAAATTGTTAAATAAAGACTGCCAATAATAACAGTAATAATGACTAATTGAGGCATTTAGAAAAATGTAAAGCTAAAGCTTTCTAATTGCCATGTACAGATGTGAGAGCTGGACCATAAAGAAGGCAGAGCACCAAAGAACTGATGCTTTCAAACTGTGATGCCGGAGAAGACTCTCAAGAGTCCCTTGAACAGCAGGGAGATCAAACCAGTTAATCTTAAAGGAAATCAACCCTGAATACTCATTGGAAGGACTGATGCTGAAGCTGAAGCTCCAATCTTTTGGCCCCCTGATGCAAACAGCCAACTCACTGGAGAAGACCCTGGTGCTGGGAAAGATTGAAGGCAGAAGAAGAGGGCGACAGAGGATCATATGGTTGGATAGCATCGATTCAATCGACATGAACTTGGGCAAACTCCAATAGAGGTGAGAGTCAGGGAAGCCTGGGGTGCTGCAGTCCATGGGATCGCAATGACTCAGACACAATTTGGTGACTGAACAACAACAACAACAAAGCTAAACATAAGACAAAAGGATCCTGAAAAGCCGGACAATATGATAAACAAGAGCTGACAGTAAGAGTTAATCGTTCTTAGGGGGTTGTATTATCAGCATAAGGGTGGAGAGGCTGATTATTTTTAGATTTGGTTGAATCAAGTATGCAAGTTTAAATTTTAAGTGTAATCCCTAAAACCATAGAAATAGAATCCATTATTTCCAAACTAATAGAGAAGGAAAAGCAGGGAATAAAGAAAATTCAATAAAACAGATACTGGGGAAAAAAGAAAAAAGTAAAGAAAAACTGTGAAAAGCAAAAATATGAAGATGACAGAAAGAAATAATTTCAAGTGTAACAATATTCATAATAAATATGAATAAGTTAAACTTGCCAGTTAAAGATTCTCGGGTTTTCAGTCAGATTTTTAATCCAGGTGTATGCTCATCATAATTCTATTATGACATAGATGTCATAGAAAGTGTCTGAAAAAAGATGGAAAAGACAAATCTGACTTTCAGTTAAACATTAGAAATTCAGATCAATTATTGTTACTCTCCTCTAAAGCCCACAAAAGGAATTAAACCCACAAAGGCCACAGAAGAGATGAGAAATGTAAAGGACATTTAGGAAGAAGGAAAGTAGATGGATAAATGGTAACTGACTCATCAGAGCAAGGAAAGCTGACACCAGCAGGCAGTCTGCAGGAGGCAAGAAGCAACATGAAGGGTCTGACTCACAGTAGAAGCCAGAAGGGCCTGAACTAGAGGCAACAAGCACCTCTGAAAGTCTAAGGAAAAAGAAAGTCTAGTTGAAATCCTTCATAAGAAACTGGTATCCTCTCCAAACATGCAGGGCCTCTTGACCCCAGCAAGAGACAAACCCTCTCCCTGGAAGGGTTGTCCAGAGAGCCTCACAACTGGGAGATCCAGCACAGTGATGGGCAAGCGTGAGGTGCCGACTGAAACAGAGAAATCATTTAATGGTGAGATTACAAGTGCCCTTCTTGTCTAGGCACTGGAGATCATTGACTGTCAGGCCTATCCTGCAGGTAAGAAATTAAATGTTCCACCCTGGGGAAACAGAACAGTCCAAAAGAAAACCTACAGACATTTAGACTTGAGTGTCATACGAAGACCTTAATAATTGGTTATCTACCCATTAATCTACAGTGAACATCATTCTTAATTGAAATATATTAGATCAGTTAGTCAGTCAGTCAGTTCAGTCGCTCAGTCGTGTCCGACTCTTTGCAACCCCATGAATCGCAGCACGCCAGGCCTCCCTGTCCATCACCAACTCCCGGAGTTTACTCAAACTCATGCCCATCGAGTCAGTGATCCCATCCAGCCATCTCATCCTCTGTCGTCCCCTTCTCCTCCTGCCCCCAATCCCTCCCAGCATCAGGGTCTTTTCCAATGAGTCAGCTCTTCATATCAGGTAGCCAAAGTATTGGAGTTTCAGCTTCAACATCAGTCCTACCAGTGAACACCCAGGACTGATCTCCTTTAGGATGGACTGGTTGGATCTCCTTGCAGTCCAAGGGACTCTCAAGAGTCTTCTCCAACACCACAGTTCAAAACCATCAATTTTTCAGTGCTCAGCTTTCTTCACAGTCCAACTCTCACATCCATACATGACCACTGGAAAAACCATGGCCTTGACCAGATGGACCTTTGTTGGCAAAGTAATGTCTCTGCTTTTTAATATGCTGTCTAGGTTGGTCATAACTTTCCTTCCAAGGAGTAAGCGTCTTTTAATTTTATGGCTGCAGTCACCATCCGCAGTGATTTTGGAGCCCAAAAAAAAAAAGTCTGACACTGTTTCTACTGTCTCCCCATCTATTTCCCATGAGGTGATGGGACCAGATGCCATGATCTTAGTTTTCTGAATGTTAAGCTTTAAGCCAAATTTTTCACTCTCCTCTTTCACTTTCATCAAGAGTGAATGTATCTAATATATTAGCCCTGGTCTAGACTTCTGAGTTGTATAGTAAGATGAGAAAAGAAATAAAGAGATATAATTAAGAAGTAAAATCATGCCACATATAATTGCCTACACAGAAAACACAAGAAAATACCTAAACTATAAAAGGTTTTTAAGTAGAAAAATCTAACAGGAAATATGAAAGTCCTTTTTGGGGAAAATTAATCTATGTAGCCAAAGGCTGGAGAATAATGCTTAAATTAAAGGGAATGCCTTAGATGGGAAGATAATTTTTTTAAAGTCAATTCTCTTCCAAAGTAGCCTATAATCTAATTAAAATCTGAGTTAAAAACTAACCAGTCCTCCCCTGTGTGTGTCTCCTTTACTATTCACACAGAATTCTTGCCTTCAGACACTTCTCGTCACCAAAATGCGGGTAGTTTTCCCTGCATCAAACAATTCTCCACAACACCAGCTAGATGTTCTACAATTTAACTCAGTTCTGACACTATTTACTTAGAGAGAATGTCAGATCCATGGGTTAAGGGCTCAGTCCCACATAACTGCTCCCACATCACATCAAATGCCAATCACAAGTAGTAGATCTCCAGGTTACCCATAACTTCTGTCTAATCTGGCTATAAACATGAGGTTCCCACGACCCTCTCCACAGGTTTGGTTAATTGGCTAGAGCAGCTCACAGAATTCAAGGAAACACTTAGTTACATTTACAAGTTTATTAAGAGATATGATAAAGGATACAGATGAGCAACAGGATGAAGAGATACATATGGCAAGGTCTGGGGGGGTTGGGGCATGGAGTTGGGGGGCAATCACCCTTCCTATGTGGATGCACTCATTAACCTGGAAGCTCTCAGAAACCCCTAATACTGGGATTTTATAGAGGCTTCCCCAAGTAGGCAAGATCAATCATTAAGTACATTTCCAGCTACTCTCACCTCTCTGGAGGATGGAGAGCGGGGCTGAAAATTCCAACAGCTAATTATGGTTTGGTCTTTCTAGGGACCAGGCCCTATGCAGGAGCCATTCAGGAAAAATTGTCTAGGTAGAAAATATACATATTTCCTTTCAGTGTCTTTTTCAAGGAGCTTGGCAAGGTAATCCTAAAATTCATTGGAAGATTAAAAGACAAGAATAACCAAAACACTTTTGAAGAAGAAAGGGAGCGGGAGGGAGAAGAAGGAGAAAAAGTGGGACTCATCATAAATGTTGCAAGATTTATTAAATAGCTAGCATAATTTAAATAATTGTATTAGCACAGGGATAGAAAAACACCTGGTTTTCTATTAATCTCACTTTTTAAGCATTCCATATTCATCCACCACCTCCTATTTTCCCTGCTCACTCTCTCTATTACCTCCAATGAGAATAGTCCATTAGATCTTCTGGGTCCTTGAATTTGTGCATTTTAATATCTTTTCACTGTCCCTCACCATCTTTGTGTCCTCTCTTCTCTCTTTCACCACCTTAACATGCAAGACCAATATTCCTCTCATTCTCCCTTAAGAAAAATTTTAACACACACTTAATTGAACTTCATCCCTTAATTCTAACTCTCCACTGCCTGTTTACTACATATGGGTTGCCAACATGGGGCGCAGAACATACACAACCATGCTAACTGGTAACTTCAAGTGGGCTTCTAGTGTGCTAGCAAACATGCAACAGGTTTCCAACTCATTCACGCTCTCACTCTGCCCCAATGACCATTTCTTACATTTTCTTCTCTCTTCCAGCCTCTACCACTTCCTCCTCCATCCTCACTTGGGAAACAGACTGATGTTCTGAGTAAATTAAAGAATAAAATCAGATTTTTTTTTCTGGTTATCTACATAGAAACAACAATTTGACTGAAAGTTGACATTTTTAAAACAGCTATGTAAATTAGAAGATGATAGCATAATATCATCCAAATAATAAAAGAAAAAAAATTGTTAACTGGTCCTTTATCTGGCTTAATTTTAAAGAATGAAGATAAAACTTTTCAGAAAATCAAAACCAAGACCATTTGCTTCTTAGAATCATTCACTAAAGGAGTGTACTCTAGGAAAGAGGGAAATAATGCAGAAAGAAAGGCCTGCAATACATAAAGGAATGGTGAGTAAACAAATCAGTAAATTTAGGTCTCCATAAATAGGAGCTATAGAAAATAATCATAATAACATCCAACCAAAGTTTAAAGTTAAAATAGAATAAAATACTGGAAAACAATAAAATGTACAATGGTAGGGGTGATTGGGATAAAGTGTTCTAAGATTCTTGAATTGCATAGAGGAGGACAGAAATGTTAGCTTTAGATCTCAAGTATGCATGTTAGTATTTTAATAATAACCATTAAAAAAAGAATGTAAATTTTACAGTGAATAGGACGAAAGGTTACAAAGTTTACTGATCAAAAAGAGGTCAATGGAGAAAAAACGTGTCAACTTAGAAAAATCAGTTTAAATTCAAAATAGAACAAAACAGAAAAAATAAATCAAATATATTTGTGATCATTATTAATATCAGACTAGAATAGCACATTACAAGAGAAAGTTGCCAGATTGGATATAGCTTTCTGCTATTTACAAAAGACATATGTCAGATATAAGGACATAGAAATACTCAGAGTTAAAGGATGTAAACAGTTTGTTCCAAGTAAATACCAATCAGAGAAAGCTGGTATGGCACTATTAATATCACAAGAGATAGGCTTTAAAAGAATACATTATCAAGGATAAAGAAATGATGATAAGTTATTTACCTAGTCAGGAAGTTATGTAAAGTTTAAATGTATATGCACCTAACAAGCAAAAAGTATGGAAGAAAATCAAGGAGAACTGGAGATTTAAATTCACCTCTCTCAGTAATCAGTAAACCATGCAGGGGAAAACATGTATATAAAATATACAACTTAATTAACAAGTTTGATCTAGTTCAGTTCAGTTCAATTGCTCAGTCATGTCCGACTCTTTGCAACCCCATGAACCGCAGCACACCAGGCCTCCCTGTCCATCATCAACTCCCAGAGTTTACCCAAACTCATGTCCACTGAGTCAGTGATGCCACCTAAGCATCTCATCCTCTGTTGTCCCCTGTTCCTCCTGCCTTCATTCTTTCCCAACATCACGGTCTTTTCCAATGAGTCAGCTCTTCGCTACAGGTGGGCAAAGTATTGGAGTTTCAGCTTCAACTTCAGTCCTACCAATGAACACCCAGGACTAATTTCCTTAAGGATGAACTAGTTGGACCTCCTTTCAGTCCAAGGGACTCTCAAGAGTCTTCTCCAACACCACAGTTCAAAAGCATCAATTCTACGGTGCTCAGCTATCTTTATAGTCCAACTCTCACATCCATACATGACTACTGGAAAAACCATAGCCTTGACTAGACGGACCTTTGTTGACAAAGTAATTTCTCTGCTTTTTAATATGCTGTCTAGGTTGGTCATAACTTTCCTTCCAAGGAGTAAGCATCTTTTAATTTCATGGCTGCAGTCACCATCTTCACTGATTTTGGAACCCAAAAAAATAAAGTCTGACACTGTTTCCACTGTTTCCCCATCTATTTCCCATGAAGTGATGGGACCAGATGCCATGATCTTAGTTTTCTGAATGTTGAGCTTTAAGTCAATTTTTTCACTCTCCTCTTTCGCTTTCATCAAGAGGCTCTTTAGTTCTTCTTCACTTTCTGCCATAAGGGTGGTGTCATCTGCATATCTGAGGTTATTGATATCTCTCCCGGCAATCTTGATTCCAGCTTGTGCTTCTTCCAGCCCAGTGTTTCTCATGATGTATGCTGCATATAAGTTAAATAAGCAGGGTGACAATATACAGCCTTGATGTGCTTCTTTCCCTATTTGGAACCAGATTGTTGTTCCGTGTCCAGTTCTAATTGTTGCTTCCTGACCTGCATACAGGTTTCTCAAGAGGCAGGTCAGGTGGTCTGGTATGACCATCTCTTTCAGAATTTTCCACAGTTTGTTGTCATCCAGAGTCAAAAGCTTTGGCATAGTCAATAAAGCAGAAATACATGTTTTTCTGGAACTCTCTTGATTTTTTGATGATCCAGCAAAGGTTGGCAATTTGATCTCTGGTTCCTCTGCCTTTTCTAAAACCAGCTTGAACATGTGGAGGTTCATGGTTCACGTATTGCTGAAGCCTGCGTTGGAGAATTTTGAGCATTACTTTACTAGCGTGTGAGATGAGTGCAATCATGCAGTAGTTTGAGCATTCTTTGGCATTGCCTTTATTTGGGATTGGAATGAAAACTGACCTTTTGCAGTCCTGTGGCCACTTCTGAGTTTTCCAAATTTGCTGGCATATTGAGTGCAGCACTTTCACAGCGTCATCTTTTAGGATTTGAAATAGCTCAACTGGAATTCCATCACCTCCACTAGCTTTGTTCGTAGTGATGCTTTCTAAGGCCCACTTGACTTCACATTCCAGGATGTCTGGCGTAGGTCAGTGATCACACCATCATGATTATCTGGGTCGTGAAGATCTTTTTTGTATAGTTCTGTGTATTCTTGCCACCTCTTCTTAATATTTTCTGCTTCTGTTAGATCCATACAATTTCTGTCCTTTATTGAGCCCATCTTTGCATGAAATGTTCCCTTGGTATCTCTAATTTTCTTGAAGAGATTTCTAGTCTTTCCTATTCTATTGTTTTCCTCTATTTCTTTGCATTGATTGCTGAGGAAGACTTTTTATCCCTCTGTGTTATTCTTTAGAACTCTGCATTCAAATGGGAATATCTTTCCTTTTCTCCTTTGCTTTTGGATACTCTTCTTTTCACAGCTATTTTTAAGGCCTCCTCAGACAGCCATTTTGCTTATTTGCATTTCTTTTTCTTGGGGGTGGTCTTGATCCCTGTCTCCTGTACAATGTCATGAACCCCTGTCCATAGTTCATCAGGCTGTTTATCAGATCTAGTCCCTTAAATCTATTTCTCACTTCCACTGTATAATCACAAGGGATTTGATTTAGGTGATCTAGTAGACATATATAGAACCCCATTAAATACATCTTTATCTTAAACATATGTGGAACATTTACAAAAAGTAAAGCAATTTTTAGTATGTTTCAAAGCATCTATATTATATAGATCATGTCCTCTGGCCATGGTATAACTAAGTAGAAATATGTGGGGAAAAGGGTAACTAAAATATTTTGGAGATTTAAAAACACATTTCTGAATGATCCATTGTATAAAAAGGAATTATATAGAAAAAATTTTTAACTTGGAATTAATGGGAATACTATTTTCCATAGCTTGTGGGAGGTATCTAGTGTGATAATATAATTATTTCCTTGGCTATAATTACTTATCTTGGAAAAGAAAAAAGTTGAAAATGAAGATGCTAAGCACTCATTTTTAAAAATTAGAAATCACAAAATAAACTCAAAGTATAAAGAAAAAATTAAGCAAAGAGAAGAAACCAATAACATTTTTAAATAAACATGCTGCTGCTGCTGCTGCTGCTAAGTTGCTTCAGTCATGTCTGACTCTGTGCCACGCCATAGATGGCAGTCCACCAGGCTCCGCAGTCCCTGGGATTCTCCAGGCAAGAACACTGGAATGGTTGCCATTTCCGTCTCCAAAATAAACATGAGAGGATGACATATCAAAAAAGAGGAGAAGGTAAAATAATCCACCTAAGAATTACAAAGGTGGTAAAACTATGGCTAAAATAAAGATTAAAATGATTATTAAAATTATGCAAAATCGTATGCTAATACATTTGAAAACTTAGATGAAATAGATATTTCCTATAAAAATGTAACTTACCAAAACCGACTAAAGTAAAAACAAGAGGAGTAAAGAAGAGAATCAGTAGTTAAAAAAAGAAACTACTTATGGAAAAAACATCATTTCCAGATAGTTTCAGATAAAAGTTGTACAGATCGAACAAGGAATATTTAATTCTACATCATATAAATTCTTACAGAATATAGAATAATTGGAAATAGTACCTAATTCTTCTTATAGATTGTTACAATCTTGAAACAAAATCAGGCATGAAGGAGTAGATGTAGAAAAACAAATTCCTGTATACTTCTGCTAGGATGTGTGTGTGTATGTGTGTGTGTACGTGTGCGCGTGCGGGCATGTATGCGCGCACACAAGTTCAGGTGCTCAGTCATGTCCAATTCTTTGTACACCCATAGACAGTAGTCCTCCAGGCTCTTCTAACCATGGGATTTTTCAGGCAAGAATACTAGAATGGGTAGCCATTTCCTCCTCCAGTGGATCTTCCTGACCCAGGAATCAAACCTGCCTCTCCTTCATCTCCTGAACTGCAGGGGAGTTCTTTATTACTGAGCCATTGGGGAAGCCCCCTGTTAGAACATACGTTTCTAAAAATATTTTTGGGAAATAATTTGTCAAAATTTAGTGCCATAGACACTCTTTCCTACCTCCTCTCTGGTCTCTTAACCATGGAGTTAGAGATGGAGACATCTAGGGAATTCCCAGTTTTCCAGCAGTTAGGGAAAGAGTGAAGGAAGAATGGAGAATTCAGTGAAAGGTGGGGTTGAGTTTTAGATGCCAGTGAAACATTCAGCTGAGGACAACAGTTCACAGGTAGATGTGTGTCTAGAACTAAGAGAGGATGTCTGTTCCACAGTTAAAGTTTGGGAAGTCTTTAGAGCATAGGCTGGAGAGTAAAATGAAGGCCCATGAGTCACTAATGCCTGAGAATGGTTAACTTCACATGTGCAATAATTTTAGCTGCCTAGGTGCTAATAATTTGAATTATTAAATTCAAATACACACACACACACATACACTTTAAACAACCTGGCTTCTCCTGCTTGGGATTAAATTGGAAGCTCTCTCATGTGTGATATAAGGAAACACGTGTCTGCGCTCAAATCTGAAATTTTAATTTTAGATTTCCATAATGTGGAAATTATATTAATTTATATTAATTATTCTCTTGGTGCTTAATCAAAAACTCAGACATTGAATTCAATATATATATCACATTTTTTCTAAGTGAATTTTATGGACATTTGCAAATAGCCTGGGTTATAATACTAGCATATTACAGGACAAATACAGTGTTACTGACAAAGAATAGAAAGCTAAATCTTCTTTGATGTCATTCTTACTAAAGTTCTAACCTCTGGTACCCTACAAAGAAATGAGTAGTGGAAAGAGAACTTGATCTGCCTTCAGGACTGAAACAATGAATGGGACATAACCACTCTCAGGTTATATATCTGAAAAGTTCACAGAGAAATTGATGGGAAAAAAAGAAGATTCTGGAGATAATTATTAAATTTTAAAACCTAATGTAAACTTTTCACGAATTCGAGAACTGTAGGGAGAGTGCTTAAAGAACACAAGGTAGTAAGATGATATTATTTAATAATATTAGAGATGATTTTATTTACATGGACATTAGAATAATAGAGGGTATCCTGTTCACAAGCATTGAGCATCTCTCTTATCTTTTTCCTGGTTTCTAAATCTTGGAAGTGCATCTCCCCTTTGGACCACCTGTGTCAGTTGTCCCGTGTTAGTCAACAGAAAATAAAAGTAAAACCCTAACTTCTCACTCCTAAACAAGAGAAGACTCGGGGTTTCATTCAAAAGGAAACCAATTCAGCTGAAAAAATGTCAGTCTTGAGTAAGGCCCCAGCTCCTTGGCTGCTTGTGCAGCCCTCCCCAGTTCTCCTGTTTCTGCGCCTGAATCACACTCATCCCTAGTATGGGTATCCACCACATGAGGATCAGCAAGAAAAAGGAATCAGCATTGCCATTCATCTGATAAGTGACAAATGCAGCTCATTCCTGACCTGAAAATTCCATTTGCTTCTACAATGAGTCGATCATACAGATTCTGAAGAACTGAGGGCCGATGGTTACAAAGGCTCCTGAGCATAAAATACAGTTGTATGATGCAAGCGATTGTCAAGGAGCTATGAAGAGGCCATGTCAGCGGCTCTTCTAAGGATTTCAAGCAGCCTTGGGGAGGGTCAAACTGGACTGTGGCTGCCTGAGTACCTTACATCCATGCCACATACAGTCCTAGGAACAGACACAAGGGAATTGTTAGAAAATGAAGATCATTTGCAATAAGGCTCTGAAATTCAGCCACCCAATACAGTAGCCAGTAGTCAGTCACACATACTAGTCAAATTTAAACTGTAATTACTTTAAAAAACATAAACCTAGGCCCTCAGTTTCACTAGTTCAGTTCAGTTCTGTCCCTCAGTCATGTCCGACTCTTTGTGACCCCGTGGACTGCAGCACGCCAGGCTTCCCTGTCCATCACCAACTCCCGGAGCTTTCTCAAACTCATGTCCACCGAGTCAGTGATGCTGTCCAACAATCTCATTCTCTGTCATCCCCTTCTCCTCCTGTCTTCAATCTTTCCCAGCATCAAGGTCTTTTCCAATGAGTCAGTTCTTCGCATCAGGTGGCCAAAGTATTGGAGTTTCAGCTGCAGCATCAGTCCTTCCAATGTATATTCAGGACTGATTTCCTTTAGGATAGATTGATTTTATCTCCTTGCAGTTCAAGGGACTCTCAAGAGTCTTCTCCAACACCACAGTTCTAGAGCATCAATTCTTTGGTGCTCAGCTTTCTTTACAGTCCTACTCTCACATCCATAATGACTGCTGGAAAAACCATAGCTTTGACTAGACAGACCTTTGTTGGCAATGTCTCTGCTTTTTAATATGCTGTCTAAATTGGCCATAGCTTTTCTTCCAAGGAGCAAGCCCCTTTTAATTTCATGGCTGTAGTCACCATCTTCAGTGACTCTGGAGCCCAAGAAAATAAAGTCTGTCACTGTTTCCATTGTTTCCCCATCTATTTGAAGTGTTGGGACCAGATGCCATGATCTTATTTTTTGAATGTTGAGTTTTAAGCCAGCTTTTCCACTCTCCTCTTTCACTTTCATCAACAGACTGGCTCCAAATTGGGAAAGGAGTAGGTCAAGGCTGTATATTGTCACCCTGCTTATTTAACTTATATGCATAGTACATCATGCAAAATGCCAGGCTGGATGAAGCACAAGCTGGAATCAAGATTGCCAGCAGAAATATCAATAACCTCAGATACGCAGATGATGCCACCCTTATGGCAGAAAATGAAGAGGAACTAAAGAACCTCAGTTTCACTAGCCAGATTTCAAATGCTCAATAGCCATTGAGACTCATGGCCACTGTATTAAGCAGTGTAGAAACAGACACTCCTGTCATCCCAGAGGGTTCCATTGGCCAGAGCTGATTCTAGAAGACAATATGGCATGATTAAATATTTTCAGACAGAAGTGTCAACGATAAAAAAAACATACAACAGGACTTCCCTTGTGGTCCAGTGGTTGGGAATCCACCTGCCAAGGCAGGGGACACTGGTTTGATCACTGGTCTGGGAAGATTCCTCATGTAGTGGGGCAACTAAGCCTGTACATCACAACTACTGAGCCATCACTCTAGAGCCCACGAGTCACACGTACCACAACTACTGAAGCCCCAGCACCCTAGACCCCATGCTCTGCATGGGGAGAAGCCACCAAAGTGAAAAGCCCATGCACCAAAACTAGAGAGTGGCCCCCACTCACCACAACTAGAGAAAGCCCCCGCAGAGCAATGAAGACCCAGTGCAACCAAAAATAAATAAATAAATATTTTTAAAACAAAAAAGAAAGAAAAGAAAAACACATAACAGCAGTGAGTTTCAGTTTTATTCAGCGACTTTACTGAGGACTATAGTCCAGGATACAGACCCTCATATAGCTCTGAGGAACTGCTATGAGGAGGCAGAGAAGGAGGTAGGATTTAGATGAATTTTTGCTACAAGAAAACATGTAGTCAAACATTTAAAAATTACTACTAATCACAAAGAACAGACATTTCAAGCTGTTTTAGTGTTTTTCTATGTATGGGAAGTTGCAAGAACCTGGAGTCATTGAAATTTGTTCTTCGATGTACATCTTAACTATCTGGGGACTCTCCTATCCAAAGCACAGAATACTTACTGTTTTTCTCCATCCTGAATTCTCCTCAGGGCACACTGTCAGTGGTCAATTGCAGTGGCTAGTGACTTGATCTTTGTAGAACTGGAATGGCAGGCAATGTTTTTCCTCTATGGACATATGATTCTGAAACAGGAGTGAAGGGGGCAAGGCACAAACTTTAAAAGAATGGCATAGCCCAAGGACACAATGTAAACTGATTAGAACCAAATCAGACCAAGATGGCAGATGAGTCAATTTCCACTACACCTTAAGCCTCAATATATGCTCATTGTAATATATTAGAATAAGCTAAATGACACAGTCACCAGTGCCATGACAGTTCTGAGGCCATTGAAGATCAAAAAGTAGGAATTCCCAATTCCTGGAAATTCCCACCCCTTCCCTGAAGCTGTTAGATTAATCCTGCCACTTATTAGCCTATGAAATTATCCAGCCCATCAAAAACTAATCCACCCATATTTTGGGGCACTCTGTCAGTTGAGTATGTTTTTTCACTAAATAAATTCACGTCTTACCTATCACTTTGCCTCTCACTGAATTCTTTCTGCAATGAGACATCAAGAATCTGAGCTTCATTAAGTCTTGAAACCAGATGTGTTATCTCAGTTAAAAGACTGTGGGTTTTGGCCGGGCTCAGGTCTTGGCTGTGTGGGCTCAAGCCCCAAGTTGGGCTACATGGTTTCAATACCAGCTAATGAAATAATCAATATTTAACAAACACATTGCTTACCATGAGCCATGGGATGCAAAGAGTCAGACAGGACTTAGAAACTAAACAACAACAAAAACCTTGAGCCAGAAGCTGGTGGTTTTAAATTATGTACATAAATTCCTTGATACTCCTCCCTTTAAGAGGTGGAAACTCATTCTTCCCCCCTTGAGTGTGGCTTCACTTCCAATGAATAAAATGTGACATATGATAGATAGTATGACTTCTGAGACTCAGTCATAAAAACTACTGAGGCTTCTTCCTCCTCCTCTCCCTCTTCCTCCTTCTCCATCTTTCTCTCTTCAGTGACTCTCACTGAAACCAACTGCCATGTTGCAAGGACATTTAAGTGGCCCTAGGAAGATGCCTGATTGGGGAGAAACTGAGGCTTTAGCCAATAGCCATGTAATTGCCTATTCTGGAAGGAGATAATTCTTCAGCCCCTGTCAAGATCACTGCATCCTCACAGATCTGAGTACTTTGCATATTTTAACTCACATTGACCTTTTAGTAGAACATGCCATCTTATCCCCACTTTACCAATTGGGAAACTAAGGCACAGAGAGGCTAATTAAATCGTCTATGGTCACACAGCTAATAAGCATGAGAATGAGGATTCCAATTCAGGAGGTCAAGATTCAGTCTTTGGCATGCTGTCTACACTACACAGTGCTAACTAAGATCAGTCAGAACACATCTCTGGAGGCCGCAGGAGGTACAGATTCAAGGAGCCACTGAAGGAAATGTCTTCCTCTCATTCTGGCTGCATATTAGGATCCCCCAGGTAACTTCTATCAATCACCACCCAAGATCAACTGAGGCATGATCTATGGGGAACAAGCCAAGCATTTGTAGTTTTTAAAGCCATCCAGGTGATTCCAACCTGTAGCCCAGGTCAAGAGCCATCAATAGAGCAGGGCTATTCCAAGTGTGAGCCTAGGAATGCATGAGAGATGAAATTTGTATTTCAACAAAATTGCCCAGGTGCCTGTACAGCATTGAAGTTTGAGAAGCACTGCTCTAATCCTTTCCCCAGGCCACACCTGGCGAAAGGCAGCAGCTAAAGATCAAATGGACGGGCACATATGGTTTTGCTGCAGGAAGTGAAATTGGGTGCGTAGAGAAAACTAAGCTTAACCATTTTAGAAAGTGGTTCTTCAAAATCCCAAAAAGACAAGAGGAATGAAAACTTAAAGAGACAGGTGGGAAAACCAGGAGAGAACAAATAACTTCTCTTGGTGTCAAAGAGAAATAAAGAACTCCAGGGGGTGATCAGTAAAAATTACAGTGTCAGAGAAGGGCCTGCCTTAAAAGACAAAAATTGAACAAGACAGCAAAATTGCCTCTCATTGGTTTGAGGCCAGGGGTAACACTACACTCACTGTATGGCATTGGAGGTTTTGTGAAAGGAATATGAAGACTGCTTTATTCTAACCTTATCAGCCTACAGTCAATATCATGCCAGTAAAAGTTAACGATTTAAAAGAAAGGGAGTAAAATATCTTACTTTTTTCCCATTCGGTATAATTGCAACTAACCATTAGTTGTGAATGATCATCTTTATGACTTATCCACAGACTTAAAATTTTATCAGTGTCATCTGTTATTTTGAAGGGCTAATCACATACAACATTTCCTTCATCCTTCAGAGTTTCTATAAAAGTTTCTCTTATTTATCCAAAAAGAACCATAGCTCAAAGCATAAGTCAAAATTACCTGCAGTGGTTATCAAATGTTGGTACATGTTGGGTTAGTTGGTGGACTTATTTCAACACAGATTGCTGGGTGCCATGTCCAGAGTTTCTGGTTTAATAGGTTGGGTCATGGCCAGACAATTTGCCTCCCTAACAGGTCCCAAGGTGATACTGACACTGCTGGTCCCAGGTGTGCATGTTGAGAACCCCTCCCCTTTAGCACAGTGGGTAACACTATTGCCTAGTGGGAAGGAGCTGGAACTCTGAGCCGGTGTCATCCCACCTTTGCTTATTCCAAAGTGTGTGGCCTTAGGCAAGTTACTTATTTCCTCTCTACCTCCTTTACTTTAATTGTAAATTAAGGAAAACAACAGGACAATCCCCTCAGGTTGCCATAATGAGTTAAAATGTTAATTCATATAAAAATCTCAGAACGGTGCTTAGCCCTTTGTAAAAGCTTTATGTTTTCAGTACCAGTGCACGTGGAAATTAATTATTTTCCACTTGTTTTACTCAGCATAATGTGGGCTTCACCAGCAGAGCTAAAAATGTAACTCATTTTGTTTACATAAGTAAATAAAATTATTTATTCACATCTTGTTATAAATACAATTATCGATCTTGTTCTCAAATACTATATATGAAGCAGTGAATCACTGAATGAGAGAAATAATATGATTTTCTGCAACTTACAACAAATTCCAGAGGTATTGAAGCCAATCCAGCCTCTGTACCTCAAAATCAAATTAAATCTTGGAGACAGAGTTTGGGGTGAAGTAGAAGAGAATAGCTTTATTGCTTTACCAGGCAATGCCCTCGGGAGTGTGTGTCCCAACCTGGGGGTGGAGCTGCGGATGCTGTGAAGAGTCTTCTAGTCCTGGGGTGGGGTTGCTGATAAGAACCAGGGTGTGTGCGTGGCCCACATTCCTTCAGCCCAGAGATCAGAACTGTGACTTTGAAATGAAGAGTGCTTCATCAAGTTTCCTGTTTGGTGGGGGCTTTAGTCCTGCAGAGGAGTTCAGAGATAATGTTATGTGTACCCATTTAGGTGAAACCAGAACCCTGTCCCTAAGACTACACTGTTGTTTCTTGGCTCTTCCTCCCTTATCTCCATGTTCCCCCCTTCCCTGATTAGCAACTGTTTGAACCTGCCTTTTGGAATTCAGGGAAGGGTACACAGAAAGGCTTTTGTGCCCAGAAGCCCCAAAGGGCTTGGTTTCCATCCGTCCATCCACACTTGTGCTCAGTTATGTCTGACTCTTTGCAACTCCATGGATTGTAGCCCACAAGGCTCCTTCCTCTGTCCATGGGATTTTCTAGGCAAAAATATTGCAGTGGGTTGTGAAGTCCTCTTCCAGGGGATCTTCCCCACCCAGGGATCTTGGTTTCAGTATAAACATATTTTGTAATTACAATAGACTAACAGGGATACACAATTCTTTAGAAAGATTTGCAATTATTGAATAAGAGTTTAATAATCCATGTTATGGTATAAAAGGAAGAATTATCTGATGGGAAAAGCAAGTAGGAAAGTCAGGACAGGGCATTTCAGAGCCAGAAGTAGACAGAACATGAGGGAAGAAGTAGAGATGGTCACCACCGAGTGGACGGAACAAAGATGAGGCCACTTCTTGAGCTCCAGAAAACAAAGTTGGCAAGAGGTCGGTGTCCAAAACACTGATACTAGAAGAAGTCAAGGGAAAATCAGCTCAAAAAAATCTAGAAGCATTCAGAAAGATGGGCTGGAAAAAGCAAACTCAGAGTTCAAAGAAGAGGAAGAGGAGGCAGGTAAACGTGGAGGAGAGATCAAGTACCTGAAGGATGCTATCCAGAGACCAGAGTTTAAGTCCGTCTATAAATTTTAAAACTGTGGTGTTTTCCCCTTGTTATTGAAACAGGAGGAAAGGGGCAGGGCACAACCTTTAAAAGAATGATAAAACTATGTTCTATGCTATGCTTAGTTGCTCAATCATGTCCAACTTTTTTCGACCCCACGGACTGTAGCCTGCCAGGCTCCTCTATCCATGGGGATTCTCTAGGCAAGAATACTGGAGTGGCTGCAATGCCCTCCTCAAGGGGATCTTCCCAACCCACAAATTGAACCAGTTCTCCTGCATTGCAAATGGATTCTTTAACATCCGAGCCACCAGGGAAGCCCAAGAATACTGGAGTGGGTTGCTTATCCCTTCTCCGGGGGAATTTCCCAAGCCAGGAATCAAACCAGGGTCTCCTGCCATGCAGGCAGATTCTTTACCAGCTGAGTCACCTGGGAAGCCCTGACATAGCTATAGCACATGACAAAAAAAAATGATTAGAACCAAACAGGTCCAAGATGGTGGATGAGTCAACTTCCAGTAGACCTTGAGTCTCATTATACACTCATTATAACACATTGGAATCTAAATGATACACCTATCAGCACCATTACAGTTCTGAGGCTAACCATATGTGTGTGTTAGCTGCTCAGTTGTGTCTGACTCTGCCCACCAGGCTCCTCTGTCCATGGAATTCTCCAGGTAAGAATACTAGAGTGGATTGCCATTCTCTTCTCCACGCGGTCTTCCTGACCCAGGGATCAAACCCAGGTTTCCTGCATTACAGACATATTCTTTACCACCTGATCCACCAGGGAAGCTCATAAAAGGCTAACCATAAAAGACTAAAAAGTGGACAATGGCCCCATTTCTGGAAATCCTTGCCCCTTTCCCAGAATAATTGGAACAACCGTCCCACTTACTATCCAATGAAATTACCCAGCCCATAAAAGCTAACCATGCCATATTTCAAGGCTCTCTCACTCTCTTGCCTTCTTAAATGGTCCAAACTCTGTCTGTGAAGTGTGTTTCTTGCTAAATAAATCCACTTCTTACTATCACTTTTGTTGGTCCTTTAATGGACCGGAAGCTAGTGGTCCGGAGTCGACAATAAGAAAGTAAGAGAGAGAAAGAGGCTGATATCCCCTGGTTTAGGCGGAAAACCAATAGAGTCCTATTCTTAGGGCTTGCACTGCTGCATGTAGGCACCAGGCGCCCTCCCAGGTAGGTGAAGGCACAGTGTGCCTCCTCGAGAAGGTCTTAGAAGCCCGGGCAAGAAAGGGAGCTCAGCGGGCCTCCGTGCTCCAAGGAATTAGCCAGAAATAGAGAGTGAGAGAGAGAGAGAAAGACAGAAAGAATAGAAAAAAAGAAAGAAAGACACGGGGACCCAAGCTCTGATGGAGCAAATGTGTTTTAATCAACAGTGGCGTGGGCATATATACTGTCTTACAAGGTGGTTATTCTCAGCAAAGATAAAGATTAAAATTCCACACTTACAAAACATAAGAGGATCCCTATCAAAGAGAGAGTTGCAAACAATCACCTTCTACCATATGGCTCATAAAAAGGAAGAGGGTACTTATCACCGTAATGAAAAATGCCTGGATTCCTCAGCGCCTGGAAAGGCATGCCTCTCCTCTTAATTCCTGAATATTCAGGAATTAATAAGGGCCAGAGGGTTCCTGACAGATCCAAAACAGCACACAGGAAGCCTCTTGTTAAATGCTTCCTGACACACTTTGTCTCTAAATTATTTTGCAAACACAGAACCTCAAATTCACCCGCAACATTATGAAGATATCACATATTGAACTCTTCAGTTCAGTTGCTCAGTCGTGTCTAACTCTTTGTGAACCCATGGATTGTAGCACGCCAGGCCTCCCTGTCTGTCACCAACACCCAGAGCTTGTGAAAATTCATGCCCATCAAGCTGGTGATGCCATCCAACTATCTCATCCTCTGTCATCCCCTTCTCCTCCCACCTTCAATCTTTCCCAGCATCAAGGTCTTTTCAAATGAGTCAGTTCTTCACATCAGGTGGCCAAAGTATTGGAGTTTCACCTTCAGCCTCAGCCCTTCCAATGAATATTCAGGACTGATTTCCTTTAGGATTGACTGATTTGGTCTCCTTTCAGTCCAAGGGACTCTCAAGAGTCTTCTCCAGCACACAGTTCAAAGGCATCAATTCTTCAGTGCTCAGCTTTCTTTATGGTCCAACTCTCACATCCATAATGACTACTGGAAAAACCATAGCTTTGACTAGACCAACCTTTGTTGGCAAAATAATGTCTCTGCATTTTAAAATGCTGTCTAGGTTGGTCATAGCTTTTCTTCCAAGGAGCAAGTGTCTTTTAATTTCATGGCTGCAGTGACCATCTGCAGTGATTTTTGAGCCCAAGGAAATAAAGTCTGTCACTGTTTTCATTGTTACCCCTTCTATTTGCCATCAAGTAATGGGATTGGATACCATGATCTTACATTTTTGAATGTTGAGTTTTAAGCCAGCTTTTTCACTCTCCTCTTTCACTTTCATCAATAAGCTCTTTAGTTCCTCCTTACTTTCTGCCATAAGAGTGGTGTCACCCAACCTCTTTAACAAGTGGTGCTGGGAAAATTGGTCAACCACTTGTAAAAGAATGAAACTAGAACACTTTCTAACACCATACATAAAAATAAACTCAAAATGGATTAAAGATCTAAATGTAAGACCAGAAACTATAAAACACCTAGAGGAGAACATAGGCAAAACACTCTCTGACATAAATCACAGCAGGATCCTCTATGACCCACCTCCCAGAATATTGGAAATAAAAGCAAAAATAAACAAATGGGACCTAATGAAACTTAAAAGCTTTTGCACAACAAAGGAAACTATAAGCAAGGTGAAAAGACAGCCCTCAGATTGGGAGAAAATAATAGCAAATGAAGAAACAGACAAAGGATTAATTTCAAAAATATACAAGCAACTCCTGCAGCTCAATTCCAGAAAAATAAATGACCCAATCAAAAAATGGGCCAAAGAACTAAACAGACATTTCTCCAAAGAAGACATACAGATGGCTAACAAACACATGAAAAGATGCTCAACATCACTCATTATCAGAGAAATGCAAATCAAAACCACAATGAGGTACCATTACACGCCAGTCAGGATGGCTGCTATCCAAAAGTCTACAAGCAATAAATGCTGGAGAGGCTGTGGAGAAAAGGAACCCTCTTACACTGTTGGTGGGAATGCAAACTAGTACAGCCGCTATGGAAAACAGTGTGGAGATTTCTTAAAAAACTGGAAATAGAACTGCCATATGACCCAGCAATCCCACTTCTGGGCATACACACTGAGGAAACCAGATCTGAAAGAGACACGTGCACCCCAATGTTCATCGCAGCACTGTTTATAATAGCCAGGACATGGAAGCAACCTAGATGCCCATCAGCAGACGAATGGATAAGGAAGCTGTGGTACATATACACCATGGAATATTACTCAGCCATTAAAAAGAATTCATTTGAATCAGTTCTAATGAGATGGATGAAACTGGAGCCCATTATACAGAGTGAAGTAAGACAGAAAGATAAAGACCAATACAGCATACTAACGAATATATATGGAATTTAAAAAGATGGTAACAATAACCCTATAGGCAAAACAGAAAAAGAGACACAGATGTACAGAACAGAATTTTGGAATCTGTGGGAGAAGGCAAGGGTGGGATGTTTCGAGGGAACAGCATCGAAGCATGTATATTATCAAGGGTGAAACAGATCACCAGCCCAGACTGGATGCATGAGACAAGTGCTCCGGCCTGGTGCACTGGGAAGACCCAGAGGAATCGGGTGGAGAGGGAGGTGGGAGGGGGGGATAATACATGTAAATCCATGGTTGATTCATGTCAATGTAAGACAAAAATGACTACAATATTGTAAAGCAATTAGCCTCCAACTAATAAAAATAAATGAAAAAAAAAAAAGAGTGGTGTCACCTGCATATCTGAGGCTTTTTAAATTTTTCCCAGCCATCTTGATTCCAGCTTGTGCTTCATCCAGCCCAGCATTTCACATGATGTTCTCTGCATATAAGTTAAATAAAGTGAAAGTGAAGTCGCTCAGTCATGTCCAACTCTTTGCAACCCCCATGGACTGTAGCCCATCAGGTTCCTCCGCCCATGGGATTTTCCAGGCAAGAATACTGGTGTGGGTTGCCATTTCCTTCTCCAGTAGATCTTCCCAACCCAGGGATTGAACCCAGGTCTCCCGCATTGCAGGCAGACGCTTAAACGTCTGAGCCACCAAGGAAGTTAAATAGCAAGGTGACAATATACAGCCTTGATATTCTCAATTTGGAACCAGCCTGTTGTTTCATGTCGAGTTCTAACTGTTGCTTGCTCTCCTATAATTTAGCCCTATGCTCTTCTATCTTGGTTTCCTACTTCCTCTCGACCACTTTTTGTCCCTGTCAAATCCACTGCATACAGTTTTCCCAAAACAATCTGATGCTGCAGCAGTCATGCTTGTGCTACACGAATATCTCCATTTGAAACAAGCTCTTCTTCTTCACTTAATCCATTCCACCTAATAAAGACAAATCAAAATCCACCTTTCTGCTCTCTAAAGAAAAATTAATTTTTCCTTCATCCATGCTCCTGTTGCATCTTTTTAGTCATTCTATTAACATATATCCTACCTCATGGCATAGTAGATAGGAGTTTGCCTACCTCCCTTCCTCAGTCTTGTGACTGAGGTATCAAATCAGCTCTCTGAACAGAGGTAGTGACTGTAGCTAATGCTGCTGGGTTCTCTGCACTCACAGTCTCCTACAGGTCCAGACTTCCTCTTTTAAGCACCCATGAGCCTACCCTACAGGCTCTCTCCAGTGACTGAATTAACTGGCCCCTGAAGGAGAAGGAACAGAACTGTAAAACAAACACCCCTGGGAGCAGTCCTCCACCAAATATTGTCATGGATTAGTAGCTTAAATACCTGCAAGATCCTTGCCCCTGAACCTGAGCAGGAACCTGTGGAGCTCCTAGGCACAAAAGCCTTTCTGTGTCCCCTTCCCTGAATTCCAAAGGGAAGGTTCAAACAGTTGCTAATCAAGAAAAGGAGAAGATGCAGAGGTAATGGAGGAGCAGTAAAGAAACAATACAGCATCTATGAAAACATAATAGGCCCCAGATAGCCAAAGCAATCTTGAGGAAGAGAAACAGAGCTGTAGGAATCAGGCTCCCTGACTGCAGACTATAATACAAAGCTACAGTAATCAAGACAGTATGGTACTGGCACAAAAATAGAAATATAGATCAGTAGTACAGGATAGAAAGCCCAGAGTTAAACCCACACACCCATGGTCACCTAATCTATGACAAACATGGCAATGGAGAAAAAAAAAGACTTTTCAATAAATTGTTCTGGGAAAACTGGACAACTACATGTAAAAAGAATGAAATTAGAATGCTTCCTAATGCCATACACAAAGATAAACTCAAAATGGATTAAAGACCTAAGTGTAAGGCTGGACACTGGAAAACTCTTAGAGGAAAACTTAGGGAAAACATTGTTTGACATAAATCATAGCAAGATCTTTCATGATCCACTTCCTGGAGTAATGAATAAAAACAAAAATAAGCAAATGGTACCTAATTAAACTTAAAAGCATTTGCACAGTAAAGGAAACCCCAAATAAGATAAAAAGACAACCCACAGAATGGAAGAAATATTTGTAAATGAAGCAATGAACAAAGGATTAATCTCAAAAATATACAAACAGCTCGTGCAGCTCAATATCAGAAAAACAAACAACCCAATCAAAAAATGAATGGGAGACCTAAATAGACATTTCCTCAAAGAAGATATACAGGTGACCAAGAGGCACATGAAAATATGCTCAACACCACGAATTATTAGAGAAATGCAAATCAAAACTACAATGAGGTATCCCCTTACACCAGTCAGAATGATCATCATCAGAAAAATCTACAAACACTAAATTCTGCAGAGGATGAAGAGAGAAAAGAAACCTCTTGCACTGCTGGTGGGAATGTAAATTGATACAGCCACTGTGAATAACAGTTTGAAAGTTCCTTAAAAAACCAAAAGTAGAACTACCATATAGCCCAGCAACCCCACTCCTGGGCATATGCCCTGAGAAAACCATAATTCAAAAAGGCATATGTACCGCAATGTTCATTGCAGCACTATTTACAATACCTAGGACATGAAAACAACCTAAATGTCCACCAACAGATGAATGGATAAAGAGGATGTAAAGAAATTGGACCATATTTGTGAAGATGTGAATGGACCTAGAGTCCATCATACAGAGTGAAGTAAGTCAGAAAGAGAAACAAATATTACATATTAATGTATATATCTGGATTTTAGAAAAATGGTACAGTTGAACCAATTTGCTGGGCAGGAATAGAAATGCAGATGTAGTGAGTGGATTTGTGGACACAGTGGGGGAAGGGGAGGGTGGAATGAATTGGGAGATTAGGTTTGACATAAATACATATGTGTAAAATAGATAGCTAGTGGTAAGTTGCTATATAGCACAGGGAGCTCAGCTCAGTGCTCTGTGATGACCTAGACGGGCGGGATAATGGCGTGGGGAGGGAAGTCCAAAAGGGAGGGGATATACATATACACAGAGCTGATTCACTTCATTGTACAGCAGAAGTAACACAGCATTGTTAAGCAATTATACTCCAATAAAAAAGAAAAAAAGAAAGAACAGTGCAGCCTTGAAGGCTGGTTCTCACTCAAGGGATATACAGAACATTATCTTTGAGCTCTTCTGCAGAACTAAAACCCCCACCAAAGACAGGACTTGATGAAGCATTCTTTGTTCCAGAGAAGGTCACAGTTCACCCATCATCACCTGATGCCAGATGATCTATGGGTTGAAGGAATGTGGGCCCTGCACACACCCTGATTCTTATCAGTGACTCTACCCCAGGACTACAAGACTCTTCACAGCCCCCACCTGGCTGGGACACACAGTTTTAAGGGCATTAGTCCACTGTGGCCCTCTTTGCCTGGCAAAGCAATAATGCTATTCTTTCCTCTTCACTAAAAACTCTGATTTAATTTGGTGTCAAGGTACTGAGGCGGGATTTGGCTTCACCTCTGAGGTAGAACAACTCTGAGGCTGGTGTCCTATTCAGTGTTCCAGAGGTCCTCAGCAGGTTTGAGCCCCAGTTGTCTAGAGCAGCAACCTGTTCACTAATGCACCCCTTACCTATCTCATCCTCACTTCCCCACTGCCCTGTTGGTATTTCCTGGGGTCACCTTATTAAATAATTGCTCTAGAATCCTTGTCTTAGAGCCTACCTCTGGGAGAATGCAATCTAAAACACTACTCAGTAAGTATCAGTATTTTGTTACAAGACTTAAATTCAGGGAAGAAGAGAAACCAAAAGGAAAGAGAAGAGGGAGGTGGGAGGGGGGATCGGGATGGGGAATACATGTAACTCCATGGCTGATTCATGTCAATGTATGACAAAACCCACTGCAATGTTGTGAAGTAATTGGCCTCCAACTAATAAAAATTTTTAAAAATTAAAAAAAAAAAAGGAAAGAGAAGAAATTCTAGGAAAAGTGACTGTATGTTCAGATGAATTTTTAGAGGTGGAAATGAGCAAGTGAGCCCATAGATCTTATTGGCATGCAGGTTCCAGGTGGAAGAGAGGAGGCAGAAGGGCTGAACAGGCCAGATGAGGCCAGATTTTTGTGATGATGATCTTCCCTGAGAAATCCTCAAAGGTTTTCTCAAGGGATTTCTCTACAGACTAGTCACAATGTTTTTGTTATTGTTGTTGTTGTTTAATTGAAAGATAATTGCTTTATAGCACTTTGCTGTTTTCTGTCAAACACCAACATGAATAAGCCGTAGGTGTACATATGCCCCCTTCCTCTGGAACCTCCCTCCCCTCTCCCTCCCCATCCCACCCCTCTAGGTTAATACGGAGCCCCTGTTTGAGTTCCCTGAGTCATACAGAAAATTCCCATTGGCTTAGAATAGCCACAATGTTTTAATTATTAAAGTTGTTTTAGCATTATGGTATTAAGATATGAGTATTCTCAGAAAGTACATAAATATACACTCCAAAAAGAAACCACAATTCTACAGATGACAGCACATTGAATGGGAGTTTTCCTCTTGTCTTAAGAGTTTCATGGAATGCCCAAAGCTAAGAACAGTATCAGTCAGAATAAGCAAGGTAAATCTGCAATAATAAACAACCACAAAATTTCAGTGCTTTCTGTTTAAGATAACTAAGACACGGAAGCAACCTAAAAGTCTGTCAATGGACAAATGGATAAAGAAGATGCGGTACACATATACACATATACAATGGAATAGTACTCAGCCATAAAAAAGAATGAAATAATGCCATTTGCCATTTGGTAGCTCAGCTAGTAAAGAATCCACCTGCCACGCAGGAGACCCTGGTTTAGTTCCTGGGTCAGGGAGATCTGGAGAAGGGAAAGGCTACCTACTTCAGTATTCATGGGCTTCCCTGGTGACTGGAATCACCAGGGAAAGAATCTGCCTGAAGTGCAGGTAAAGAATCTGCCTGAAGTGCAGGAGACCTGGGTTCAATCCCTGGGTTGGGAAGATCCCTGGAGGAGGGCATGGGAACCCACTCCAGTATTCTTGCCTGGCGAATCCCCAGTGATAGAGGAATCTGGCAGGCTACAGTCTGTGGGATCACAAAGAGTCAGACATGACTGAGTGACTAAGCGCAGCCGAGCAGAACGCCATTTGCAGCAACATAGATGAAACTAGAGATTATCATACTGAGTAAACTAAGCCAGACAAAGAAAGATAGATATCACATGATATTGCTTATATGTATAATCTTTAAAAATGATATAAATGAAATTATCTACAAAACAGAAAGAGACTCACAGACATAGAAAACAACTTACTGTTACCAAAGGAGAAAGAGGGATAGGGGGAGGAATAAATTAGGAAGTTAGAACTAACATATACACACTACTATGTATAAAATTGAAGACGGAAATGGCAGCCTACTCCAGTATTCTTGCCTGAGAAATCCCAAGGACAGAGGAGCCTGGCAGGCTATAGTCCACGGGGTAGCAAGATTCAGGCATGACTTAGAGACTAAACCACCACCACACCACATATAAAATTGGGCTTCCCTGGTGCTCAGTGATTAAAAAAAAAAAATCCATCTGCCAATGCAGGAGATGCAAGTTCAATCCCTGGGTTGGGAAGATCCCAAGAGAAAGAAATGGCAACACACTCCAATATTCTTACCTGGGAAATCCCATGGACAGAGGAGCCTGGTAGGCTATAGTCCATGGGATTACCAGAGTTGGACACAACTTAGCAACTAAACAACTACATAGGAAACTAATAGGACAACCATCCCTCAGGACTTTCTAAGAGGTGTCCAACCTGCCTTTTTGACTATCAATCTCCATCACATGCTACCAGTCTAAATCAGAAAAGGGTAAAAGTTTGAAGGTCAGTGTTGGCAGGAATTCATTGGAGTAGAAAATGTTTTGTCTTTGCTTCTTGCATCCTTCCCAGACCACATGAAATGGGACCCAAAGTAGAACGCCTCAGAGAGCATATGAGATCAGGAAGATTGGACTCTCACTCCTGACAGAGCAAAACCCAGAAGGTCCATTTGGTGTGACCATCAGAGCAGTGAAAATGTTGTTAGGAGGATTCGGTATACGTCATCAGGAGTTTAGCAGGCACACAGATGGAGACCAGTGTCTGCTTCCTGCCAAGAGAAATTCAAATGTAGTGTGTAAGGGACTGGTAAAGTGGCTACAATAAGAGAAAAGAGAAAGAGGTCAGCCTTGGGCAAGTTTCCCTTTAGTGGTAAGAATGCATGAAGAAATTGACCAAAGGGTTCTGTGGAAGATGACTAGGCTCAAAGTGTCTTATAGGAGCCACTAAGAGATCAGACTTTGGAAAAGAGAGAGACTCAGGGTGTACATTTTAATAGTTGGAAGGGTGAGGGCAGGAACTGAAGAGGGATCCCAGAAAGTTAAGCAGAGAATGAATCAAGAGCTCCAGGAATTAAAAGAATACGAGCTCTTATTCTTACCAAAAAGCTCTTCTTCTTACCAAGAAACTGATTTAAAAAAAGTGTCCCTCTCACCACTACTGTTCAACATAGTTTTGGAAGTCCTAGCCACAGCAATTCTAGAAAAGAAAAGGAAATAAAAGGAATCCAGATTGGAAAAGAAGTAACATCATCACTGTCTGTGGGTGATATGGTCCTCTACATAGGAAACCCTAAAGATGCCACCAGGAAATTACTAGAGCTAATCAGTGAATATAGTAAAGGCACAGGATGTAAAATTAATACACAGAAATCCCTTGCATTCCTATACATTAACTATGAAAAATCAGAAAAAGAAATTAAGGAAACAATACCATTCACCATTGCAATGAAAAGAATAAAATACCTAGGAATAAGTTTACCAAAAGAGACAAAAGACCTGGATACAGAGAACTATGAAACACTGATGAAAGAAAGAACCAGGTTCTTGGATTGGAAGAATCTTTATAGTGAAAATGAGTATACTACCCAAAGCAGTCTATAGGCTCAGAGCAATCCCTATCAAACTACCACAGAACTAGAACAAATAATTTCACAATTTGTATGGAAATACAAAAGACTCTAAATAACCAAAGCAATCTTGAGAGAGAATGGAACTGACTTCAGACTATGCTACAAAGCTACGGTCATCAAGACAGCATGGTACTTGCACAAAGACATAAATATAGATCAATGGAATAAACTAGAAAGTCCAGAGATAAATCCATGCATCCATGGACACCTTATCTTTGACAAAGGAGGCAAGAATATACAATGGAGAAAAGACAATCTCTTTAACAAATGGTGCTGAGAAAACTGGCCAACCACTTGTAAAAGAATCAAACTAGAACACTTTATAACACCATACACAAAAGTAAACTCAAAATGGATTAAAGATCTAAACGTAAGACCAGAAACTATAAAACTCCTAGAGGAGTTACACTGTTGGTGGGAATGCAAATTGGTACAGCCCCACTATGGAGAATAGTGTGATGAACATTGGGTGGGATCGGGATGGGGAACACATGTAAATCCATGGCTGATTCATGTCAATATATGGCAAAAACCACTACAATATTGTAAAGTAATTAGCCTCCAACTAATAAAAATAAATGAAAAAATTTTTTAAAATTTTTAAAAAAAAGAGAGAATAGTGTGGAGATTCCTTTTAAAACTGGGAACAGAACTACCACACAACCCAGCAATCATAATGCTCGGCCTATACACTAAGGAAACCATAACTGAAAGAGACACATGTACCCCAGTGTTCAATGTAGCACTATTTATGATAGCTAGGATATGGGAGCAACCTAGATGTCCTTTGGCAGATGAATAGATAAGGAAGTTGTGGCACATATACACAATGGAATACTACTCAGCTATAAAAAGGAAAGCATTTGATTCAGTTCTAATGAGGTGGATGAACCTAGAGCCTATTATGCAGAATGAAGTAAGTCAGAAAGAGAAAGACATATACTGTATATTAACGCATATATATGGAATTGGGAAGGGTGCTACCAGCGATCCTACATGCACGGCAGCAAAGGAGACACAGATGTAAAGAACAGACTTCTGGACTCAGTGGGTGAAGGAGAGGGCAGGATGATTTGAGAGAATATCACTGAAACATGTACATTACCATATATAGACTGGATGACTGGTGTGAGTTTGATACATGAAACAGGGCACCCCAGGCTGCTGCCCTGTGACAACCTGAAGGGATGGGGTGGGGAGGGAGGTGGGAGGGGGATTCAGGATGAGGGGGACACATGTATACCCAGGGCCAATTCATGTTGATGTACAGCAAAAGCCATAACAATATTGTAAAGTAATTATCCTACAATTAAAATAAAGAATTTTTTTTTAAATGTGTCCCACAAAAAGAACCTGGCATTTGAACAGCAGCCATAACAGAGGAAATGGTGGCCACTAGGTATCAGGCAAGAGAGCCCCTGAGCACCTGCACACTGAGGATGAAAAGACCCAGGAAGAGAGGATGCAAGAATGGGATAGCAAAGGAATAAGCCACCACTCCTTCCCTTTTCCCAGATCCCAAGCTTGAGTCTTCAGGCCTGAGTTATAGGGAAAGACCATAGTTTTAACTGAATGCTAGATTGAAAGCATTGACTTGACTTGTACTATAACACAAAAATGAGAGTGTTCTTACAGCTGAAAGTAAATAGAAAGCTGTCATGGGGAGAGACAAGGCAAGGGAAATGCAACAGAGAATGTTTGAAGTCATTAATGGAAGAAAAATAAACCCATTTCCTGTTTTTGCTTTCATTAAGTTAGACCCATTCGATAAACCAGCTGCAAAAGCCAAAACAAAATAGTATACACGTTATTACCAGCCAATTTTTTTCTTTATGAGAGAAGAATAAAGTGGAGAGTATCAATTACATTTTTCTATCCTCTGTTCTCAATATCACTTGATCATTAGAAAGCAACTTTTTTCAAGGCTAGAGCTCTATAAACATCTAGGAAGCTCTCATTTATAAGTAGCTGCAGACTTATCTAAAGTTTGTTTAAACAAATATGAACTTTTATTATTTTACATAACCAAAAGTGGGACAGCTAAGTGGTTGAGGGCCTATAGTATTGGTTAATTCAATGGCTTAGTGACTTTATAATCCTGAGTTAAGATAATCTTAGTATTATCTCATGATTACAAATTTACTGCTGAAGTTCAACCATCATATTTTTACCCAGCAGTATAAAGAAATAGAAATACAAATATATTTTTCTCCTTTGCTTCATTTTTTAAAGTATTTATTTATCTATTTATTTGACTGTTCCAGGTCTTAGTTGAGGCACATGGAATTGTCAGTTGGGGCATGCAAACTCTTATTTGTGGCATATGGGACCTAGTTCCCTGATCAGGAATCAAACCCAGGCCCTCTGCATTGGGAGCACAGTCTTAGCCACTGGACCACCAGGGAGGTTCCCCCTGCTACCTTTTAAGAGCAAAGAAACCATGTCTAGATACCCTTCTGCTGACTTCCCTTAAGTACCATTGACTGGAATTGGCTCACAAGAAATTCTCAAACCATTCACTGGAAAGAAGAATGAAACTACCATGACTGGCTCGGATTTAACAAATTCATCCTTTGGGACCAGAATGGACTGAGGCACATAGCCACCTGATGCCCAAATAAAATATTCTCTTAAAAGAAGGAGGAAGAGGTGTCTGCTGATACGCAATCATCATATTGTATAATATAAAAAAGACTGTATGTCCTACCAAGTCAAAAAAAAGGTACTGTCTCAAGCATGGTTTCTAAAAGCACAGCTAGACATGATTTATTGTAGGAATGCTCTCCAAAGAAAAGTGGAGAAAGCAGGATGCTACAGGGGAAGTTGCTAAGCAAAGAGGTAGACTTTACCTTCAGGCTGATTTCGTGGGGAGTCAAGAAGTATGAGTCGCACAATAAAATTGATGCCTAAAAGGAACCTGATATTTTGTACCCTGTTTTCAGCCAATCGTTGTTTGTGAATCATTGAATGAACCATAAGTTCTATGGTAGAGTGCTTCCCTTCAATGCAGGACAATTTCCTTGAAAAAGGAGCAGCAATGAGCAGCCAACTCAGCACGCAGGATCCCAGTCTAGTAAAGGAGACACTAGCAGTGCCCACCATAGATGCTGAAGATTGAAAGACTTAACCAGCCTCCAGAAAGGCACACTCCCCAAGCAGGACCATGACAGAAAGTGTAGTCACTATGGGCCACTGTTTCCTCTGGAGGAGTCCAAACTAACTAGCATGTTCCAGGGTCCCACACATAACTCCACTTGTTACAGCCTGAGTTTCAGGTACTGCTTCTAGAGGCTTCACAATACATGGAACCCAAGATGAAGAGCATCTCCATATTCATCCTGCCCTACTGCATCTTCCCCCACCCCCAACAGAAGGAGCTATAAGCCATACTATCAGGATAACAAACAGTCTTTCAACATACTGGTTCTGGTTCTTTTTGTGGGTCTGAGAGGTCTCACCCTTGAAGTGAAGGAAGCATCTGAACTTGGAGAGTGGCTTCTTCCTCATCTGAGGATACTGGCCTGTAGCATCAAATGAACCTCCCCAAGCCTGTGGCCCAACCTCAAGCCCACAGCGTGCACTTCAGCCCACTTTCAACAAACCTTCCACTGCCAACACTCTGATAAGAAAAGGTTAAACAATTCTCAAAGTCAGAATTTCACTCTAGATTTCCTCTGGGCCGAGGAGACCCAAGTTACAATAATACCCCTTTTTCGCTAGACATGGAAAGACTTTAGAGGAAACCAAGACAATGAACAAATCTTTCCAAATAACCTATTTCAAAAATTAAAGGTAGAATTGCAATGTACAGATTAATTTCTGCTTAAAATGGAGCTGAATTTCAATAGTGAAAAGAAAGGAGGCCTGAGCAAACCAATTTGGGCAGCAGCTAAAAGATTTGAAAACAACATGAATATTGTGGACACCATCTACAACAGGAAATGGAAAGAATTCTAAAGCCCATCAACAATTAATATTAGAGAAGTCATTTTTTCTAATAAGCAAGTATTTGAAACAAGAATATTTTCTCTTGCATTTTAACTTCCTGCAATTATGTCTTAGCCCCTCTATATATCATAAAATCTTTTCCAGGAAGGGCTGACCTTGGAAACCTACCCCACCCTCTCTCCTGCACATAGAAGACCCTTAATATTTGTTTAATTTGAGTAAATAAAATCTAGTTAAATTTAGTTAAACCATTTTATGATCTGCTATGCCATCACTGATAGTACAACTTATCACTTACCAACTAAGAACAATATTGGAACAAATCTTCTTAACACTTTAACACCTTATGTGTAAATGACTTGCCAAAAACAACCTTTAAAATAAGTAAAATCTGTTCCTTGGTGCACATCAGTACCTGCAAATAATTCTAAAGGCAAAGAGAAATTCATTACTTAAGGATGCCCTCTACTGGAAAACACTCTTTCCCACTGAAGACACGCTTTCTTAATTGACTTGATACCGCTCACATCTCTCACCAGAGTATAAAAGGTCACAGGGTCAAAGCTGAAACCCTAACTTTTAAAGAGGCTTGCAAACATTGAGGCGCAATCTTAAAATGCCATCAGTCTCATTTTAGACAGAATCATTTCAACTAAAGCACAAGGTAAAGAAATTTTAAAGATAAACTGTGAGAGAAAAGAATTCAAGTCCCAGCATGCAGTGAACGCTTCATACATGTTCAATTTTATTCCATCAATATTCTCTTCTTAGACTGCCTGATTGGGCAGATTAGTTTAAGATCAGAAGCATTAACTCTGGCCCTTGGCTGAAGCCCATCTACAGAAATTATATTCTATTTTTCCTTTACATTTCAACTGAAAGGAGGATTGCTCACTTCCTGGCCTAACTTATTAGAAACTGTCTGACTAATCACTGGGCTTTAAAGTGTGGGCAGCGGAGGAGGAGCCAAGATGGCGGAGGAGTAGGACAGGGAGACCACTTTCTCTCCTACAAATTCATCAAAAGAATAACTGAATGCAGAGCATACCTCACAAAACAACTTCTGATCGCTAGCTGAGGTCATCAGGCGCCCAGAAAAGCAGACCATTGTCTTCGAAAGGAGGTAGGACAAAATATAAAAGATAAAAAGTGAGACAAAAGAGCTAAGGACAGAGACCCGTCCCGGGAAGGGAGCCTTAGGCGGCCTTGCTTGGGCTAGGGTCGGCCTGAGTGCCCTGAGGACAATCGGAGGGAGCTTCTGTGAGGTGCCAACTTGAACTGTGGGAGACCAAAAGAGAGAAAATTAACCGGCCGGAACACACTGCCGGCCGTTCGCAGAACAAAGGGACGGAGAAAGTCCCAAGAAGAGGTCGCAGGCTGCGGACCCGCCCAGCCCCGCCGGAGGCAGGAGGCAGGGGGGAGGGGAAGGTCGCGGCGAGACACAGGGCGCAGGCACCCGACCGGCGCGGGCGGGACTGGGGCTGGGGACGCAGAGGGCGGAAGGCGCGCGCACCCGACTGGCGCCAGCAGAAACTGAGACTGGGTCCGCGGAAGGGAGTGAGTGTGCCACACCTGGGGATAGTGCGCCCATCAAGCCCCTCGCTGCCTGGACCGCTCTGACGGGGAAGGCACAGAGAGCAGGCGCAGCTTTTCCTTCCCCGCTTTTGTGTAACACCCGAGGGCTGGAACCTGGCGCAGCGCGGGGCGCGCTCCATATAGAACAGCCGGGAGCCTGAGCAGCGGCAGACGGAGAAAGCAGCGTCAGCCCCTCCCGGCAGCGCCAGCCCGCCCCCGCGGGGCCAGCCCCTCCCCGCAGCGTCAGCCCCGCCCCACAGCGCCAGCCCATCCCCGCAGCGTCAGCCCTCCCAGCAGCGCAACGGAACTAGCTAACTGAATAAGAGCCCACCTCCGCCCGCCTGTGTCAGGGCGGAAATGAGGCTCTGAAGAGACCGGCAAACAGAAGCCAAATAAACAAAGGGAACCGCTTCAGAAGGGACTGGTGCAACAGATTAAAATCCCTGTAGGAAACACCGACTTCACCGGAAGGGCCCTGTAGATATCGAGAAGTGTAAGCTGGAACGAGGAGCTATCTGAAACTGAGCCGAACCCACACTGACCGCAGCAGCTCCAGAGAAACTCCTAGATATATTTTTACTTTTTTTTTCTAAGTAAGGAAAAAAAAAAAAAAATTTTTTTTTCCTTTTTATATTTTTTCTTTTTTATTTTTTCTCTTTTATTTTCCTTTAAAATTCCCTATTACTCCCCCATTACTCCTTAACTTTCATTTACATAGATTTTTACGATTTTTTTAATTAGGGGAAAAAAATTTTTTTTTTTTCTTTCTTTTTTTTTTGTTTTCTTTTTCTTTTTTTTCTTTTTTCTTCTTTTTTTTCCTTTCCGTTTTCTCTTTTATTTTCTATTTTTCTTTTTCTCTTATTTCTTTTAAAGTCCTCTAGTACTCCTCTACTACTCTACATTTTCATTTTCACTACACTATAACCTTACAAAAAAAAAAAAAAAGAGAAGCCCTATCTTTAAACCGAAGATTATTCTCTCCCAATCTTGACTCTCTGTTTTCTACCTCAGAACACCTCTATTTCCTCCTTTTCCCTTCTCTTCCCAATCCAATTCTGTGAATCCTTGTAGGTGTCTGAGATACGGAGAACACTCTGGGAACAGACAGCTGCGTAGATCTGTCTCTCTCCTCTTGAGTCCCCCTTTTTCTTCTCCTGCTCATCTCTATCTCCCTCCTCCCTTTTCTCCTGTTCATGTAACTCTGTGAACCTCTCTGGGTGTCCCTAACAGGGGAGAATCTTTTCGCCATTAACCTAGAAGTTTTATTATCAGTGCTGTATAGTTGGAGAAGTCCTGAGACTACAGGAAGAATAAAACTGAAATCCAGAGGCAGGAAACTTAAGCCCAAAACCTGAGAACACCAGAAAACTCCTGACTACATGGAACTTTAAGCAATAAGTGACCGTCCAAAAGCCTCCATACCTACACTGAAACCAACCACCACCCAAGAGCCAGTAAGTTTTAGAGCAAGACATACCACGCAAATTCTCCAGCAACACAGGAACATAGCCCCGAATGTCAACATACAGGCTGCCCAAGGTGACACCTAACACATAGACCCATTTCAAAACTCATTACTGGGCACTCCATTGCTCTCCAAAAAGAAGAAATCAAGTTCCACGCACCAGAACACTGACGCAAGCTTCCCTAACCGGGAAACCTTGACAAGCCAATCGTCTAACCCCACCCACTGGGTAAATCCTCCACAATATAAAGGAACCACAGACCTCCAGAATACAGAAAGTCCACTCCAGACACAGCAATCAAAACAAGATGAAAAGGCAAAGAAATACCCAACAGGTAAAGGAACATGAAAAATGCCCACCAAGTCAAACAAAAGAGGAGGAGATAGGGAATCTACCTGAAAAGAATTTAGAATAATGATAATAAAAATGATCCAAAATCTTGAAAACAAAATGGAGTTACAGATAAATAGCCTGGAGACAAAGATTGAAAAGATACAAGAATTGTTTAATAAAGACCTAGAAGAAATAAAAAAGAGTCAATTAAAAATGAACAATGCAATGAATGAGATCAAAAACACTTTGGAGGGAACCAAGAGTAGAATAACGGAGGCAGAAGATAGGATAAGTGAGGTAGAAGATAAAATGGTGGAAATAAATGAAGCAGAGAGGAAAAAAGAAAAAAGGATCAAAAGAAATGAGGACAACCTCAGGGACCTCTGGGACACTGTGAAATGCCCCAACATTCGAATCATAGGAGTTCCAGAAGAAGAAGACAAAAAGAAAGGCCATGAGAAAATACTCGAGGAGATAATAGCTGAAAACTTCCCTAAAATGGGGAAGGAAATAGCCACTCAAGTCCAAGAAACCCAGAGAGTCCCAAACAGGATAAACCCAAGGCGAAACACCCCAAGACACATATTAATCAAACTAACAAAGATCAAACACAAAGAACAAATATTAAAAGCAGCAAGGGAAAAACAACAAATAACACACAAAGGGATTCCCATAAGGATAACAGCTGACCTATCAATAGAAACCCTCCAGGCCAGAAGGGAATGGCAGGACGTCCTGAAAGTAATGAAAGAGAATAACCTACAACCTAGATTACTCTATCCAGCAAGGATCTCATTCAGATATGAAGGAGAACTCAAAAGCTTTACAGATAAGCAAAAGCTGAGAGAATTCAGCACCACCAAACCAGCTCTTCAACAAATGCTAAAGGATCTTCTCTAGACAGGAAATGCAGGAAGGTTGTATAAACGTGAACCCAAAACAACAAAGTAAATGGCAACGGGACCACACCTATCAATAATTACCTTAAATGTAAATGGGTTGAATGCCCCAACCAAAAGACAAAGATTGGCTGAATGGATACAAAAACAAGACCCCCATATATGCTGTCTACAAGAGACCCACCTCAAAACAAGAGACACATACAGACTAAAAGTGAAGGGCTGGAAAAAAATATTTCATGCAAATGGAGACCAAAAGAAAGCAGGAGTCGCAATACTCATATCAGATAAAATAGACTTTCAAATAAAAGCTGTGAAAAGAGACAAAGAAGGACACTACATAATGATCAAAGGATCAATCCAAGAAGAAGATATAACAATTATAAATATATATGCACCCAACATAGGAGCACCGCAATATGTACGGCAAACACTAACGAGTATGAAAGAGGAAATCAATAGTAACACAATAATAGTGGGAGACTTTAATACCCCACTCACAACTATGGATAGATCAACTAAACAGAAAATTAACAAGGAAACAGAAACTTTAAATGACACAATGGACCAGCTAGACCTAATTGATATCTATAGGACATTTCACCCCAAAACAATCAACTTCACCTTTTTCTCAAGTGCACACGGAACCTTCTCCAGAATAGATCACATCCTGGGCCATAAATCTAGTCTTGGAAAATTCAAAAAAATTGAAATCATTCCAGTCATCTTTTCTGACCACAGTGCAGTAAGATTAGATCTCAATTACAGGAAAAAAATTGTTAAAAATTCAAACACCTGGAGGCTAAATAACACGCTTCTGAATAACCAACAAATCATAGAAGAAATCAAAAAAGAAATCAAAATATGTATAGAAATGAATGAAAATGAAAACACAACAACCCAAAACCTATGGGACACTGTAAAAGCAGTGCTAAGGGGAAGGTTCATAGCATTACAGGCTTACATCAAGAAACAAGAAAAAAGCCAAATAAATAACCTAACTCTACACCTAAAGCAATTAGAGAAGGAAGAAATGAAGAACCCCAGAGTTAGCAGAAGGAAAGAAATCTTAAAAATTAAGGCAGAAATAAATGCAATAGAAACTAAAGAGACCATAGCAAAAATCAACAAAGCTAAAAGCTGGTTTTTTTGAAAAAATAAACAAATTGACAAACCATTAGCAAGACTCATTAAGAAACAAAGAGAGAAGAACCAAATTAACAAAATTAGAAATGAAAATGGAGAGATCACAACAGACAACACTGAAATACAAAGGATCATAAGAGACTACTACCAGCAGCTCTATGCCAATAAAATGGACAACTTGGATGAAATGGACAAATTCTTAGAAAAGTATAACTTTCCAAAACTGAACCAGGAAGAAATAGAAGATCTTAACAGACCCATCACAGCAAGGAAATCGAAACTGTAATCAAAATCTTCCAGCAAACAAAAGCCCAGGACCAGATGGCTTCACAGCTGAATTCTACCAAAAATTTAGAGAAGAGCTAACACCTATCTTACTCAAACTCTTCCAGAAAATTGCAGAAGAAGGTAAACTTCCAAACTCATTCTATGAGGCCACCATCACCCTAATTCCAAAACCAGACAAAGATGCCACAAAAAAAGAAAACTACAGGCCAATATCACTGATGAACATAGATGCAAAAATCCTTAACAAAATTCTAGCAAACAGAATCCAACAACATATTAAAAAATCATACACCATGACCAAGTGGGCTTTATCCCAGGAATGCAAGGATTCTTCAATATCCGCAAATCAATCAATGTAATACACCACATTAACAAATTGAAAGATAAAAACCATATGATTATCTCAATAGATGCAGAGAAAGCCTTTGACAAAATTCAACACTCATTTATGATTAAAACTCTCCAAAAAGCAGGAATAGAAGGAACATACCTCAACATAATAAAAGCTATATATGACAAACCCACAGCAAGCATCACCCTCAATGGTGAAAAATTGAAAGCATTTCCCCTGAAATCAGGAACAAGACAAGGGTGCCCACTCTCACCACTACTATTCAACATAGTGTTGGAAGTTTTGGCCACAGCAATCAGAGCAGAAAAAGAAGTAAAAGGAATCCAGATAGGAAAAGAAGAAGTGAAACTCTCGCTGTTTGCAGATGACATGATCCTCTACATAGAAAACCCTAAAGACTCTACCAGAAAATTACTAGAGCTAATCAATGAATATAGTAAAGTTGCAGGATATAAAATTAACACACAGAAATCCCTTGCATTCCTATATACTAAAAATGAAAAAACAGAAAGAGAAATTAAGGAAACAATACCATTCACCATTGCAACAAAAAGAATAAAATACTTAGGAGTATATCTACCTAAAGAAACAAAAGACCTATACATAGAAAACTATAAAACACTGATGAAAGAAATCAAAGAGGACACAAACAGATGGAGAAACATACCGTGTTCATGGATTGGAAGAATCAATATTGTCAAAATGGCTATTCTACCCAAAGCAATCTATAGATTCAATGCAATCCCTATCAAGCTACCAACGGTATTTTTCACAGAACTAGAACAAAGAATTTCACAATTTGTATGGAAATACAAAAAACCTCGAATAGCCAAAGTAATCTTGAGAAAGAAGAATGGAACTGGAGGAATCAACCTGCCTGACTTCAGACTCTACTACAAAGCCACAGTCATCAAGACAGTGTGGTACTGGCACAAAGACAGAAATATAGATCAATGGAACAGAATAGAAAGCCCAGAGATAAATCCACGAACCTATGGACACCTTATCTTTGACAAAGGAGGCAAGGATATACAATGGAAAAAAGACAACCTCTTTAACAAGTGGTGCTGGGAAAACTGGTCAACCACTTGTAAAAGAATGAAACTAGAACACTTTCTAACACCATACACAAAAATAAACTCAAAATGGATTAAAGATCTAAATGTAAGACCAGAAACTATAAAACTCCTAGAGGAGAACATAGGCAAAACACTCTCCGACATAAATCACAGCAAGATCCTCTATGACCCACCTCCCAGAATATTGGAAATAAAAGCAAAACTAAACAAATGGGACCTAATGAAACTTAAAAGCTTTTGCACTACAAAGGAAACTATAAGTAAGGTGAAAAGACAGCCCTCAGATTGGGAGAAAATAATAGCAAATGAAGAAACAGACAAAGGATTAATCTCAAAAATATACAAGCAACTCCTGCAGCTCAATTCCAGAAAAATAAATGACCCAATCAAAAAATGGGCCAAAGAACTAAACAGACATTTCTCCAAAGAAGACATACAGATGGCTAACAAACACATGAAAAGATGCTCAACATCACTCATTATTAGAGAAATGCAAATCAAAACCACAATGAGGTACCATTACACGCCAGTCAGGATGGCTGCTATCCAAAAGTCTACAAGCAATAAATGCTGGAGAGGGTGTGGAGAAAAGGGAACCCTCTTACACTGTTGGTGGGAATGCAAACTAGTACAGCCACTATGGAAAACAGTGTGGAGATTTCTTAAAAAACTGGAAATAGAACTGCCATATGACCCAGCAATACCACTTCTGGGCATACACACTGAGGAAACCAGATCTGAAAGAGACACGTGCACCCCAATGTTCATCGCAGCACTGTTTATAATAGCCAGGACATGGAAGCAACCTAGATGCCCATCAGCAGATGAATGGATAAGGAAGCTGTGGTACATATACACCATGGAATATTACTCAGCCGTCAAAAGAATTCATTTGAACCAGTCCTAATGAGATGGATGAAACTGGAGCCCCTTATACAGAGTGAAGTAAGCCAGAAAGATAAAGAACATTACAGCATACTAACACATATATATGGAATTTAGAAAGATGGTAACGATAACCCTATATGCAAAACAGAAAAAGAGACACAGAAATACAGAACAGACTTTTGAACTCTGTGGGAGAAGGTGAGGGTGGGATGTTTCAAAAGAACAGCATGTATACTATCTATGGTGAAACAGATCACCAGCCCAGGTGGGATGCATGAGACAAGTGCTCCGGCCTGGTGCACTGGGAAGACCCAGAGGAATCGGGTGGAGAGGGAGATGGGAGGGGGGATCGGGATGGGGAATAAGTGTAAATCTATGGCTGATTCATATCAATGTATGACAAAACCCACTGAAATGTTGTGAAGTAATTAGCCTCCAACTAATAAAAAAATTTAAAAAATAAATAAATAAATAAAGTGTGGGCAGCACCATTGTCAATGTTCTCTCCCTCTTCCTACCCTCCTTCTGTATCTTGTTACTCTAGCTAAATATTTTGTTATCTCATAAGAGAATGTTCCTAGGTGGCCTCCTTTGGTCAAGCTTTTCACATTTCTCTCTGCTCTGAATGATTGCCTAGAAATTCTCTCCCCCATGAACCTTGAGGCCAGCAGCATCAGTTCAGTTCAGTCACTCAGTTATGTCTGACTCTTTGTGACCTCATGGACTGCAGCATGCCAGGCCTTCCTGTCCATCACCAACTCCCGGAGTTTACCCAAACTCATGTCCATTGAGTCAGTGATGCCATCCAACCATCTCATCCTCTGTCATCCCCTTTTCCCCTCTCCTTCAATCTTTCCCAGCATCAGGGTCTTTTCAAATGAGTCAGCTCTTCGCATCAGGTGGCCAAAGTATTGGAGTTTCAGCTTCAACATCAGTCCTCCCAATGTACACCCAGGACTGATCTCCTTTAGGATGGACTGGTTGGATCTCCTTGCAGCCCAAGAGAGTCTCAAGAGTCTTCTCCAATACCACAGTTCAAAAGCATCAATTCTTCGGCACTCAGCTTTCTTTACAGTACAACTCTCATGACTACAGGAAAAACCATAGCCTCGATTAGATGGACCTTTGTTGGCAAAGTAATATCTCTGCTTTTTAATATGCTGTCTAGGTTGGCCATAACTTTCCTCCCAAGGAGTAAGCGTCTTTTAATTTCATGGCTGCAGTCACCATCGGCAGTGATTTTGGAGCCCAAAAGAACAAAGTCAGCCACTGTTTCCACTGTTTCCCCATCTATTTCCCATGAAGTGATGGGACCAGATGCCATGATCTTAGTTTTTTGAATGTTGAGCTTTAAGCCAACTTTTTCATTCTCTTCTTTCACTTTCATCAAGAGGTTCTTTAGTTCTTCTTCACTTTCTGCCATAAGGTGGTATAATTTGCATATCTGAGGTTATTGATATTTCTCCTGGCAATCTTGATTCTAGCTTGTGCTTCCTCCAGCCCAGCGTTTCTCATGATGTACTCTGCATGTAAGTTCAATAAGCAGGGTGACAATTTACAGCCTTGACGTACTCCTTTTCCTATTTGGAACCAGTTTGTTGTTCCATGTCCAGTTCTAATTGTTGCTTCCTGACCTGCAGATTTCTCAAGAGGCAGGTCAGGTGGTCTTGTGTTCCCATCTCTTTCAGAATTTTCCAGTTTATTGTGATCCACACAGTCAAAGGCTTTGGCATAGTCAATAAAGCAGAAATAGATGTTTTTCTGGAACTCTCTTGCTTTTTCAATGATAGGGTTAAAACCAGCAGCCCAGCAACCTGCACTAACCTGCAGAGTTAATGCAGAGAGACTGGAACCACACAGCAAGTGCTGGGGTGCAAGGTTACTGGATCATCAGAGGTGGCTGAAATGGACAGTTTTCAAAATGTAAAGAGGTTCTAAAGTCAACAAAATTCTATATCCCTCTTCCTGATTTGCACTGGAGCAAGTAACTGAAGAATCTTTGGGTGGTCCTCAGGATGGCAACAGTTCTTTGGGGGCACCCTCCTTCTAGAGGGAAAGAGGGTCTGCATAGAAGGACTGGAGTGTGTGCCCTTGCTCTCATCTCCTGTGTCCCTCTGCTGATGCTTGGATGCTAGCCCACCCCCTTCTTATCCCTTCTGGCCAGTTGTTTGGGAAACTGGAGCCAAGAGTTGCTCTAATGGTATTTGGGTCACCCTGTTAGGGGAAGCATACTGACTGAAACCTCCCACCCTGGCCAGGCACCATAGTAACCATTTACATGAGTTATTTAATGACAGGAGGTCCTGGTAAGGAACATGTAACTAATAAGCTACAACCAACCAGAAAAATTCAGGAAAGGTCAAAAGGAGATACCACGTGTCCTATCACTTCCCAGAATCCTTCTTGTTGGCATCCATCTTGGCTGAGCAGTGTGCCACCAGGAAGGACCCTGAGTAACAATGACTGGCCAATAACAACCTGGAAACTAATATCACTATAAAACCCAGGACTGCAAGCCATGTGGCAGAGCAGTTCTTCTGGTTTCCCTTATCTTACTGCTCTCCACCCTGGTCCCCCCTACTCAATAAAGTCTCTTGCTTTGTCAGCACATGTGTCTCCTTGGACAATTCATTTCCAAATGTTAGACAAGAGCCCAATTTCAGACCCTGGAAGGGGTCCCTCTTGCTGCAACACCATCACCAGAGATTCTGATTTCATTGATCTAGGTTGTGGCCTACTATTAGGATTTTTAGAAGCTTCTGCAGCATTGATTCTAGTGGACACCAAGGTTGAAGATCAAAGAATGGGATCATTGCCACTCTTTACGCAACAGCAGATATGTGCAGGGAGTTAACTCATAATCAGAAGGTTGTTTAGTGAGAGTGGAATCAGAACAAGGGGAGTTAGAGTCCACAGTACTCAGAACCTGCTGTGTCCACATCACTGGAGGAAGAGTCTTACAAACAACCAGAATGCTTCCAATCAATTAACCCGAGCAGCAGTTCTCACAATTTGATGTGCTTCAGAATCACCTGGAGAGCTAATCCAGCACAGAGGCCCAGGCTTATTGAGTAGAAGAATGGCCCTTGAAAATTTACCAAATTCCCCAGGTGATCCTAATGTAAGCAAAGTTTAAGAACCACTGGGTTAATGCTATTTTCATCCAACCCCACTTTACTAATGGCTTTAGTGGTGAGATGGAAAACATTCAAAATCTATTGCTCTTCCACTCATAGGCCAGTTCTTGGATGAGCACTGGCAACATTTGTTTCTTTTATTCACCTTTTTCTACTCTCCATAGCTGACTGATGCCCCTTTAGTTATTAACTTGTCATGAATACATTCCAGGTACCCAGTCTTGCCTCCTGGAAGTTCCCCCATTTCTCTCCAATGCCTTTGCACATCCCTACTCCAGTTTTAGACTTGGACTCTCAGAGGGAAATCTGAATTTCCTTATTTAAAATTTCTTTAGCGATGACAACCAGCTGTTCACAACAATGGTTGGTACTTAGCTGTTACTCCTTTTGCTCAGCTGGAGTAAGCCTGAAAACAGTTAGAAGAAACCAGCAGTATAGTCACAGTAGGGGAGAAAGGACAGAGAAGTGGGTACAGTCCCAGGCTTGCCTGAAAATCTGCTCACCCTCTTAACTATCATGTACATGTCAATGTAAATGTCAATGTACACATCCAATGTACATGTCAATCCATGTACATTCCTCACTAGATTAAAGCATGAATGAATGAAACTAGCTAAAATAAAACAACAGAGAGGCGTCCTCACTTCTTAAGAAAATGGAAAACTTTTTGAAAGAATAAAAAGCTAAGTAATTTTATTATGCTCTGCCAAGTTACTGCATTCTGAACTTTTCCTCATTTCTTGGATCATCTGAGAGAAAGATGCTCAGTGTCAAGCATTGTGGGAAAAATAGAAACCAGGTGGGGCTTTCATCATCTCTGCACAGGCCAGCTCTCTCTTACCCTCTCCTCACAGTGCAGGAAAGACTAGGCATCGCTCCATGTGAGTTCCGTAGCCCTCCTGCCTTCTGGGGTCCTTACTTCCCCAGTTACCCCCTCTTTCTTGCAGCTTCAATCTTTCTCCTCCTAAGGCCTTCTCTTCCATAGTAAAACACGCCCCTGTAAAATGCCCTGCAATCTACCATCTTCAAAGCAAACTCCTGACTCCCTCCTATTGTGTGCCCCCTCAGGACTCTCTCTCCCCTCCACCCTCTCTCCTTCTCTTGCTCCCTCTCTCTCTTTTCCCCCCACACTGCCAGACTAAATTATCAAGCATTATCTATACTCACTGTCACAAATCCCTCATCTCTCATTCTTTAGCCCATTTTAATTAGACTCTCTCGACACTGCTTCTACAACTCAATTACTAAGTCCCCAAGGGCCTCCATGTTGCTCTACCAGATGGCCAATTCTTAACCTTCATCTCACTTGATCCTTAGCATCATTTGACACAGTTATACTCTGTCCTTCTGGCAACACTCTTCTCTTGGCTTCTGCGACACCCAGTCTTCCCCCTACTTCTCTGGCAATTGCTTCTCAGTCTCCTGTGTCCTCCTCCTCTAACTGAACCTTAAGTGTTCAGGTCCCTTGGGGCTCTTTTTTTTTTTGACTCTATTCTCTTGGTAATTTCTCCATATTATCACCTTAGATGCTCTTATCCCTTCCCATGACCTTAAAGATCTTCGATGTACTGAGTACTCACACATCACACTTCCAGACCTTTCCGTGAACTCCCAATCCAATGTCTCACCACCCATTTGACATCTCTACTTAAATATCAAACTAAACCTGTCCGAAACTGAATTATTGCTCTCCCCCAGCCAACATACCCCATCTCTGTAATGACAGCTCCATTCACCCAGTTGTTCACTAGGTACCTGGAAGCCATGCTGGCCAGGTCTGTTCCTTGAAAGGTCTGGCCCCACCCATTGTCCCTTCACAATACTGTGCACGAGCCACACTGGGTTTCCTTCAGATCCTTAAATATTTTATGTCTCTCCCCCTTGAGACCACTGCACTGCTTGTTGTTCCTTCAGCCTGGAATGCTCCTAAACTTACCCACCTCCAAGCTAATCATCACTAATCCTTCCATTTCAAATTAAATGTCACTTCCTCAGAGAAGCTGCTTCTGAACCTCTAACCAAAGTAAAGCCCATCTCTGCTTTCTCATACAACCTATACGCTTCCTTCAGATTTGTGATTGTATATTTTGGGGGGTGGTTACATACTTAGTATCTGTTTCCTTGCAATCTCATGACTGGGTTCTACAGACTCTAGTATTTGGATGTTGAAAGAGGGTCCTCAGGGCTATACAGATCTTAAGATCTTAATAGCAAAATAGACACACCTATTCACAAAGTGAGTTCTCATACTTACAAGAAAAGAAACTTAAGACAAGACACAAATTTAGGAAACACTGACTTTGTGTCCTGAGATTCCTAGTTGCTTCTGAGCAGTTTTTGAACTGAAGACCACACCGTTTAAGAACTTTTGTCATCTATTTGTTTGAGCAAATGGATAGTTGGTTGTGGTGAGTTTCACTTGGCCCAGATGTCACCTTAGTCAAAGATGCCCAAACCACTTTTGTCCTGGTTTTGGCATTAATCTGGCAAGGAGCAGAGAGGATGTAGTACAATTCAACTAAACCTCCACATAAAAGTTTTCTCTACAGGAAACAGAAATGGAAATCCCACCTCATTCTGGAGAAACCAAGGTGGATCCCCAGAAGACTTGATTACTTAAGATCAAGGCACCTCCAGGAAGGAAAGTAAAGATGTTGTTGAAGCTGCTGATCAGAATCTCACTAATGCAGTAGTAATAGAATTGTTAAAGGCATAAGCCCCCAAGAACAAAGAAATAGAGGAGAAACTACAACAGATAATTAGCAGTTTGCTGTCTAGAGAAGATGCAACAGGGAGAGCCCAGGCACAGCTGAAGGTAAGGGGCCATATTGAAAACAGGGGAGTTGAGTAAAAGATGAGATGACTGCAGCTTTGACTGACACTCTGGTTGCAATGTGATGAGACACCCTGAGGCAGAGAACACAGCCAGATCCCTGATCCACAGAAACTGTGAAGTGATAAATCTTTGTTCTTTTAATCCAGTAAGATTGGAAGCAATTTGTTATGAACCAATAGATAATGAATGCAAAAAAACAAACTATCAATCCAATGTTAAGGTAAAACAAAAGACAACTTCAAATATTCAAGGCTTCAAAGAATTTGCCTCCCTGCTCCATTCTTTTCTTAGAAACAAGTAAATAGAGACATGAAATCAGGAAAACAAGACGACTAATGAAAGAGAGAGGAAAAGGAAATCCTCAGGATGATTAAAAGGGAGACCCCAGCTGAGTGACAGTTCTAGAAAGCATCCAGGTCAGCTTGGAGCACAAATAAAGGGAACATAATAACAGTATATACTATATAGCTTGGTAGATTAGTTTGCTAGGTCTGCCATGACAAAGTACCTCAGGCAGAGTCAGAAAGAACAGAAGGAATGAGATTATTTAAGCCAAGTAATGAGAAAGTAAATGGGTTCCCTTTCTATGCCTGAGGCTCAGAGGAAAGGCTTCTTGGTGCCTTCACCCTCAGGATGACTGGATTGTGAATAGTGGAGCTTCACAAAGATTTTCATTCCCTCAAAAAGGATGTCAGCTCTTAAAGGATAGTGTAGATTTGAACTATGAGCTTGTTAATGGTTACCATGAGAGTCTCTGAATTTGCTCTGTTCTACATAAATTCTCCAAAACCTATACCTGATTCAGGAATGGGTGTGGGGAAATCTTCAATGATGACTGAAATTTAATTTCCCAGAAGCTCAGAGGGATGGAGCTCAGATAGAGATTTAAATTGGTTCTTAAAAAATAAGATGAATGTATCTTGAACATCCGAGTGTGTGGAGTAAGACTCAGGCCCATTACATAGATGAGTTTACAGTGCAATTTGCCAAGAAATTCAAAGTTTACTAAGTAAACAAGCAAAGAGGGTTAGATAATAAGTAGTGATATCCATCTTTCCAATATCCCAAATCCTGTACTAGGACCATGTACAATTGCCAATACTTTCAGAAGATTAAGAGGCTATTTCTTATAACATACTGCAATGTCTTTATTGACAATGGACAACATTGGTTCAACAGAAATGAGAAAAAATATTTCTATTGTATGTCTATTAATCACAGTTAATAGCATGCCAGTTACCAGTTTGGGGACTCTCAACTCAAAATTCATCATTGTTTGCCTGCTTTACAAAAATGGAGCTGGACCCTGTAAATATTTCTCCGTTGCCAGCTGGCATGATGTTAAGCTTTGTCAATAGAGGGCACCAGGGGGCCACTGCAAAAGGAAGAGACTTTTCTCTTCCAGGGTCTGATGTGCTTCACTCTCCCAGCTCCTACAGCCTATGGGAGCTCCACTGTCTACTTTCCAACGTGGATGACTTCTCCAGCAGGCAGCAACCAGCAGCTTCCCCAACACAGCCTAGGCATTTTTCTGTGGGCAACTTCCCCAGCACCCTAGAGAGTAGATCTCCAGCAAGTTCTTCTGGCACAGCCCCTCAGCCAACTTACCCACCATCCAGGGAGCCACAGCCTTTTCCTCCCAACAAGGAGAAAGGACCCTCCTTCTTGGGTCCACTGTCTCCACCCTTGTGGTACTGGCTACTCCTCACACCTGCTATTTTTGCATTATTTACAACCCTACTTATTACTTGCCAATCTCTCATTACTTCAGTCCCCTGGTACAGTTAATAATTCTCCATATTAACCTTACCATGTTCAAATACTGTATGCTTCCTCTCTCCTGGTTGGACCCTGACTGGTACAAATTGTTTTGTTTTGTTTTCAGATATTCAACACTAAAGACTGGACAGGAAATTCTCCATCTTACAGCATGTCTCTGTAAGAAGCAGCAGTCCTGCCCTGGTGCACTTCTAAGCCTGCCAGCTCAGGCCACTCTCTGCTCCAGAAACCTCTTACATGAGGAAGAATAACATCATAACTGCAAGCTCAATTCATTTCACTCCAGTCACTTCTAGATTATTATTTATAACACACATTTGGTGCCTTAAAAGTAGTATTGAAATATACTTGCACAAACACTAGGAAAAGGAAGACTCCTAAGTTTCTGATGTTTAGGTCACTGAGCAAGATAACTGAAAGTATAAATCACTACTGCGTTGTTCTAGGTGAGAACTAGAGCCTATTCAGATGCTGTGAGGATATGTAGGGGTAGGCTGCTTAGATTGTTGGTTTCTGATCCCCAGAGATAACAATTTAACAAAAATTCCTTTGTGAGCTTATCCTACGTTCACAATATAGAAGGAAGGGGACTGGCTTCACTGGGGGAAGAAAGAACCTATGGTAAGGCTTACCATGCAAGTAAGGATTTCCTTTACAAGCTACATTAATTTAATATAACCTGGTACATGTTCTTCTTCCAGAACAATGGAAAGCATCCCATTGGCATTTCAATTGTTTCATTCATGCCGAAAGGTATTTTAGTCTTGTCTATTAAAATTAAAACACACATACCCTAATTTCTGGAAAATATAAATAATTCCTAAAAATCAGTGCAAAACAGTCAGACACTCCTATAGGAAAATAGGCAAAAGACCAGAACAAGCACTTTACAGAAAAGGATATTCAAATTACAAGTAAATGTATTAATAGGTGCTCAACTTCACTGGTCATCAGATCAAAGTACACCAAAACCATAAAGCAATACAGAGACATACTCACTAGAATGGCCAAAACAGAAAAAGTCAATAACACTTAAGTGCTGGAAAGTAAGAGGAGCAACTTGCTTACTTTGCTGGAGGGAGTATAAATTTACACAACCACTTACTAAAGTAGAACATACACTTACTCTGTGTCCCAGCACTTCCACGTCTAGATCTACACCTGACAGAATGCAGACACATGTCCATCAAAAGACTTGTACAAGACCGTTAATGTTAGCACTGCTTTTATTAGCCCCAAACTGTAAAGTATGATAATAATAAAATGATGAAATAAATTGTGGTTTAGTCACACAGTGGAATATTACACAGCAGTGATAACAAACGGACATGGATTAATCTCACAGACATAATGTTGAGAGAAAAAGCCAGACACTAAAGAACATGTTGTATGATTTCATTTAGATAAAGCTGAAGAACAGTCTAAACAAATCTATGGTGTTAGATGGCAGAGAGTGGTCAGCCTGTGGGAGATGAGAGATGACTGAAAGGAACAGGAGAGGGCTGCTGAGGAGCTGATAATGTTCTGTTTCCTAATCTGGCTTTATAGATGTGCTCAGTTTGTGAAATTTCTTGAGCTACATAGTTATGATACGTGCACTCCTTTCTCATTTATATCAATAAAAAGTTAAATAAATACATAGACAAATATACACATACATACATACCTCATGGCCCTCAAGTTTTATATCCCCAAGTTTTTCCTAGAGAAATGCTTACAGCTGTGTTCAAGGAACAAGTCAGCTTGGGTCCCCTGAGATGCAGATGCCAAAACCAGAGTGGATGTGCAAGAGATCTATTGGAGAAAACATCTGTAAGAAATAGGGGGAAAGGGCCAGGGAAAAGCAGAGAGACCCTTCAGACTATGACCAAGATCTGACATCTCTGAAAGGAGAAAAGAGAGGAACATTGGGGAGGACGATCCTCAGACCACAATGCAGTTTGGAGAAAACATAAGTCGGTTCAGTGGGGAGAGGTCAGTCACAGTTGTCCTGGAATCCTGTGTGTCCTCAGGCAGGCACAGCAACCCTGCCACGCTCAGTCCTAGGTGGGCAACAGCCCGGGGGCAGTGTGGCTGGGCAGTGATGGATACAGGGGTGAGGCAACTGGAAGGGTCATCAGCTCTGCTCCCAGCCATCACTCTCCAGAGGAGGGATAGCCACACAGGAGGCCACACAAAGAATGTCCTTTGAGACACTGTTTGTACCTGCAAAGAATGTAAATGGCCTCAGTGGTCTACTGCTAGAGAGGTAACAAATAACTAAATATCCACACTGCAGAATATGAAGTAAGTTAAAAACAGACAGATTTTTATGTACTGACAAGAATAGATGCTCACAACTGAATCACTTTGCTGCACAGCAGAAATTAACATAACCTTGTAAATCAACGATACTTTAATAAAAAAAATACAGTCACATGCATATCACTTGCCATTAAATAAACAGATGTTCTAATCACAGAAAAAAAAGATGTTCAAGGCATATCACAGAATAAAAAAAAACAATAAACTGCAGAACTCTTTTTCTTCCTTCTGTGACCACAAGACTCTGCTTTAATTATGAAAGCAGTATTCCTTATCACTACACATATAAGAATTCTGATAAACTTTAAATATTGCACATTTAAGCAAACGTATACAAAACATATCCCTTTAGCTGCCTTTGGTAAATCCATGAATTGTTGTGTTAATTTACTTTCCAGCATTATCTTTCCATTGTTCCTTTCTCAGTCCCTGTTTGCCTTAAGCCTTTGAAAATGTATTTCAATAGAGACTTATCTCTCTCAAGAAAAGAATCAGCCATTGATTACCAATGAGCTGGACAAGCCAGCTTGTCCACATCCGGGCTTCCACCTTTGAAATCTCATCCTTTCCCTTAGTTCATCTTTCTCTAGGAACAAAATATTCATATTATTTGGGAATCTTTGAACCCCAAAGTATTATGTTTTGTTTGCAATAACTTATGATATGAATTGGTGAGTTCTTCGCCCTGGTATTTTTAAGTTGGTAAGTTTCTTTCCCAATAACTTGGAAGAATTTGCTCAGGGTAGCTCCCTTCTTGCATCTGATTGGTCCCTGCCGCTCCTTCCCCTCCTCTCCTACCAGGACCAGTTTTACACATCCCCCAGAATGCATGCTGGTGTAAGTGGCCAAGAACTAGAGTCACTTAACTTACAATGAATCACAGATAATAACAGCACAGCCCTGGCATCAGACCTCCCTAGGTTCACATCTTGGCTCTGTCACTTATTTGCTAAATGGCTTCAGCCAAGTTAGCTAATCAGTCCTTACCTGAAAATAGTAACAGCAGTTACCTCTAAGAGCCTGGGATCTCCAGGCAAGAACACTGGAGTGGGTTGCCATTTCCTTCTCCAATGCATGAAAATGAAAAGTGGAAGTGAAGTCGCTCAGTCATGTCCAACTCTCAGCGAGCCCATGGACTGCAGCCTACCAGGCTCCTCCATCCATGGGATTTTTCAGGCAAGAGTACTGGAGTGGGGTGCCATTGCCTTCTCCGTCTAAGAGTGTCATAAGGGTTAAATGAGAAAAGTTCACATAAAGTGCATAGAGCATGACTGATTACCCAACTGATGAACTAGATGTGGAACCAATCCTTAATAGATAGTCCTGTATATTAAACAACTGAGCTGGCAGAGGTGGGGCCCTGGCAGGAAAGAAGAAAACACTTTGCAGGTCTGTAAAGCAAAAAGTTTATAGCTATTCTCTGTATTTAGCAATAGGCACTGGGAACAGTTCCAGACACCTGCAAAGTGACCAAATTCTAGTTCTTCAGTCTGTGGGGACCTGGACGCAGTTGAGAGAACCATGACTCAGCAGAGTGACGCTCTCTCGGCCAAGTCAGAATGTCACCATTACCAAATCTCAGCAGGAAACAGAACCCAGGGTCCCTCAAGTTCAACGAATTCCAAGTAATTAAAATCAAAAGCAAAGGATTGAGATTTTAACACAACATGTTTATAACGTGTGTCTCTGAAACAAGTCGGCTGTTTTTGGGAGCCATAAATAGTTCTGTCATTTCCCAATTTCCAGCTCTCACATTTTAAAAGATTTTTTTTTTAGATCAAAACAATAAAAACAGAAAGATCAGAAGATGATATATGACAGGATGTTAGGCAACGATGAATGACCTTTTACTATGCACACTCACTTAGTCATCACCCTCAGATGGTCAGCCTTTCAAGTTGGAATTACAAATAATTCCTTCCGTCAGCGAGTCACAAACAACCCACTTATCAAAAATTGTCAAATAAATCTGTCACTCATTAGGGATTACAAGACATTTGTAAATGTGGCAGACTTCCCAAAGTAACAAGCCCCCCAACGCCCTTGGCTGTCTCTTAGGAAGAGAAAAAGCAAATGATTGAACAGTTGCCAGAGACTTGGACATTCCAAAGCCTGACGTGGCAGCCAAGGGGTCGACAGAAGCCCAGGAGGCCAGCTGCCGTCTGCAGGCTCAGCGCTTGGCCAACGTACATAGAAACTGTTTATTCTCAGGGCACACCTGTCAGACAGGCTGTGCAGGTGTTGGCTGAACAGTGGCTTTGCCTGCCTTGCCCTTCCACTATTCCTAAAGAGAGAGGGCTATAAAAAAGAGACCAGAACACCCATCTGGAGTCAGGGACTCATTGAACTTTTAACCCAGAAAAATCCTTTATTGCCACCTAACTCTTCCCCCTTCACTCAATTCAAATGGTGCCCTTGGAAGATCTCAAAATGTGCCTGAGACTCATAAAGACAGAACCCAGAGCAGAAGCCTGGAAACCCCAACCTTTTATTCAGCACTGTGGGAGATGGTAATACCAGGTAAAAGATACAGACTGTCTTAAAAGATGCCATCTTGGAACATGATCTTTTCTTTCATCCCAATTTGTGTTTTTTATTTTTTATTTTTTTCCATTTATTTTTATCAGCTGGAGGCCATCTTATACTCGTGTGAAGGACCTAGTGTATGATGCTTTACTCAACAAATGATAGTGCCCACCTTTCCTCCAGGTAAAATATTAAATTATAGCTGGTGAATTACTAGTTCAACAATTGCAACACAAAATAAATTTGAAATAGACTGTTAACTCACATTTTAAAACAAAAAAAATTACTTAATTGAAATACACAATTAAATATTTAATCCATTTATAGATTTTTTAAAATCCAATGACTGCCAAAAGAGAAAGTTAAAAGTTTCTAACCCTGATTTGCCAAAACAAATATTAATGTAACTGGTCAGACCAAATGCACTCCAGAGCCAGTGCTTGCCATTAGAAATTGCCTTCCAGAGAGTTCTTGCCTAAAACATATTGTTAAACTCTCCTTTTTACTTCTTGCTAATTTCTCATAAGATTGTACAGTGTATTCATTTTCTTTCTACTCCCTCCCCTACCAGGAGCATTTATAGTGTATTAATCAAACGCAAGAGCTTAGGGCTTCCCTTTGGTGGCTCAGTGGTAAAGAATCTGCCTGTCAACACAGGAGACATAGGTTTGATCCCTGGTCTGGGAAGGTCTTACGTGCCACAGAGCAACAAAGCCTGTGTGCCACAACTACTGAGCCTTTGCTCTAGAGCTCAGAAACCACAACTACTGAAGTCTGCACACCCTAGAACTATGCTCCGCAACAGAGAAACAAACCACCACAATGAGAAGCCTGTACACCACAGTTAGAGAGTACCTGCCCTCCAGTTTTCACTCTAGAACCCTCAACTAGAGAAAAACCTGCACAGCGACAAAGACCCAACACAGTCAAAAATACATAAATAAATAAAGCAAGGGCTTAAAATTTAATAATTCAGATCTGGATTTCCAGTTGGGGGGTGTGAGTGAGTAGTTTACAGTCCCAGTGTCTTCATCTGCAAAATGGATACAATAACATGGCTTATCCATATGGCTTTTGCAAGGATTAAATAAAAATAATGCCACCAAATATTTGAGAGTTTACTCTGTACCAGGCACAGTGCAAGGCCCTAAGAATTCAGTGATAATGAATGATCAAAGCCCTCACTGTAGCCCAGAACAAGAGAGAGAGAAACTCTAAACAATCACACAAAGAAATATATAAGGACAACTCATCTCCATGACAGGAAAACAGTTAAAACAAGAAAGATACCAGTGAGAATTTTCAGAATATATGCATAAGGCAGAGGGTCAAGGAATTAGCATCTCCTTCCATGTGCTTTCTCTGGGAAACCCATAATTAAGACTCATAATTGTGGATGGATACTAACAACAGTCACAGGATACATTCTTATCCCAACTCCTTTCGGGAAGTTGGTCAAGAGTCTGCCAAAAGTGGAATATCTTGAAAAGACCACATCTATTCCAGAAGCACATGGAGAAGCCATCTTATGTTCTCACTGGGACCCAGAGGGTATCTGCTGCTCACCTGCATGGCATGAGCTGGGGGGATTCCATGGCCCTTTCTCTGCCTTTAAGTAGCTGAAGTGAGAAAGTGATGCATGTCCAGAGATTAAAGCAGGTCACCTGGAGGTCTAAAATGCCATTGCCTTTGGGAAAGTATTCAAACAGTTATGAGAACTACTGTAAGCACTTCAAGAAGCAGCCTCACCAAGAAGAGCTTATAGAAAAAGAGAAAATTCTAGTGGGTTTTTTAAACAAACTTCTGACCTATTCCACTTTGTAAAAAACTATTAAATAGAACTTTTAAAATAAAATATATTCAAATGAAAAAGAACTTTTATTCAACTGCTCAGGGGGAGAGAAGGGGCTTATTTTCAGCACAACATCTTTCCATGTCTCTTTCTGTTTCTAATTTCTTCACTTTAGGACCAGGAAATGTGTCCATCTCTTGGAAGGCCCCAGTTGAGAAAAATCACTGGCAGCCAGTTCTCGGGAGCTGCCTTGGGAGGTCAACCAGTCTTCTGCAGCTGCTCTCCAAGGCCCACAGACATGGGGTGAGGAAAGGTCGGGTGAAAAGGGGGAGGCCCATGACATTGCCTGAGGCCGGCATCCCTTCGGGTCCAGGGAATGTCCAGCAGGAGCAGATTCCATGATCACAGAGCCCAGATGACTCCTGTCAGCTTCCCTTTAAACTGGCAGAATGCATGTTTCAGAAGGCTGGAGGCCAGCCAATGCTGGCGCAGGGCGTATGTGTGTTTGTGTGTGTGTGTGTAGCCTGAGAGAAACCTCAGGCTTGATGTTTATAAATGTGGTACTGATTACTTTTGACAGGAGGGCGAGTCAGGAGAGATGTAGGAAGACATCAGAGAAAACAAATGCCATAGAAACCTGAAGTCTTCCTTCTGCCATGCTAGAGCCACTGGCTCCAGGGAAGAAGAGTGTGGCCATCTGAACATGACAGAAAGACCTTCTCATCTGTCACATTTGTTCCCTCACAATATTCTGGGGCAAGTGGAATTGCTCCATGTAACAAATAAGGAAATGATGTCCCTGAAGTAGACCCAAATCTTCTGACATTGTGTCAATGTGATCGACTGGCCCACCCTCATCCTAGAACCTAAATGTCTAACCTGATGGATCTCTCAGACCTTAGTGTGATGATGGATACCATCACTACTGTTCTTAGATGACACTGGACAAATTGAAAAGTCAACATTATCCTTGGACTCATCACAATACTGAAGTCACAGGCAAACCGTCACCTTGAAATATGAAGATATAGGCACATCCAGAGGGATACTGCAACTGAGATCTGCTTTTCTGAAGCAGAAGCCACTGGAGGCAGAAAATGATAAGAATATTTAAATAGCAATTTTGACAAATTACTGGAGACTGACTGTGGACTAACGAGAGTTAAGAAACTCCTGGGGCTGTAGTCACGGGAGGCCTGCACACTCTCATGAAGTTTCCCTCCAGGAACTTCACCAAGTTCTCATGTTGAGGATCTGAGAAGGATCTCCTCATGGCTCTGGCAGGGGAAGAGGAGGGTAATGATAGAGAAATGTACTCAGAGCCTTCTCTATAACAAGATCTGACTCTTCAAGAGGAAAGTCTTTGCCAGAGCCTTATCCCAGCTGAGGGAAGAACAATCCCCCTACCCCAGTCCTTGCAGCTCCTGTCTCATCTAAAAGGGAAAAAAACATAGTCAACAAGGGACAGGGCTTCAAGGAAACAGATTGAAACTGCTGCAGCCATGGAAGGGAGCATGGGATAGAATACATGGGGGAGTTGTAACTTGGAGGAAGGACAGAGACACATGTGAAGGTCGCAATCCCAAAACACAGGCCCAGTAAAAGATAGAGACTTCATCACAAGATTATGGAAAATCCCTCTCAACACAAAAACCCACTGTGAGGCTCCTGTATAAAAACAATGGATTATAGCTGAAGGCACAGACTCTTTCTGAATGAACACAGAGAGGCTCCAAAGCCAATAGGAAAGACAAAGGCACCAGAAGAAGCATCCACAACAAACATTAAAAACACTAAATCTTACCCTGATTAACATAAAACCTCATGCTAAAGGCCTACCTATTTCAGTTGTTGTTATTTAATACATGTCCAGCTTTCAATAAAAAATTACAATGCATGAAAAAGATAAGAAATAGTACAGTCTGAAGAGACAAAGCAATCATAATACCCAGATACAGATAAAACACAGATGTTAGAATTATCAAAGTTTTGGGGGTTTTTTGGGGCCCATGTTGCACAGCATGTAGGATCTTCATTCCCTGACCAGAGATCAAACCCGTGCCCCCTTTACTGGAAGCATTGGAATCCTAACCACTGGACTGCCAAGGAAGATGCCCAGATAGAGAATTTTAAATAACTATAATTAACATGTTAAGAGCTCTAATGGAAAATGCAAACAACATGCTAGATGGGTAACATAAGCAGAGAGATGGAAATTAAAAACAAAAAAGTTAAAAAGAGATGCTAAAAATCAAAAACACAGTAACAGAGATGAAGAATGTCTTAAACAGTATCATCAGTAGACTCACTAGGACCAAGGAAAAAATTAGTGAACTTAAAGATAGGTCAATAGAGACTTCTCAAACTGAAATGTCAAGAGAAAAAAATAAAAAAATAGCAAAGCACCCAAGGACTTTGGGACAATTTCAAAAGGTAAAATACATGTTATTAGAATATCAAAAGGAGAATAAAAAGAATGAAGCAGAAAAAATACTTTAAGTAAAAATGGCCAAGAATTTTTCAAAACTAATGATAGACACCAAACTGAAGATTTATGAAGTTCATAGAACTCTACATAGAATAAATACCAAAAAAAGCTCTACTATATTATATGTCACATCATATTATATTATATTAAAACTGCCCCCCCCCCAAAAAAAAACAAAGATAAGTCAGAGGAGGAAAAAGAAAACCTAGCCTATAGAAGAATATGAATAAGAATTACAATGGATTTGTCACCAGAAACCATATAATAGGAGTAAAGTCTTTAAATATGGGGCAGGAGGCCAGGGGAGATCACCAATCTAAAATTCTATATCCAGTGAAATTCTCCTTCCAAAGTAAGAAGAAATAAAGACTTTCTCAGACAAAAAAGGCATAAGCACAAAGAATTTATTGTTAGCAGAACTTCCCTACAAGAAATATTAAAAGAAATTCTTCAGGCAAAGGAAAAATTGCATAACTCGGAAATGTATATGTGCATAGAAAGGAAAAGTATGAGAGGATATAAATGAAATTTTTAAAAATATTTTATTTTCGTCATTCTTAATTGATCTAAAATATAGCTGTTTATTTAAAACACTAATAATAACAATGTCCTTGGTGATTATAGTATATGGATAAATAAAAGGAAAGGTAGGAACATTACAAGGGATAAGAGAAAAGAACTATAGGAATAGTCCATTATAATGTAACTGCAAAACATGTGAAGCAGTATAGTGTTATTTGAAAACATACTTAAATTATTTAAAACTGTACAGTATACACTCTAGGGTGACTACTAAAATTTTTTTTTAATATAAGTATAAATGATTTACTGAGAGAGAAGGTAAAACGGGATCATACAAAATGCTCAATTAAAACCAGAGAAAGCAGAAATACAGAGGTAAAACAAGTATTATTAATAAACAATTATAAAAATTATAGATATTAATCCAACTATATCAATTATCACATTAAATGAACGGTCCGAACAAATACAAAAACACAACCTATGTTTTCTATAAGAAATCTACTTTAAATATAAAGTCAGATGGTTTAAAAGTAAGGGGTGGAGAAAGATATGCTATACTATCACTAATCAAAAGAAAGCTGGAGTCACTTTATTCATTTTAGATAGTGCAGGCTTTGGGACGAGGAAAATTGTCAATGATAAAATGAGACACTACACAATGATAAAGACATTGATTCTCCAAGAAGATATAACAATCCTAAATGTGTGTGCACCTAACAGTGGAGCATTAAAATATATGAGGCGAAAACTCATGCTTCAAGGAGAAATATATCCAATATTATAGCTGAATTCTTCAACACATTTTTGTTAACAATTGATACTACAAGCAGGCTAAAAATCAGTGAAACTATAATAGAACTATCAATCAACTTGAACTAATTGACATTACTAGAATATTTCATATAACAACAACTAAATACACTCTTCTCAAGCTCACATGCAACATTCTGAGCCATTAACAAGCTGAAAAAAATAGAATTCTTTCCAAATATTTTCTTATACCACAATGAAATTAAACTAGAAATCAATGTAGAAAGATAACCAGAAATTAAACAGCATACTTTTAAATAAATCATAAGTCAGAGGAGTCACTTAAGAGAAATTTTTAAAATACTATTAAGTAAAGAGCCGCTTGATGAAGGTGAAAGAGGAGAGTGAAAAAGCTGGCTTAAAACTCAACAGTCATAAAACAGATCTTGGCATCTAGTCCTATCATATCATGGCAAATTTAAGCAGGAAAAAATGAAAACAGTGGCAGACTTTATTTTCTTGGGCTCCAAAAACACTGAGGATAGTGACTTCAGCCATGAAATTAAAAGACACTTACTCCTTGGAAGAAAAGCTATGACAAACCCAGACAGCGTATTAAAAAGCAGAGACATCACTTTGTCTCTGACATATAGTCTCTTTGACATATAGTCAAAGCTATGGTTTTTCCAGTAGTCATTTATGACTATGAGAGTTGGACCATAAAGAAGGCTGAGCACTGAAGAATTTATGCTTTCAAACTGTGGTGCTGGAGAAGACTCTTGAGAGTCCCTTGGACTACAAGGAGATCAAATCAGTCAAAATAAAGGAAATCAAACCTGAATATTCATGGGAAGGACTGATGCTGAAGCTGAAGCTCTAATACTTTGGCCACCTAATGGGAAGAGCCAACTCACTGGAATAGACCCTGATGCTGGAAAAGATTGAGAGCAGGAGAAGGGGATGACAGAGCTTGAGATGGTTGGATGGTCCCCTTCTCTTCCTGCCTTCAATCTTTCCCAGCATCGGGGTCTTTTCTAATGAGTTGGTTCTTCGTATCAGATGGTCAAAGTGTTGAAGCTTTAGCATCAGTCCTTCCAATGAATATTCAGAGTTGATTTCCTTTAGGATTGACTGATTTGATCTCCTTGCAGTCCAAGGGACTGTCAAGAGTCTTCTCCAACACCACAATTTAAAAGCATCAATTCTTTGGTGCACAGTGTTCTTTATGGATCAACTCTCACATCCATGCATGACTACTGGAAAAACCACAGCTTTGACTATATGCACCTTTGCCAGCAAAGTGATGTCTCTGCTTTTTAATATGCTGTCTATGACCAATATGTTGGTCATAGCTTTTCTTTCAGGGAGCAAGCATCTTTTAATTTCACGGCTGCAGTCATCATCTGCAGTGATTTTGGAGCCCAAGAAAATAAAATCTGTCACTGTTTCCATTGTTTCCCCATCTATTTGCAATGAAGTGATGGGACTGGATGCCATGACCTTAATTTTTTGAATGTTGAGTTTCAAGGCAGCTTTTTCACTCTCCTCTTTCACCCTCACCAAGAGGCTTTTTAGTTCCTCTTCACTTTCTGCCTTTATTATCTGAGATTGTTGATATTTCTCCTGGCAATCTCGATTCCAGGTTGTGAGTCAGCCAGCCAGTATTTTGCAGATGTACTCTGCATATAAGTTAAATAAACAGGGTGTCAATATACAGTCTTCACATACTCCTTTCCAATTGTGAACCAGTCCATTGTTCCATGTCTAGTTCTAACTGTTGCTTCTTGACCCACATACAGCTTTCTCAGGAGACCAGGTAAGATGGTCTGGTATCCCCATCTCTTTAAGAATTTTCCACAGGTTGTTGTGATACACACAGTCAAAGGTTTTAGCACAGTCAGTGAAGCAGAAGTAGAAAAAATAATGCCATGGCCATGTCTAAATTATCTAGGTTAAGCAAAATTCTACTGTGTAATAAATAGATTATTACCTTTAAAGGTAAAGAAATGGGATATTGAGGAAAGCAAACCCAGCACACTTAGCAGTTTTCAGAAAGCAAATTAGATATCTCTAGTATTATAGTCTTAGCCTTGCTATTTAAGTATATCATAATCTGCCTTTAATAGTTGAAGATGTATTTGAGATGACTGCAGTCAAGATCTGAGCCCCATCCATACCTAGTATTAGTTTGCACCTCAGGAGTCTCACAAGTGAAATCTGAAACTGGCCCCCAGATGAGGAGGGCAGGGAGAGATCAAAAAAAGAGGCAGGTCACCTCAGATTAGTAAGTGGAAGGTTTAACCAGCAAGAGAACTTGCAAATGAGGCTTGCCTTGGAAGGTCTCAAGAGGAATAGATCTCCATACCCACCCACCAGAATTGTAAAGTTTATACATAGGCCTTAATGGGTTCAGTCACATAGTCCATCCAGATGTTCCCTGTTGGATGTGCTCTCTCAAGGCTATGTCCTGTGTTCACCTCCCACTGTGGGAACAGTGAGCAGAATATACATTCCAAGGATAAGGGAGGGGTGAGGAGTCTCCAATCGCCTGAGTCCAGGTCAGTGGTCACATCCTCTTGGTGACCTCCTCCAACACTCCAACCCTGACTGGCCCTAATCATCTTACATGGCCCCTTCCTTGACATACCCTGAGTTGTAAGAAAGAGTTTCACTAACATGGAGGTGGCTTGTTTGGCAGCTGTCTGGCTGCACTGGAGGCAGATACCACAGCAACAATAGAAGCACATGCAAGAGAAAAAAGATTAAGATGATTCCCAAATAGGTAATAATTTTCCCACTAAGAGCCCCATGATCCATACCACTGATTTATAAATCCCCTAGGCCAAAGGTCAGATCACTCTGGTCATTCACTTGTGCCCTCAGGTGATTTAGTAAAGCTGACATATTAGCAGACTCATCAGATATGAACACATAGCATTCTGTCTGGTTAATGGCACAGGTGCCTCCTTGCGAGGCAGCAATAATGTCTAAGTACATTCTATTTTGTGGTTTCCCTGGTGGCTCAGATGTTAAAGAATCCGCCTGCAATGCGGGAGATCTGGGTTGGGAAGATCCCCTGTAAAATGGAATGGCAACCCACTCCAGTATTCTGGGCTGGAGAATTTCATGGACAGGGAGCCTGACAAGTTACAGTCCATGGGGTCACAAAGAGTCAGACACGACTGAGCAACTTTCACTTTCACACTCTACTTTGGAGGACAGGTTTTCTCATTAGAGACTGCTAAGTTTCAGTAAAGATGGGCTTTGCCAGCTATCATTTAAGATTTATTGGGTGGATTTAATAATATTCTCCAAGCCAAAAGAGGAGGAAAAGACAGCAGCCAAGTGACTGTACCAGTAGAAAACAGAATGTGCCCGTCTGGCCTTAAGGGGAGGGAAGTTTGCAAGTTTGGCACGATGAGGCACATTCTCCCCTGTGCCCAGGGAAAAGCCAGAGTGAAATGGCCCAGCCACCCAAGTGAAAGTCACAGCCAAATAGCTGTGTCATACAACCACTCAGCCCCATTCGGGGCTAATAATAAATTATTATGATAGACCTGGACAGCATGGCCAGTCAATGCCAGTCCAGTCATAACAGAATGACTACACACTTCTAGTGACATTCATTCCATATTCCCTGTACAGTGGGGTTGGTTCTGTTTGGAGTGATTTTTCTGTTCCCAACGTAGGGGCACCCAAGGGCTCAAATTTCCATAGCCTGGGTTGAACTATATGAATCCATCCCAAATCTGAAAGTAGCCACCCTAGTTCTGATGGTAGTATTTTTAGGACCCTTCCAGTCAGGAAGTTTGATGAACTCACTGTATAATTTGATTGACAGAAAAAGAGTATCCATGCTCAGTGTTATTGATCGTGGGTGCCACAGGCCAGGGTTCTAGATCAGTATGGGTGTTACCAAATGAATTGAGAGTACTTGTTCTGGCTTGTTCTTCCTTAATGTACTGCTTTAGGGCCTTCCAATCCCCTCCCTGTGGTGGTGGTACCTAACATGGCAATTCTGATGAGCTCAAGAGGGGCAGTCTCCTACCGACCTAACAGCTGAATTGATTCCTTTGCCAGATAGATATATAAGGGGGCCACTGTGGAAAGGTATTTCCATCAGGTGCCTATCCCATGACCAGACACTATAGACAGAAGTCTAAAGTCAAAAAGACAAATATTTAGTAGAAACCTTTATGGGACGATCTTCCGTTTCTGCAAGAACTACACTTATGGACTGATCCTGGCATGTTAATGTGGCTACAGCTTTAGGAATCTGATGTGGTTGTGCAAACCATACATGTTGACTGGGGGAAGCACTGTTGTCCAGTGTGAGGAGACAGACTGGGGGCAGGAGAAGGCAGAACAGGATCCCCATCCTCTCCCTTCTTTCAGTGGTATATATTCCCAGAGTGTGTTTCACTATACAACTCACAGCGGACAACAGGATCCCAGAGGAACCCGGGTAGTTCCCCCACCCAGGGGTGTGAATGCCTGTTCCAGTACGTAATGCCTTCCCCACGCGTGATGGGGCGTGGTCTCCTCGGCAGCACAGCACATGATAAACGGTGAGAGTTTCTGGAGACTTCTGTACCTTCAAGATGTTGGTCTCAGCGGGGGTCCCAGTCTGGCATATGGGGCAATAGGCCCTACTGGCTGATCCTTCAAATGTAGTAAAACCTAGGGCAGTCCTTCATTTTACCTGGCCAAGGCGTTTTCCTTGTTAGTAATTTAATCTGCGGCTTTAATATTTCAGTCATCATTTTTACCAACACTGCTGCTGTGGGGTCTAGGGGAGATGGAGTTTCCACTTGGTGCCATGCTTTTTTGCCTAGTCTTGCACATCATGACCTTTGAAATGTGATAGCCAATCACTGTCTGGTCAACGAAGCTGCCTGATCATGGTCCTCAGCTTCTCTAATCCCCTTAGGATGACAGCATGGTTTGAATGATAACAGGGGAAACTTGGATTAGGCCAGATACAGTGGCCACACAAACAAAGGCATATTTAGAACCCTCACTTGAAAAAGCTGGTGTAAAACTCAACATTCAAAAAACTAAGATCATGGCATTCAGTCCCATGACTTCATGGCAAAAAAAAAAAAAAAAAATGGGGAAAAACATGGAAAGAGTAACAGAATTTATTTTCTTGGGCTCCAAAATTACTGCGGATGGTGAGTGCAGCCATCAAATTAAAAGACGCTTGCTCCTTGGAAGAAAAGCTATGACAAACCTAGATAGCATGTTAAAAAGCAGAGACATCACTTTGCCAACAAACATCCGTATAGTCAAAGCTATGGCTTTTTCGGTAGTCATGCACAGATGTGAGGGTTGGACCATAAAGAAGGCTGAGCACCAAAGAATGAATGCTTTCGAACTGTGGTGCTGGAGAAGCCTCTTGAGAGTCTCTTGGACAGCAAAGAGATCAAACCAGTCAATCCTAAAAAAATCAACCCTGAAAATTCACTGGAAGGACTGCTGCTGAAGCTGAAGCTCCAATACTTTGGCCACCCAATGTGAAGAGCCGACTCATCAGAAAAGACCCTGATGCTGGAAAAGACGAAGGGCAGAAGGAGAAGGGAGCAACAGGATGGCATCATCAACTCAATGGACATGAGTTTGAGCAAACTCCAGGAGAAGGCTTCCAGGGAAGCCTGATGTGCTACAGTCCATGGGGTCACAAAAAGTCAGACACAACTGAACGACTGAACAACAGCAACTTGAAGTCAGGGGCTAATATAATCAATTTGCAACCCCTCACTGGTTGAGAACTCCAGTGAATGGCTCCAGGCTCCTTTGGCAGTTTGCTGTCTTGGGTGTTATTTAGAATACACAGGACATGCTGTTACTGCATTAAACAAGTCATTGTATTTCAAGGATAATCCCGCATTCTTGGCAATATGTCACCCAGGGGCTAAGGTGGCTGCTCTTTCTATACACACAGTCTGCTTTAGCTACAGGATTAGGTTGCTAAAGTTTGCACCCAAGTTTCCTAATTGCCAGGGGGTGTCAGTGCCTTACCATGTGGGACTTTAGAAGACAGTGAGCCTCAGGCTCTTGCAGATGAACCCAGATGTCTTTCCAGATGTCCTGACCCCATAGGGCTTATTCATGATCCTTCACTCCTCAGCTTCCTATTGTTCAAGCCACAGGATTGATCCCTTTAGAATATACCAGCTGTCAATGCAGAGAGCTAAGGGCTGGGGCTCCTGAGTGATCACAAGCCAAACTGCTTTGAGTTCAGCCCAGACTGCTAGGGTGCATTCCTGTTTTGATCCAGATGGTGTCAGTGTTGGGCTGCAATCCACCTGGACTGGTTGCCCTGACTAGACTGATCAGAATACCAGGCAAAGCTGGAATTTGTCCCATTAACTTCTACAGGCCACAGGGGCTGCCACAGAAATAGAGGAGGGGCATCTGGAGGGTCTGCAGGCTCTAGCACCCACATATCTAGAGATTAAGCTGGCAGAAGGGTGCTCCTCTGCTGTGAAAAAGCTGGCGTATAGCCTGGGAGTTTGAGCCACGGCAGAGGTGGGTTGATGGAACGTTTTCAACCCATCCCTTGATAGAAAGGGAAATTCTTGCCTACATGAGAGGCTCTGCCTGGAAGAGCGCTGTGTACACTGCCAGGAGCTGTTGCTTTATGGGATCCAGGGGGTTTCTGCCCCTTCCCAGAGCTGGGACCAAACTCCTAGGGGTACTCTCTTCTGCTGTCTCTGCCACAGTGACCTGCCCATACCTTGCAGAGTCACAGATATACTGAACTCAAAGGGCAGCCCTGCTTGGGAGATGCCAAGAGCTTTCATCTGCTTCATTAATGCTCTTCCTTCTCAAAGCTGATTTGCTGCTCTGATCCCCAGTCCCACACATAGCTTTTCTTTACAAGGAGGCTTGAGGGATGGGGCACTCTGCCAGGTGGGGAATGAAAGTCCTCCAAACCCCAAATCCTTACAGAGGTTTGCTCCTCTTTCAAGTTCTTAGGGGTTGGACAGGCTTGTATTTTACCAATCACAGCTTCTGGATCAATGAGAATATCTTCCCCAACCACATGATTCCTAAAAACTTTATGACAGTGACTGGACCTTGAATTTTCTGTGAGTTCACCACTGGTCCTCTCCTCTCAGGTGTTCCAGCTAAGTTTTCAGAGTGTCCTTCAGCAGAGGCAAGTCTTCACAGGTTAACATGATATCATCCATGTAGTCCAGGGCCCCTTTTCCTGAAGGAGAACAGGGATAGGTCTTGGGGTCCCATCCCATGACAGGTGGTGAGGCTGTGTAGGCGGCCTTGGGGAAGCACTTGGAAGTATTTTTGTTCTTCCCACAAGAAGACAAACTGATCTTGTGACTTGGTGGCCCGAGATGTACTAGAAAAGGTAACACAGCATTGTACCTTCCTAGAACTATGGCCAAGGTCTCTAAGATGGGGGTGGTGTTGGTCACAAAGCTGCACAGACTGGGTGTCCTACCTTGCTCTAGTTCTTGGCAGTCCATGGTCAGTTGCCATGAGCCATCTGAATTTTTTAACCAACCATACCAGCTAAAAGGACTCTGGGCAGGGCATACAATACCCACTGGGCACAGTTTCTCCTATCTCCTTATGCCCCTCCCCCTCCCACCCCGCCAGGAAACTGACATTGTTTCACACCAGCCCTCTTCACAGAAGCAGCGGGCCACTGGCTCCCAGTTGCTGCTGCCCCTCAGCACCTGTTTGATTATTCTAACCCAGAGGCAGAGCTCACATATGAAGGCTTGAGAGTTTGACCTTGTAAGGTATCAATGCCCAATACATTCTCTGGTATTAGAGACATAAAAACCTCATGTTCTTGTGGGGAGAACACCAAATTTGCAGTGTTGAAGGGGCCTTCTTAACCATAACCATTTGCCCTCTGAAATCATGGGTGAGAAGACAAGGAAATCTCTACAGGTGACTGTGTGTCAGAGCACATTAGGCTCCAATACCAACCAGAACCATCACCTTTTATTATATCTGGGAGTCCAGTAAATAGTGAGCTCCACATGAGGCCTCTGATTGCCTCCAGTGGCTCTTACCTGGAGGTGATCTTGGCCTGCATCCTACGCCTGGGGCAAGGGAGGCACCCATTCCAAATAGGACTGTATCCATGAAGCTTCTGCTGAAGCAGGCAGGGCTTTAGGGATGACACAGGCCATTTGGACAGGTCTGAACTGTCACTCAGGTTTTAAGATTTTTCACAGGCCAACCAACCCAGTGTTGGATTGCCAAATCTATCTTTTCAGGCAGTGTCCTGGCAGCGAGGGGATCAAAACATATTTGCCTCCAAGTTACTTTTACAGGACACTTTCGAGCCAGTTGGACTTTTAGAGTTCCCTATCTGTCTTGGGTCTTTCCCATGCAGGATTTATCAGTTTCCCCCAGATCAGCAGTGTATTGCCTAACATCATAAATGTATTAACCCACCACTGGGTTCAGCATGGTATTGGCACCCCATACCAGGTGCTGGAGGCAGGCTGGACTATCTTGGCCCTCATTCCTATGAAGAAAGTGGCCTGGTCAAGGCCTTCAAAGACAGAGGCATTGATGATTCATCTCTTTCCCAACACGCAAAGAATTTGTTGCATCTCCTCTATAGATTTCCAGGATTCCATGTGCTTCATTGGGCCAGGCCTCCCTGTGGGCTAGATTTATCCAAGCACCATGCAGTTGTTGCATGAGGGCAGGATGTGTGGTGATGCTGCTCATGTCCCATGCTTTCCACTGGTCAGAGAAATGCCATCACCTCTCATATCCCATAACTGCACTAACCGTGGCTGGATACTTGCCCTGACCTTTTGCTGGAACTTGGCCGCTATGTATCAATAAGCCCAAAGGCTCTCATCATGGATGTTTCCTAAACTGAGGGCTGCGCTGCTGACTAGGCTGTTGCTACTTTGCTTTTATTTACCTTTGTATTGGGGATTGGCAGCATGGGGCGATTTCACTGTCAATCACTAATTCATCCTCCTCCTCACTTCCTCACTTTTCCAGGGATTCCACCTCTTAGAGTCCCACTCAGGTTTTATCAAAGCATTTGGACTTTAATCTCAGGCAACTTGTGCCCTCCAAGTGTTGCAGGAAAAAGCAGGACAATAAAGGAGGGTCATGTCCCAGGACTTGAGTGAGTCCCTGGGATGGGCCACCGAGTGTGGATCCTTGGCTTTGTGCAGGAAAAAGAATTCAAGAGCAAGCCATAGTAAAGTGAAAGCATGTTTACTGAGAAAGCAGTTAAAGTGAAAGCAGGCTTACATTGCATAGAGAGAATGCAGTTTGCCTCAGACAATGAGAGTGGCCCTGGGAGAAACACTCCACAGATAGAGTATGGGCCATCTCAAAATGCTAAAGCCCCCAAAATACCGCATATTACCCAGTTAGTTATTATGAACTGGGTAATTTCATAAGCTAATGAGTGGAAGGATTATTCCAACTGTTTTGGGGAAAGGGTGGAGATAACCAGAAGTTGGGTCATTGCCACTTTTCAGCCTTTTATGGTCTGCCTCAGACGGTTATGTGCCTGTGGGTGTCATTTAGATGCTAATGTATTACAATGAGTGCATAATGAGGTTCAAGGCCTACCAGAAGTTGAATCTTCCACCATCTTGGGCCTGGTTGGTTCTAACCAGTTTATGCCATGTCCTCAACGGCTATGTCCTTCTCTTAAAGGTTTTACCCTGTCCCTTTCCTATCTCACTAGCTTTGCAAAATGACATGCCAAGTTCTTCCATTCATCATCCTGCTCTCCCACCTTGTCGGCCAGCCCTGAAGCTAGCAGAGTGGTAGACCAGGCACATCCTTCCATAACCTCAGCTCTTCTGCTTCCTAACTCAAGCCTGAGCCTCTTGTTGGACATCAGAGGCCACCAACCTACCCACAGCAGAGACAGCCATGCATTGGTCTTCTTTGCTGCAGTGCATTCTCAACAGTTCCTCAGACAAATGCATCAGCCCAGCAGGTGTTTAGGGACATCCCTGTAGTCACATGGTGGTCCCCCACCACCTGATATACAAGTGACCCCTCCACACACAGAGGTCAGGATTTCCCCCGATACCCCTTTCCTGAGGTTTATTTCTTGGGTGTCTCATCAATTGTTAGTTTGCAACCTCAGGATTTCCTTGGGTTAAATCTGAAACTGATCCGTGTACACGGAGAGCATTGAGTGAGTCTTAAGTCACTTGTCGTGTCCAATTCTTACAACTCTATGAACTGTAGCTCCTCCAGGCTCCTCTGCCCATGAGATTCTCCAGGCAAGAATACTGGAGTGGGTTGCCAGTTCCTTTTCCAGAGGATCTTCCTGACTCAGGGATCGAACCCGGGTCTCCCACATTGCAGACAGATTCTTTACCATCTGCATCACCAGGGAGCCCCCTGTACATGGAAGGCAAGGAAAGACCAAAGAAAAAACCAGAGCACTCCAAATCAGTACATGCCTGACTTAAAAAGCAAAGGCATTTACATGAAAGCCTTGTCTTGGGTGACCTCTAGACGAGTAGATCCCCACACCCACCCCCCAGAGTATTAAAGTTTATACAGAAGCCTTAACTGGTTTCAGTTGATCCCAAAACACATGCTCTCTCAAGACCATGTCTTTGAAACCAGCTCCCACTGTGGGAACAGTGGGTAGAATGTACATTCTGAGGACAGGGGAGGGGTGAGGAGTCTCCAGTTGCCCGGGTCCAGATTGTGGGTCAACAGTGGTTATGTCCTCTCCACGACTTCCTCCAACACCTAACACATGGGAGGCACACAAGAGGGGATCGCTGAACATTGACTATTGAGTGAACGGTCACTGAAGGGAACACCTAAAATCAGGCCAGTTAATGGAGATTTCCAGTGACAACCCATCAGAGAAGCCATTATAGACTGGCACTGGTTCTTTAAGAATTTTGTTCTACAAATTAGAAATGCCTCTCTGAAATGCGATCAGCACTCCCCCATCTCAGGAAATGGGACCATTGATTCTTCAAGCCAGAATGCTGGAGATTCCTTCAGCTGATTCCTCCAGTCTGTTTCTCTTACGCATACATCCAGTACATAATTGTGTCTAGTCAAAGCTATCTCCAAAAGACACCTTACATTCATTCAGTTCATCTCCATCTTTAACTCCACCGCCACCTTGGAGGGCTAAGCCTCCACTATCACTTGTTTGAAGGCTTGTGATCGTGTCCTAAATGATCTCCCCTGGTATCCTAGCAAATATCTTCAAAGGGATATCTTCAGAATATCTTCTTCAGCCTGTCAGTCCATTGTGATTTTTTACTCTGTTTTATATGCTTCCCCTTCTGGACATGGACTTCTATAAGGGCCTGAACTTTACTGTTTTTCTTCAGTCACCATTCTACAGTATCTAGCAGGTAAAATGCAATAAAAATTGTCTAAAATGAGAAATGTCCTTGAAAATCATCTAACCTAGTGACTTGTAGCTTTGGGGAGGTCGTGGGTTGCTTACAGAAATCAATGAAAGCTATGAATGTTCTCCCAGAAAAATAGATTTATATAAGATGTAAAATATATTAACTATAATTTACAATTTTAGCTATTATAATATTCCCCCATAATGCTCCATTCAGGTCCAAGTTAAAAAACAGAAAAACTCTAAATAATGTCTTAACTTTTCCAGAAGCTTAAGTTAAATTTCTAAGATCAAATAGTATGTAGTTGATGGAGTTGAGATAAGCATGTTCAATAAAACTCCAAGTGCTTAAACTAGAACCCACATTTTCCAAACAAATGGTAAAGGAAACCATTTAGCTAAGAAATCCTGACTATAATACTCAAAAGCTGAAAAAGCATATAAAAAGCTACTTACCAGTTTATTTCTTAGTAATCAAATTTGTGGAATATAATCATAACAACAGGAGAATTTCCTTCTTTTATCATTTGTGCCAAAAAAGTTCCATGACCAGCTAGAGAAGTTACAAAATCCTAGGACCTGGAAAAGTCTTTTGAGATCTGGCAGGTCTTTTACAAATGGAGACAAAAACATCCATAGGGGCAGTCAGACTGAAACTAGGGATGAGCATTCCAGGCAGAGGGAACAGCCGTGACAAGGTGCAGAATCAAGGGCAGGTCTGACGTGCTCAAAGAAAAGCAAAGAAGCCAGGTTGCCTAGCTCAGAGCAGACTTGAGGGAGGTAGCAAGAGAGATGCTCAGGCAGGTGACTGGGGTATTTGACTTCTCAGCAGCCAGTTAAGGCTGGACAGGTGAGGACAGTGTGGGTAGTAGGTAAAGTTGTGGGCACATAAGTCAACTATGAATGGGATCCGGATTCAAGGGAGGAGAAATGAAGACAGAATCTTTCTTGCTTTCTACAGTGGCACATTTCCAGTTTTTATTAGATCCCTCCTATTGTTCCCTCCCTCACCAGAGCCACCTTCTCTGTTGACTTTCCTCAGGTCAGTTTGGGAGAAGAGGAGAAATGATAAGGTCAAAGGTTGTACTGGGACTGGGCTCAGGTATATCCTTAACAGGGAGGTTGGGGACGAAGTAGAGAAGGGTATAGTATGGAATTTCTTTTTGTGTCAAACTCTCACACAAAAAAGGAATCAACACATATAGGGTTTGCTTCATAACCAGTCCCATGGCCCCTGTGAACTTCCAGATGTTCAAACTGGATTTAGAAAAGGCAGAGGAACCAGAGATCAAACTGGCAACACCCGTTGGATCATTGAAAAGGCAAGAGAGTTCCAGAAAACCATCTACTTCTGCTTTATTGACTATGCCAAGGCCTTTGACTGTGTGGATCACAACGGATTGTGGAAAATTCTTTAAGGGATGGGAATACCAGACCACCTGACCTGCCTCTTGAAAAAATCTGTATGCAGGTCAGGAAGCAACAGTTAGAACTGGACATGGAACAACAGACTGGTTCCAAATAGGAAAAGGAGTATATCAAGGCTGTGTATTGTCACCCTGCTTATTTAACTTATATGCAGAGTACATCATGAGAAACGCTGGGCTGGAGGAAGCACAAGCTGGAATCAAGATTGCTGGGAGAAATATCAATAACCTCAGATATGCAGATGACACCAGCCTTATGGCAGAAAGTGAAGAAGAACTAAAGAGCCTCTTGATGAAAGTGAAAGAGGAGAGTGGAAATCTGGCTTAAAACTCAACATTCAGAAAACTAAGATCATGGCATCTGGTCCCATCACTTCATGGGAAATAGATGGGGAAACAAAGGAAACAGTGAGAGACTTTATTTTTTGGAGGGGGGGGCCTCCAAAATCAGTGCAGATGGTGACTGCAGCCATGAAATTAAAAGACACTTGCTCCTTGGAAGGAAAGGTTATGACCAACCTAGACAGCATATTAAAAAGCAGAGACATTACTTTGCCAACAAAGGTCCATCTAGTCAAAGCTACGGTTTTTCCAATAGTCATGTTTGGTTGTGAGATGACAAAGAATTGATGCTTTTGAACTGTGGTATTGGAGAAGACTCTTGAGAGTCCCTTGGACTATAAGGAGATTCAATCAGTCCATCCTAAAGGAAATCAGTTCTGAATATTCATTGGAAGGACTGATGCTGAAGCTGAAACTCCAATACTTTGGCCACCTGATGCGAAGAGCTGACTCATTTGAAAAGACCCTGATGCTGGGAAAGATTGAAGGCAGGAGGAGAAGGGGACAACAGAGAATGAGATGGTTGGATGGCATCACTGACTCAATGGACATGAGTTTGAGTAAACTCCAGGAGTTGGTGATGGACAGGGAGGTCTGGCGTGCTGCAGTCCATGGGGTCGCAAAGAGTCGGACATGACTGAGTGACTGAACTGAACTAAACTGAACTGATGTCCCCCTTAGTTATAACACCACCAACTAGACGTTCTAAAGAAGAAATCATCCAAATCAGGTCATTTAAAAAAAATAACACAGATGATGTGGTAGGCAGAACAATGGCCCCCAAAGACATTGGATAATATAATTCTGGAAGTAATAAGGGGTCACAGGCCAAGGAAGGAGGCCAATCCCTACAAAGTGGAAAAAATGAGGAAATGGATTCTCCCTAGGGCCTCCAGAAGGAACACAATCCTGAGGACACCTTGATTTTAGTCCCATGAGACCTGCTTCAGACTTCCAGCCTCTAGAACTGTCAGATAATAAATTTTTATCAGTAATTTGTTACAGCAGCAACCGGAAACAGATACACATGTAAAGCTGGTTCTCATTTACTCATTCATTACTTCAATAAATATTTATTGAGAGCTTCTTTGTACTGGACACTGTTTTTGGCTCTAGGGATACAGTTTTTTAAAAAAGACACAACGTCCACAGCCCCTTGACGCTTACATTCTAATGGATACAGACCAACAATAAACAAGAGAATGTCTAATGTATCAGATGACATAATACATCACGTAAGTCCTATGACTAAAATAGATGGAAGTAATGATGAGAGGGAGGGACGATGTTATACAAGATATTTGGAGACATCTGACAAAATGACGTTTGAGACCTACACATCGGGAGCCAAAGCATTCCAGGCAGAAGAACATCAAATGCAAAGCCCTAAGGCAGCAACTGTGATATAAAACACTGCGATTTTGCTGGTGGCATAGTTCCAAGAACTATCACTGCTTGTATTTATAGTCAAAGGAAATGCTACTTTTGTGTAATTTTTTTTTCCCTTTTCTAATTCACACTGGATTTGGATTAAGATCTGGTTTAAAACCCTGGTAAAATCAAGGCATTTACTTAATCTTTTAAAAATAGATAGTACTATACTAAGTTAAAGTAGGAGACCACTCTCTTCAAATCCCTAGAAACCCTCTCTTTCCAATTCAAGTTTTATTAAGTACCTACAGAGATCTTCATGTGCACAATATGAGCAAATAAAACAACAGTAATAGGAAGTCAATGACAACATGCAAGTAAAGCAAGGATTCTGATAATTATTCGAGGAGAATCTGACCTCTAACTTAAAAATAAACATATTTGTGTTCTAAATCTAATGAAACCAAACCCAGATGGGGGAGGGGCGGGAGGAAATGCGGTATATAGGATTTGCAAGCATGACAACAGTGACACCTAGTGGGAACTATGTGGTAAAGCACCTTGAATACTACCAAGAAACCCAGCCGACAGAAATAAGCACAGAAAAACAGAGTCATTAAACTTGTGTTGAGCGCCCAGAGGAGACACCCCACATCCAAGATCGGGAGCGGCGGCTGTGCTTTGCTGGAGCAGCCCTGAAGAGATACCCCACGTCCAAGGGCAAAGGAGAAGCGCCAGCAAGATGGTAGGAGGGGTGAATTCACTTTTAGAATCAAACTCCATTCTGGTCAGAGACCTTAAGAGGGCTCAAACAAACCTGGTGCACAAAGACCCCACAGAGACTGGGACAGAACTGTTTGAGCATCTCCTGAGGAGGTACGGCTCAGCAGTGGACTGCCGCAGGGACAGGGGCTCCGGGCGCAGCAGACTTGGGTATGGTACAAGCCCTCTTGGAGGAGGTCGCCATGTACCCCACCATAGAGCTGCCAGAACTTACTCAGGACTGGGAAATAGACTCTTGGAGGGCACAAACAGAATCTTGTGTACCAGGACCCAGGAGAAAGGAGCAGTGACCCCACAAGAGATTGACGCAGACTTGCCTGTGAGTGTCCAGAAGTCTCCAGAAGAGGTGTGGGTGGGCGGTGGCCAGCTGCAGGGTTGGGGGCACTGAGTGTAACAGTACATGCATGGGACCTTTTGAGGGAGGTCACCATTACCTTCATTACCTCCACCATAGTTTGGCCCCAGGTAAACAGCAGGGAGGGAACACAGCCCCACCCATCAACAGAAAATTGGATTAAACATTCACTGAGCATGGCCCCGCCCATCAGAACAAGACTCAGTTTCCCCCTCAGCCAGTCTCTCACATCAGGAAGCTTCCATAAGCCTCTTATCCTTCTCCCTCAGAGGGCAGACAGATTGAAAACCACAATCACAAAAAAACAGCCAATCTAATCACATGGACCACAGCCTGTCTAACTCAATGAAACTATGAGCCGTGGCATGGAGGGCCACCCAAGACAGACGGGTCATGGTGGAGAGTTCTGACAAAACATGGTCCACTGGAGAAGGGAATGGCAAACCCCTTCAGTATTCTTGCCTTGAGAACCCCATGAACATGATGAAAAGGCAAAAAGATAGGACCCTGAAAGATGAACTCCCCAGGTCAGTAGGTGCCCAATATGCTACTGGAAATCACTGGAGAAATAACTCCAGAAAGAATGAAGAGACAGAGCCAAAACAAAAACAACACCCAGCTGTGGATGTGACTGTGCTGAAAGCAAGGTCCGATGCTGTAAAGAGCAATATTGCATAGGAACCTGGAATGTTAGGTCCATGAATCAAGGCAAATTGGAAGTGGTCAAACAGGAGATGGCAAGAGTGGACATCAACATTCTAGGAATCAGCGAACTAAAATGAACTGGAATGGAGGAATTTAACTCAGATGACCATTGTATCTACTACTGTGGGCAAGAATCCCTTAGAAGAAATGGAGTAACCATCATAGTCAACAAAAGAGTCTGAAATGCAGTACTTGGATGCAGTCTCAAAAATGACAGAATGATCTCTGTCTCCAGGGCAAACCATTCAATATCACAGTAATCCAAGTCTATAGCCTGACCAGTAATGCTGAAGAAGCTGAAGTTGAACGGTTCTATGAAGACCTACAAGACCTTCTAGAACTAACACCGAAAAAGATGTCCTTTTCATTATAGGGGACTGGAATGCAAAAGTAGGAAGTCAAGAATTACCTGGAGTAATAGGAAAATTTGGCCTTGGAGTACAGAATGATGCAGGGCAAAGACTAATAGAGTTTTGCCAAGAGAACACATTGGTCATAGCAAACACCCTCTTCCAACAACACAAGAGAAGACTCTACACATGGACATCACCAGATGGTCAATACCAAAATCAGATTGATTATATTCTCAGAAGTTGAAGACAGAGAAGCTCTGTAAAGTCAGCAAAAACAAGACTGGGGAGCTGACTGTGGCTCAGATCATGAACTCCTTATTGCCAAATTCATAAAGATGATTATGTTTTGACTCCCAAAGAGCAAAAATAAACACTAGGAAAAGCATGAAAACTTGACAAGACTAGGACAAATAACTCTTTTCAGTATATTTTTAATATGTATTATAATGCTTTTAACAACGTGTTTTTCTCTATTATAAGGTGCATGTTGGTGGTAGAAGATGTAGAATGGAGAGAGCCCATGGGGAACTTCACTCTCTTCTGCTCAGAGGATCACCTGGGATCTTCCAACCCCTATTTGGGAGAGTTCTTGAATGAAGACCAGGCAGTTTCTATGCTTCTCTGAGAATCCTTCACTGAGGAGACATCAAACAGAACTAAGAGGGAGTTTTAGGCACCCCTGAAAAGTGGTGCATTCATTCAAGCTGTTGGGACCCAACTGGGAGAGCTTGAGACAGGTGGTCACACCAAGGATATTAACAGATATAGATTCTGGACTTGAGAAGGTTCCTTTGGTCCATTTCCAGTTGAGGTGATTACAGGAACCCTGACATCCCTCAGGTCGCGGTGGGGAGGATGGAAGTGAGAGAGCAGAGCACATCACAGCTGCCAGCTGTTGAGTCTTCAGAAGTCTCTCTAAATTTTCATTGATTTATTTTTATTAAAGTATAGCTGATTTATTGTATTAGTTTCAGGTGCACAACACAGTGATTCACAGTTTTTAGAGGTTGTATTCCATTTATATTATTATAAAATATTAACTATATTCTCTGTGATGTATAATACATCCTTGTAGCTTATTTGTTTTATACACAGTAGTTTGTACCTCTTAATATCCCACTCCAATCTTGTCCCTCTCCCCACTGGTAAATACTAGTTTGTTCTCTATGTCTGTGAGTCTGTTTCTGTTTTGTTATATTTATCCATAAACTTTTTTTTTAGATTCCACATGTAAGTGATAACACACAGTATTTATCTTTCTCTATCTTTTTTCACTTAGCATAATACCCTCCAGGTCCATCCAAGTTGTTGCAAATGGTAGAATTTTATTTCTTTTTATAAACTGTGGCTGAGTAGTATTCCACTGTGTGTACACACAACATCTTTTTTTATCCATTCATCTGTTAATGGGCATTTAGGTTGCTTCCATATCTTTTTGTTATAAATAATTCTGCTATGGACACTGGGGTGTATATAATTTTGGAAATCTATTAATTAAAATCCCAGAAACACACAAAATGTTATCCATAAGCCACTACCCAGAAGTGACAAACTTGTTAATATTTGGATATAAGTTCCTTTAGTCATTTTTTTTCTGTCTCTATACAGAAAAATACATAGAAGAAATATTTTTTACAGTAATAGGATTCATATACATCCTGCTTTACAAACTGCCTCTACCATCTAAAGAATGTATAACACATTATGTATTAATGTATTTCTATCCCATTAAATATTATTAGTCACTGGGTATTTGTTTACTGGGGGGCTTCCCTGATGGTTCAGAGAGTAATGAATTCACCTGCAGAACAGGAGACACAGGAGACACAAGTTCGATCCCTGGGTCAGGAAGATCCCCTGGAGGAAGAAATGTCAACCCACTCCAATATTCTCACTTGGGATATCCCATGGACAGAGGAGCCTGGTGGCTACAGTCCATGGGGTCACAAAGAGTCGGACATGACTTAGGGACTAAACAACAGTAATGCTTGTTTACTACCTGGCGCTACTACGCTACTTGCTCAGGGATTTTAAAGATGTATTAATGAGAGTTTCTGGCATCAAGGAGATTACAGTTTAGTTAATTAGAAGACCAAAAATAGGCATAAAAATAAAATAGCTAAATAATATGACAATATTAGGAGAGCCCACACATTACAGTTTGGGAAGACTGTTGATGGGTATATAGAATCAGAAGACTTGAAATTATCTCAGCAGTGTTGTTCACTAAATGAATTTGCCACACAATATTTTCAGCCTCCTAATGTTCCCGAGACTTCCCTGATAATAGCTCAGTTGGTAAAGAATCCGCCTGCAATGCAGGAGACCCCTCAGGAAGATCCACTGGAGAAGGAATAGGCTACCCACTCCAGTATTCCAGCCTGGAGAATTCTATGGACTATATAGTCCGTGGACTATACAGAAGAGTTGGACACAACTGATTGACTTTCACTTTCAGTGTTGCCAAGAGGTGAGGGGTACAGCTGCTTAGCTGCTCAAAAGCCAATAAACAGGCCAGGTTTGGGGAAAGAAAAGTTTGCTTTTTTTCAGATGCCACCAACTAGGGGAGGCAAGAGGTTTTACAGACAGAAGGAGGAGGGCTACATGCAGAAATAGCACAGTCATCTTCATACTGGTCATCAGTGGTTTGAGCAGCGTCATCTCAATTGTTTCAGGTACAGTTAACCTTCAGTTCCAGGTCGGCTTGTTTCCATTCCTTTGAGCCCAGTTCTCAGAATTGTCACAACTCATGTCATCTGTACAGTCTGGTCATCAGGTAGTTAATTTCACCACTTGGGGTTTCAGTTTCTATAAGACAGCTCATGGGCTGTGGCTCAGAATATTTATAGCCCTTGAGAAAGAACTAAAGGTCTTTGACTATGTTTAGTGAGTACATTATTATTATTTGGTCTCCTTTGACTGTTTTCCTTTGTTTCTGCATTTATCATTTCTCTGTTAAACTTATTCTTTGATTAAAGTTTTCCACAGACAAAAGACAGGCAGAGGATATGGGGTGGGGGTGTGGGGGAACAAGAGCTATAGGGTCCTGCTCTGTTTCACTAACCTGTAAAATGGGAATAAGGATAAAAACAGTAATAGGTACGTCGAAAGGTTGTTTGGGGATAAAAATAGCATCAGTAGTTATAGTAAGTAATGGAAGGCATGTATATGGATCTTGCCATGTGCTGAGAACTGTTCTAAGAACCGACTTACTGGAAAAGACCCTGATGCTGAGAAAGACTGGGGGCAAGAGGAGAAGGGAACAACAGCGGATGAGATGGTTGGATGGCATCACTGACTCAATGGACATGAGTTTGAGCAAACTCAGGGAGATAATGAAGGACAGGGAAGCTTGGTGTGCTGCAGTTCATGGGGCTGCAAAGAGTCAGATGACTTAGTGACTAAACAACAACCAATTAAACATCATAGCAGCCTGAAGTAGAAGAAAAGGAATCACAAAGAAGCTAAGTAACTGGCCCAAAATCATATAGTTAAGAAGGGACAAAGTGGGCTTTGAACCCAGGCAGTTCACTTCTTGTCTGGACTACGTATCTGAAAGAGGATTTGCAATTAGAAAATGCTTTATAAATGGGGTTATAAATAAAAAATTCCAAATGAGAGGCCCAGGGCTGTTGGAACTGTGGGTTTCTTTTTCTTATTTGACCACACTGAGTGGCTCGTGGGGTCTCAGTTCCCTGAACCTGGGCCAAGGCAGGAATCATAACAACTAGGAATCATAACAACGAGGTCACCAGGTAACTGCCCAGAACTGTAGATTTCAATGCAGGAGGCTTCTTGCTGATTAGAGGGGCCGGGGAAGGCTTCTGGAAGGTGCGTCCCTTTGAAATGGAAGCAATAATGTCTCCATTTTGAAATCAGCTGCTGTCTGTATCTTGCAAGATTGAAATCAGGAAGAGAAGAGATCATCTGAAAATAGCTCAGGTACAGAAAGAGTGTATTTGTCAGAACTGAGATGTGAGAGCTGTGGCAGGACTCAGGATTCCATCATAGCCCTGCCTCTTTCTCCCCATGTCTTGGCTCTGTTTTCATCTGCAACGGTATTATTCTCAGGCTGACTCAACTAGGTGAAAATGATGAACTTTGCCATGCCCATTATGACTGTACAGTTGGAAATGCAGAAAAGTTCTGACAATGTCCTGGGAAGTCTTCCCACCAGTCTGGCAGGAGCAGGTGCCCGTTCTTGGGCTGTACCACAGAGCACTGTGAGAGAGATGTGGTTGATCTCTCTCACCCCTCTTCCATATGGACTATGTGAATGTCTAGAGTTGCCACAGTCATGAAAACATCACAGCCAGGAGATGCAGAAGGGAGGACAGGTAAGGGCAATGCTACCCTTAACTCTTGGCAAGAACCCTTTCCCCTCCTGCAGCTCTTTCTGGCATGTCTGTCCCAGTGGCTGGGAAGCCCACGTGGCTTAGAGTAATTCCCCCCGGAGACCACCTTTAGATGCTTAAACGGCTTACAAGGGGTACCTGAGACTTTGGAACTCCCCTCGCAGTGGGCCCCAAGCATGTTTCTGCCTGGACTATTCTCAGTCTTTGCATTCTGACCACCCAGGTCTCAGCGCCTCTCCAACCTGCCCCGAGCAGTGCCTTAGGCTGCCCTTGTCCGTAGGGTGGACCCACCGCAGAGTGTACTCCTGTAGGTCTGAGCAGCGTCCCAGGGAACTCACTTTGCTGCAAATGCTGTCTATCTTCTTCTCTCCTGGCCTTTGCACTACCTCTCAGGCACTCTGGGTTTTTTGGAGGAAGGAAAGGGCAAAGGGAGAGAGAACATGGAAGTAGTTTGTGGGGAACTGAATGATTCCATCCCAGGGCTCCAATATTTTTTTTTTTTTTTTCCCAGGGCTCCAATATTATAACCTACTTCAGGGCACATGTTTGTCTTTGTCCGTGTGGCAAATATCCTTTGCCTGGATTTGGTCATCTCATATCTGCATGACCTTTTTTGGCACTAAATCTTCAATTAGCCAGTCTATGAAAGGGAAGAGTACCCAGGGTCGTTTTCTTTACCTGCCTTGTATTTGGCTTAGATGTGTACACAGAAGGCCATTATGGTGTGGGATGGAGCCAGGGGAGGGAAAAATACATGAATGGGCTATTGGCCTGGGCCTAAGGAATATTGGTCTATAATAGGTGCTCAGTTCAGTTCAGTCCAGTTCAGTCACTCAGTCATGTCCAACTCTTTGTGACCCCATGGACTGCAGCATGCCAGGCCTCCTTGTCCATCACCAACTCCTAGAGTTTACTCAAACTTATGTGCATTGAGTTGGTGATGCCTTCCCACCATCTCACCCTCTGTCGTCCCCTTCTCCTCCTGCCTTCAATCTTTCCCAGCATCAGGGTCTTTTCAAATGAGCCAGCTCTTTGCGTCAGGTGGCCAAGGTATTGGAGTTTCAACTTCAACATCAGTCCTTCCAATGAACACTCAGGACTGATCTCTTTTAGGATGGATTGGTTGGATCTCCTTGCAGTCCAAGGGATTCTCAAGAGTTTTCTTCAACACCACAGTTCAAAATCATCAGTTCTTCAGTGCTCAGCTTTCTTTATAGTCCAACTCTCACATCCATAGATGACCACTGGAAAAACCATAGCCTTGACTAGACAGACCTTTGTTGGCAAAGTAATGTCTCTGCTTTTTAATATACTATCTAGGTTGGTCATAGCTTTTCTTCCAAATAGAGTAAAAGTCTTTTAATTTCATGACTGCAGTCAACATCTGCACTGATTTTGGAGCCCCAAAATTAAAGTCAGCCACTGTTTCCATTGTTTCCCCATCTATTTGCCACGAAGTGATGGGACCAGATGTCATGATCTTAGTTTTCTGAATGTTGAGCTTTAAGTCAATTTTTTCATTCTCCTCTTTCACATTCATCAAGAGGCTCTTTAGTTCTTCTTCACTTTCTGCCATAAGGCTGGTGTCATCTGCATATCTGAGGTTATTGATATTTCTCTCGGCAATCTTGATTCCAACTTGTGCTTCTTCCAGCCCAGCGTTTCTCATGATGTACTCTGCATATAAGTTAAATAAGCAGGGTGACAATATACAGCCTTGTCATACTCCTTTTCCTATTTGGAACCAGTCTGTTGTTCCATGTCCAGTTCTAACTGTTGCTTCCTGACCTGCATACAGGTTTCTCAAGAGGCAGGTCAGGTGGTCTGGTATGCCCATCTCCTTCAGAATTTTCCACAGTTTATTGTGATCCACATAGTCAAAGGCCTTGGCATAGTCAATAAAGCAGAAATAGATGTTTTTCTGGAACTCTCTTGCTTTTTTGATGATCCAGTGGATGTTGGCAATTTGATCTCTGGTTCGTCTGCCTTTTCTAAAACTGGTTTGAACATCTGGAAGTTCACGGTTCATGTATTGTTGAAGCCTGGCTTGGAGAATTTTGAGCATCACTTTACTAGCGTGTGAGATGAGTGCAATTGTGCAGTAGTTTGAACATCCTTTGGCATTGCCCTTCTTAAGGATTGGAATAAAAACTGACCTTTTCCAGTTGTGGCCACTGCTGAGTTTCCTAAATTTGCTGACATATTGAGTGTAGCTCTTTCACAGCATCATCTTTTAGGATTTGAAATGGCTCAACTGGAGTTCCATCGCCTCCACTAGTTTTGTTCGTAGTGATGCTTCCTAAGGCCCACTTGACTTCACATTCCAGGATGACTGGCTCTAGGTGAGTGATCACACCATCATGATTATCTGGGTCATGAAGATCTTTTTTGTATAGTTCTGCTGTGTATTCTTACCACCTCTTCTTAACATCTTCTGCTTCTGTAGATCCATACCATTTCTGTCCTTTATTGAGCCCATCTTTGGATGAAATATTGCCTTAATATCTCTACTTTTCTTGAAGGGATCTCTAGTCTTTCCCATTCTATTGTTTTCCTCTATTTCTTTGCACTGATCATTGAGGAAAGCTTTCTTATCTTTCCTTGCTATTCTTTGGAACTCTACATTCAAATGGGTCTATCTTTCCTTTTCTCCTTTGCTTTTGGCTTCTCTTCTTTTCACAGCTATTTGTAAGGCCTCCTCAGACAGCCATTTTGCTTATTTGCATTTCTTTTCCTTGGGGATGGTCTTGATCCCTGTTTCCTGTACAATGTCAGGAACCTCCGCCCATAGTTCATCAGGCACTCTGTCTATCAGATCTAGTCCCTTAAATCTGCTTCTCACTTCCAATGTATAATCGTTAAGGAATTTGATTTAGGTCATACCTGAATGGTCTAGTGGTTTTCCCTACTTTCTTCAATTTAAGTCTAGAGTAAGACTGGTTCCTCTTTATCATTTAGCAAATATTTGTTTGGTACCTTCTATTAAACAAGCCCTGGGAAAAAATGATGAATTAAAATACACACTTTTCTTATCTTCCAGGAGCTTAGAGTCTAGTAGCCTTCAGTCTCAACTCTAGAAGTGATGTCCCTTCTCTCCAGCTGTCATCTGTCTATGTTATTGTGGTTGCTACTGTTTAGTCACTAAGTTGTGTCTAATGCTTTGCAACCCCAGGGACTGTAGCCTGCTAGGCTCCTCTGTCCATGAGATTTGCCAGTCAAGAATACTGGAATGGGTCGCCATTTCCTTCTCCAGAGGATCTTCACGACCCAGGGACTGAACCCACATCTCCGGCCTTGACAGGCACATTCTTTACTAGTGAGCCACCAGGGAAGCCTATGTTCTATGCTCTGTAAATTTTCCAAAATCAAAGCTTTGCATACACACTAAACAGAAATATAAGAAGGAAAGGAATTAGGGGGACAAGGAGAGGTTGCCTCACATATTGTCTTCCTAGTTATTGGCTTAACATTTACCTTTACAAGTGTATTGCAAACTCCATCAGGGCAGAGACTATATCCTTTCATTCATTGCTTTGTCTCTTAGCACTTAGAATATTGACTGGAACAGAGGGGGCACTCAACAAATACCAATTGATTTGTTGAATGAATGAATGGACTTAGGAACATTGCCTGACAGGAAATTTGCTGGCTGTCCAATGGTTAAGACTTGGCACCTTCACTGTCATGGGCGTGGGTTCAATCCCTGGTCAGGGAACTAAAAGCTCACAAACTGGGTGGTGTGGGAAAAAAAAAAAAAAGAAAGAACATTGTCTAACAGATGTAGGTGCTCTTTTTTGGATAGTTAGATGAATAGGTGGTCCGAGAGATGAGAGGATAAGCATATAGATTAGCTAACAGTGGGGATGAATAGGTAAAAGGGTGGGAAGGTCAAGGAGTGGATGGATGGGTCAGGCAGTGGGGTAAGCAGATACATGGTTGGGTTGATACCTATGTGGGTGGTTGATTTTAAAAATGGAAAGTTTCAGTACATTACCAAGATTCTTGTGATAATGTTCAACGTGTAAAGAGGTTTGAATTTTCTCTTCAGTTCGGTTCAGTTCAGTCACTCAGTTGTATCCAACTCTTCGCGACCCCATGTATCGCAGCACGCCAGGCCTCTTTGTCCATTACCAACTCTCAGAGTCCACCCAAACCCATGTCCATTGAGTCAGTGATGCCATCCAGTCATCTTATCCTCTGTCGTCCCCTTCTCCTCCTGCCTTCAATCTTTCCCAGCATCAGGGTCTTTTCAAATGAGCCAGCTCTTCGCATCAGGTGGCCAAAGTATTGGAGCTTCAGCTTTAACATCAGTCCTTCCAATGAACACTCAGGACTGATTTCCTTTAGGATGGACTGGTCGGATCTCCTTGCTACCCAAGGGACTCTCAAGAGTCTTCTCCAACACCACAGTGCAAAAGCATCAAATCTTCAGCGCTCAGCTTTCTTCACCATCCAACCCTCACACCCATACATGACTACTGGAAAAACCATAGCCTTGACTAAATGGACCTTTGTTGGCAAAGTAATGTCTCTGCTTTTTAATATGCTGTCTAGTTTGATCATAACTCTCCTTCCAAGGAGTAAGCGTCTTTTAATTTCAGGGCTGCAATCACCATCTGCAGTAATTTTGGAGCCCAGAAAAATAAAGTCAGCCAATGTTTCCCCATCCATTTGCCACAAAGTGATGGGACCAGTTGCCATGATCTTAGTTTTCTGAATGTTGAGCTTTAAGCCAACTTTTTCACTCTCCTCTTTCACTTTCATCAAGAGGCTCTTTAGTTCTTCTTCACTTTCTGCCATAAGGCTGGTGTCATCTGCATATCTGAGGTTATTGATATTTCTCCCAGCAATCTTGATTCCAGCTTGTGCTTCCTCCAGCCCAGCATTTCTCATGATGTACCCTGCATATAAGTTAAATAAGCAGGGTGACAATATACAGCCTTGATGTACTCCTTTTCCTATTTGGAACCAGTCTGTTTTTCCATGTCCAGTTCTAACTGTTGCTTCCTGACCTGCATACAGGTTTCTCAAGTCAGGAATTTTCTCTAGTCAGGAAGAAATCACAGAAGCACCACCATGGTTTGGAGCAGCCCATGGCCTGAATATTCCTAAATCACACCCCACACCCAGGTCATGAGGCTCCAGCAACACACATGGGTTCAAACCAGGTATATTTTGCTGCCCTCATCCATTCTCCCTACTCCTGGCAACAGCATCTATCTACACTTTGAAGAACCACCCACCCCTCCAAATATGATCTCATGAGTGCACAATAACATAAATTGGACTACTCAGATATTTTGAACCTGCAGTAGAAAAACACTGTATTTCCTTCCTAGGGCTGCTTAACAAAGTATCACAAACTGAGTGGCTTAAAACAGTAGAGACTTTTTATCTCATAATTCTGGAACCTAGAATTTTGAAATCAAGTTGTTGACAGGGCATTGCTCCCTCTGAAATCTGTAGTGGAGAATCCATTCTTGCCTCTTCTAGCTTCTGGTGTTTGCTGGAAATCCTTGGCCTCCCTTGGGGTTTAGTTGTGTCACCCCAATCTCTGCCTCCATGGTCAATCACCATCTTCTCCCCATGTCTCTGTCTCTTCTCCTCTAATAAGGGCCCTAGTCATGTTGGATTTGTCACCCTACCCCAATATGACCTTGTCTTAACTCAAATAGCCTACTTCCCAATGAGATCTCATCTGCAGATATTGAAGGGAGGACCTCCACATCTTTTGGCCAATACAATTCAATGCCTAACAGACACAAAACCCGAAACCATTCGTCTGAAAAGAGAAGCCTAAAGTGATTTGATCCCTATATGTCTTGGTTCCTGTGCTTTCCAAAGTATAATGGGGAGCTTTCCCCTGAATCTGTGAACTGTAGCTACTTAACTCTATCAATTTTATTTGTTTACTCTTTTAAGACAGAATTGGTTTATGTTGTCTACAACCAAAATATCGTAACAGCTAGACCCAGTCCTCCAGGACAAAGGGATTGGGTGTGGTGCACACACAAACACACCACAAACACACACATGCACAGTCATCTCTCCTTCGACCTTGATGAGTGAGCTTGTCAAGAAGAGGCCAAGGGGTTCCTTTGTCAACTCAAATGAAAACAAAAGGTCTTTTCCAGTACATTTTACTTAACCTTGGTGGCTCAGACAGTAAAGAATCTGACTGCAATGCAGGAGACCCAAGTTTGACCCTAGGTTGGAAAGACCCCTGGAGAAGGAAATGGCCGCCCACTCTAGTATTCTTGCCTGGGAAATCCCATGGACAGAGGGGCCTGGAAGGCTACTGTTAGCGGGGTCGCAAAGAGTCAGACACAACTGAGCGACTAACAGTTTCAGTTTTCCTCTCCCTCTGTATTTTAGTTTAAGAATCTTGAACAGTTCATCAGCTGGATTGTGCTGAATCCTTGTCTAAACTTATCATAAGGGTATTGTGAAAACTAACTAGGGGAAAGAGGTTTGAAAACAAAATATGACCAACAAAGTGTTATAAAACGGTGAAGGCCAAATCTTTAATTGATGAGGACTGAAAGTAAACTGTAGATTCAGAAGACTCCTGTTAAGGGTCAATCTCTTATCCTTCTGTATTTTCCTTTGTAAACATTTTTATTACCTGAAATTGCATTTTATTTGTATTTATTTATTTACTTGCCTATAATCAGACTTTCCACTAGAAGACAAGTTCCCCTAAGTGGGGACTTGATTTCCCTAGCTAAAGTCTCCATAGTGCCTGAATGAATGACTGAAAGAAGCTGCATTGTCAGTGCTGAAGACAAATTGTTTAACCTGAGTGTTTGCTGTTTGCCAATTTATTATAGGAATTGAGATGAACTGGGCTTCCCTGGTGGCTCAGATGGTAAAGCATCTGTCTGCAATGCTGGAGACCCGGGTTGGATCCCTGGGTTGGGAAGATCCCCTGGAGAAGGAAATGGCTACCCACTCCAGTATTCTTGCCTGGAAAATCCCGTGGACAGAGGAGCCCGGTAGGCTACAGTCCATGGGGTTGCAAAGAATCGGACACGACTGAGCGACTTTACTTACTTACTTAAGACTAGTAATAGGCTTCCCTGGTGGCTCAGACAATAAAGCATCTGCCTGCAACACAGGAGACCTGGGTTTGATCCCTGGGTCTGGAAGATCCCCTGGAGAAGGAAATGGCAACCCACTCCAGTACTCTTGCCTGGAAAATCCCATGGATGGAGGAGCCTGGTAGGCTACAGTCCATGGGGTTGCAAAGAGTCAGACACAACTGAGTGACTTCTCTTTCACTTTTCTTTCTTAAGACTAGTAATGCACAATGTAGCCTGGAGACCAGCGGCATTGGCATCATCTGGGAGCATGCTGGAATGCAGGTTCTCAGGCCCCAACACAGACCCACTGAGTCAGAATTTGCATTTTAAAAAGATACACAGATGATTCATCTGCAAGGTATAATTTGAGAAGCCTTGAATGTGAAAGGTGCATGAAACTGTTCAGGACATTAAGGTAAATGAAACTATAAAGCATACACACTGACATTATCACATTATTATATTGTTGCCATATATCCCTCACTTTTTCACTTGTGTGTCAAGACAGGTATCCTAAGGGCCTAACAGAGCATAATATTTAATACAAAAGTGATAACAATGAATAATAATCTTAGAGGAGTTCTGATATACTGCTGGACAGAATATTAATGGATACAATCTTTCTGGTGAAAAAAACTTTACAATCATACCAAAACCCTTTATTTTTTTTACTCTTTTTTGTTTATTTAAACATCTGAGTCTTAGTTGTGGCATGCAGAATCTTTTAGTTGTGGCATGTGGGATCTAGTTCCCTTTTCAGAGATCAAACTCAGGCTCCTTGCATGGGGAGCATGGAGTCTTAGCCCTGAACCACCAGGGAAGTTACCCAAAACCCTTTAAATTTTTACATACTTGCACAAAAATTTAGCAAGATTTCCAGCAGAGCCTTAAGTTGGAGGGCAATGGAAACAATTCAGAACAGTAGATAATGGATTAAAATAAATTATGCTTACCCAAACAGTAGAAAGCTTGTAATCATGTTCAGTATATATGAACATATGTATTATTAGTACAATGACTAAGCAAGACTCATACATCATAATCTTTTAAAACTATTTTACTTGTTTCCCATTCTGCCTGTAGACACAAGAAGAAGGGGTATTTATCTTCCCCTCCTTGGGTGAAAATCAGGGCAGCTTTTATAAGTTATCTGGGCCTTCTTAGATCATGAAAAGTGCTCCTGACACTGGCTGGTCCTTTTAAAAAAAAAAAAAGTTTGGTAAGGGAGAGTCTAGTTTCATGTAAAAATTTAAATATCAACCTTCATTCAAAGTTAAAAGTTCTCCTTCCTCCACCTGTGCTTCCCACATCTTCACCACCTGCAGCACTAGTTCTTAAAGGAGGGGTAGGAATTTACACAAAGAAAAGGTCTGAGGAGGGCAGTACAGACAGAAACAACTGTGTAAACAAAGATGAGAAGCAACAAAGAGCATACCTTTCTCAGTGGACTCCAAGAAAACCATCCTGCTGAAATAGAGCCCTCTTAAATGACAATAAACTCTCAGAAGTTGCCAGAAATTCAAAACTAGATAGAATTGGAATTTGCAAAACGAATACTGCATGTGTGTGCCAGTAGTATTGTGAGCTATTGAGAACATTGGTTTGAGAGTTAAACAGGTCCAAGTTCAAATTCCAAGTTTGCCAGTCAAAGCTGAGTGACCTTGAGCAAATTGCTTAAGCTCCTTAAGCCTCAGTTTCCTCATCTATAAAATGTCCCCTTAGGTTGTGAGGATTAAGTGACATAATGCATGCAAAGAACTAAATACTGTGCCTGGGACACAGAAAGTACTCACCAAAAGGCTAAAGCCTGCCTCCATGACTCAGGAAAGTGCAAACTGGAGCTTACCCTCCATAGTGGTCAAGGATTGGAAGCAGCTGTCATTTGCAATTCCTACTAAGAAGTTGAGGTTGCCATCTCCTGTTCCCTTCCCAAGAACCATTCTCTCCCCAGAAAAATGCAGGAGAGATATTCATTGTAGCACTGGAAGCATTAGGGCAAGACTTAGGCTCAAACTGGGCTGAGGGAAGGAAAGACATTTCCTTTAAGTAAGTACTTAGAGAAGACAGATTTTTAGAGACTAATGGAAGTGGAGCCCAGAGAACCCTTCCAGAAAGCTCTATAACCTCGGGATCCTCTTAAGATACTGGATGGAGGTAAGGGAAGTGAAATCCAATAACAACAGATAACATTTCCCACCAGCATAGCAAAAGGGAAAAGGCAAGGAAGAAGGATTTAAAATATTTTTGAAAAATTATTCATTTTAAATTTTTTTTAACAGGTTAAAATCTATACTTGATTAAAAGCAACAGATTCATACCCCATTCCTTGCCATACAGTGTCCTCCTGTTCCCAGAGGCAAATATTTCTAATTCTTTTAGTGCTTTCTCCTGGATTTTAAATCTATATCTCTATACAGTGGAACATCATTACTCAGTTCCATATTTAAGAATTTGTCCAGGCTTCCCTGGTGCCTCAGACAGTAAAGAATCTGCCTGCAATGCAGGAGACCCAGGTTCAATCCCTGGGTCAAGAAAATCCTCTGGAGAAGGGAATGGCTACCCGCTCCAGTATTCTTGCCTGGAGAATTCCATTGACAGAGGAACTTGGCAGGCTACAGTCGATGGCGTCACAAAGAGTCAGACGTGAATGAACAATGAACACACACTACTAGCTAAAATTTATTTGTAACTCCAAAATTAATAGTCAGGGTGCTTTTGCAGCAGACAACAAAAAATTTGAGTCATCTCTAACATGCTAGTGTCCAATTGAGGTGGAGCAAGACAGTAAATGGCTTTTTTGTTTCATGTCTCACACAGATGTCTTCAAAAATAATCAATAAAGAACTTCCTTGATGGTCCAGCAGTTAAGAATCTGCCTGCCAATGCAGGGGCCACTGGTTCAATCCCTGGTCTAGGAAGATTCCACATGTCATTAAGCAGCTAAATCCACATACCACAACTACTGAACCCTGCTCACTCTAGAGCCTGTCCTGGGCAGGGCTCTAGAGAAGCCAACACAGTGAAAAGCCTGTGCACCACAACTAGAGATTAGCCTCTGCTCTCCAAAACTAGAGAAAGCCCGCATGCAGCAACAAAGACCCAACACAGTCAAAAATTAATAAATGAACAAATAAAATTCTAAAAATAATTATCAGTTAAAAATCTACAATAGTAGTATAAAAGAGTTTTATTTGACCCAAATTGAGGACTATGGTCAGGGAGACAGCAACTCAGATTAATCTGAGGAACTGCTCTGGAGAAGCACGGTTTTCCACACAGTTTCATGTCTTGTCATAACAAAGAACATCAAACAAGTCAGGGATACATCATTTCAAGTTTTCAAAAATAAACAAATCAGCACATATATAGCAAGTTAGTATGTCCTTGGCACCTAGGAAGGGAGTCTTATCATTGAAGGAATACCAGCATTGGCATCACTTAAAGACAAGCATTTCTTTTTTTTTTTTTTTTTTTTTTTTTTTTTTTTTTTTTTTTTTTTTTCAGTGGGTTTTGTCATACATTGACATGAATCAGCCATGGAGTTACATGTATTCCCCATCCCGATCCCCCCCCCCCTCTCCCTCTCCACCCGATCCTCTGGGTCTTCCCAGTGCACCAGGCCCGAGCACTTGTCTCATGCATCCCACCTGGGCTGGTGATCTGTTTCACCATAGATAGTATACATGCTGTTCTTTTGAAACATCCCACCCTCACCTTCTCCCACAGAGTTCAAAAGTCTGTTCTGTATTTCTGTGTCTCTTTTTCTGTTTTGCATATAGGGTTATCGTTACCATCTTTCTAAATTCCATATATATGTGTTAGTATGCTGTAATGTTCTTTATCTTTCTGGCTTACTTCACTCTGTATAATGGGCTCCAGCTTCATCCATCTCATTAGGACTGGCTCAAATGAATTCTTTTTAATGGCTGAGTAATATTCCATGGTGTATATGTACCACAGCTTCCTTATCCATTCATCTGCTGATGGGCATCTAGGTTGCTTCCATGTTCTGGCTATTATAAACAGTGCTGCGATGAACATTGGGGTGCACGTGTCTCTTTCAGATCTGGTTTCCTCAGTGTGTATGCCCAGAAGTGGGATTGCTGGGTCATATGGCAGTTCTGTTTCCAGTTTTTTAAGGAATCTCCACACTGTTCTCCATAGTGGCTGTACTAGTTTGCATTCCCACCAACAGTGTAAGAGGGGTTCCCTTTTCTTCCAGCACCTCTCCAGCATTTATGTGCTTGTAAACTTTGGATAGCAGCCCATCCTGTACTGGCTGTAATGTACTTCATTTGTGGTTTGATTTCATTTCTCTGATAATGAGTTGATGTGAGCATCTTTTTCATGTGTTTGTTTTAGCCATCTGTATGTCTTCTTTGGAGGAAATGTCGTTTAGTTCTTTGCACCATTTTTGATTGGGTCATTATATTTTTCTGGAATTGAGCTTCAGGATTGCTTGGATATTTTTTTGAGATTAATCCTTTGTCTGTTTCTTCATTTGCTATTCATTTTTCTCCCATCTGAGGGCTGTCTTTTCACCTTGCTTAGAGTTTCTTTTGTAGTGCAAAAGCTTTTAAGTTTCATTAGATCCCATTTGTTTAGGTTTGCTTTTATTTCCAATATTCTGGGAGGTGGGTCATAGAGGATCTTGCTGTGATTTATGTCGGAGAGTGTTTTGCCTATGTTCTCCTCTAGGAGTTTTATAGTTTCTGGTCTTACATTTAGATCTTTAATCCATTTTGAGTTTATTTTTGTGTATGGTGTTAGAAAGTTTTCTAGTTTCATTCTTTTACAAGTGTTTGACCAGTTTTCCCAGCACCACTTGTTAAAGAGGTTGTCTTTTTTCCATTGTATATCCTTGCCTCCTTTGTCAAAGATAAGGTGTCCATAGCTTCGTGGATTTATCTCTGGGCTTTCTATTTCTGTTCCATTGATCTATATTTCTGTCTTTTTGCCAGTACCATACTGTCTTGATGATGGTGGCTTTGTAGTAGAGTCTGAATCAGCAGGTTGATTCCTCCAGTTCCATTCTTCTTGCTCAGATTTACTTTGCTATTCGAGTTTTTTGTATTCCATACAAATTGTGAAATTCTTTGGTCTAGTTCTGTGAAAAATACTGTTGGTAGCTTCATAGGGATTGCATTGAATCTATAGATTGCTTTGGGTAGAATAGCCATTTTGACAATATTGATTCTTCCAATCCATGAACACGGTATGTTTCTCCATCTGTTTGTTTCCTCTTTGATTTCTTTCATCAGTGTTTTATAGTTTTCTATGTATAGGTCTTTTGTTTCTTTAGGTAGATATACCTAAGTATTTTATTCTTTTTGTTGCAATGGTGAATGGTATTGTTTCCTTAATTTCTCTTTCTGTTTTTTCATTGTTAGTATATAGGAATGCAAGGGATTTTTGTGTGTTAATTTTATATCCTGCAACTTTACTATATTCATTGATTAGCTCTAGTAATTTTCTGGAAGAGTCTTTAGGGTTTTCTATGTAGAGGATCATGTCGTCTGCAAACAGTGAGAGTTTCCCTTCTTCTTTTCCTATGTGGATTCCTTTTACTTCTTTTTCTGCTCTGATTGCTGTGGCCAAAACTTCCAACACTATGTTGAATAGTAGTGGTGAGAGTGGGCACCCTTGTCTTGTTCCTGATTTCAGGGGAAATGCTTTCAATTTTTCACCATTGAGGGTGATACTTGCTGTGGGTTTGTCATATATAGCTTTTATTATGTTGAGGAATGTTCCTTCTATTCCTGCTTTCTGGAGAGTTTTAATCATGAATGGGTGTTGAATTTTGTCAAAGGCTTTCTCTGCATCTATTGAGATAATCATATGGTTTTTATCTTTCAATTTGTTAATGTGGTGTATTACATTGATTGATTTGCGGATATTGAAGAATCCTTGCATTCCTGGGATAAAGCCCACTTGATCGTGGTGTATGATTTTTTTTTTTTTTTGTTGGATTCTGTTTGCTAGAATTTTGTTAAGGATTTTTGCATCTATGTTCATCAGTGATATTGGCCTGTAGTTTTCTTTTTTTGTGGCATCTTTGTCTGGTTTTGGAATTAGGGTGATGGTGGCCTCATAGAATGAGTTTGGAAGTTTACCTTCTTCTGCAATTTTCTGGAAGAGTTTGAGTAAGATAGGTGTTAGCTCTTCTCTAAATTTTTGGTAGAATTCAGCTGTGAAGCCATCTGGTCCTGGGCTTTTGTTTGCTGGAAGATTTTTGATTACAGTTTCGATTTCCTTGCTTGTGATGGGTCTGTTAAGATCTTCTATTTCTTCCTGGTTCAGTTTTGGAAGGTTATACTTTTCTAAGAATTTGTCCATTTCATCCAAGTTGTCCATTTTATTGGCATAGAGCTGCTGTTAGTAGTCTCTTATGATCCTTTGTATTTCAGTGTTGTCTGTTGTGATCTTGATTATTGTGCTTTCAAAACTGACTCTGAGAGCAAGAACCATCTTATTAGATACCCTATAAATAGTATTTGGCTCATTTGAAAGCTTAATAGATATTTTAGAATTAGAAGAAAAGTCATAATAAGTCCTTTGTTTCTGGAAACACAAGAGCTCTCTGGTTTCTGCCGGCTCACCTCCCCAACCCCAAGGGGGCTCTGAGATGCCCAGATGCAGATGGTGGGTTGGACTGGTTGAGGCCATGAAGGACCATCTTCCCTCAGTTCCCCGTCCCTACATCTTCCGTCTGGGGTTCTCCTCCACTTCTGTCCAGGGAATGATGGTCCCACCATCTTATCAAAGGCAGTCACTTTAATTCCAACTTGGGTTAGGCTAACAGGACACCCTGAAAAACTATTATATACTGTCAACATCACCTGTTCTATCTTGTGACCAAAAAAAGCAGGTGCTCAGGGGTTCCTTAGATCTCCCCACTGGCTACTTCCACCAGACAAACAGACGGAGCATTTTCTGCCCTTGGGGTTAAGACTCTGCTCAGGCAGACTGACCCATGTGGCAGGCAGTTAAAGACACACTCTCACTCCTGAGTGTGAAATTCGGAGGAAATCAGCGACACCCTACCTGGGGGACAATTACAGCTAAAACTCAGGGAGAGTTGGATCTGAAAGGTGATGAGGAAACGGGAGACCAAGATAACAGCGGGAAGGTGTGGAGGTGGCAGGAAGATGACTGGGGAAAGCGGGGTCTGTGTGGGGGGCCGGGGGCGGAGAGAGGGGCGGGGGCGGAGCTTGGGCGGGAGCAGGGGTTCCCGGAAGCCCCGAGTCCCCAGCAGGAGGGCTGCCCGACAGTTGGCACCGCCCACTACAGTGGGCAGATCGTCCACTTCGCTCACTGCTCTCATTCGACCCCAAATGACCATCTGAAACCTGTCCAGTCCCCGTCTGCAGGTGGGGACACTGGGCCCAGGGGACACGACCACGGCCACACAGTTTGCAAGAGGCAGAACCTACACAACCCAGGTTCAACCCCAAATGCTCTTGTGTTCTTTGCATGGAGACCCATTGCTCACAGAAGGAACAGTCATTCCTAGCCAGGCCCTTTCTAACCTGTGGTCCAGTAATAACCACCGTGCCTCACATGTGTGACTCTTCACCCAGCTCTTCACTCTGATCACAGGTCTTTTACTGACACCCAACTGACGCATCATAGATTTTCTCTTCTCTTTTCACATAACCAATAATTATGGGGAAATGACACTAAAATCTTAATGTTCCAACAGCCGTTTCTGAAAAAATAAACTGTCAGTCTGGGTACCAGGTAGCATTCATGGAAAGGCAGTTGGGCCAGGAGCTGAAGGAACATCCGTGAGGATGTGGTGATAACCAGGGCAAGGATGCTGCCTGTGCTCCAGGACTTGAGCCATGCCTCAATTAGCAGTTTTTACAGGAGCCACAGGAGTGGATTAACCTCATGACCTGAGGACTTGCTCAGAAGTGGGCTCTTTTTCTACTCTCCCTGCCTCTGTGGACGGCTGGCTTCATCCCTTAATACCCAACGTGAAATGAAATATGTGAAACAGTAACCAAATCACTGACACCAGATGTGACGCCAAATGTTCGGAATTATCCAAAACAGCTGAATCGGGGTCGCTGTCCTCACTTCCCCAGCTTCCGGCCTGGAGGATGGCCCGGTGGGGTCCACTGGGGCTGCGGCCTCAGCTGTCATCTGACAGCTCGACCCCAGATCCCTGCCTTCCCGGCCAGCCAGGTTGGGGGCGCTCTCTGGGACGGTGACCCCCCACCCCGGAGGCTCCCTGCAGCTGCTCTCCTTTTGTGTGATCAGTAGTTCACCCCCTGGTAGGACTTCACAGCTGCCGCAGGAAAGAGCCACCTCCCACACCCAAGCGCTTTGTTCTCATTGCATTTTCCTGAGAAGTCAGAACTTGCACAGTCTTATCGAGACTAACGTATTTAAGAGGCAAAGACGTCCCCTTAGACGTCGCTCAATGCCCACCGCTGGGAGCACAGCGGTGTTTTCCACGCCTCCCTTGCATGTCCCGCCGGCGCTGGACATCTGATGGACGTGTGGAAGCTTTGTCCCGTCTATGCCGCTGCCGCCGCGTACCACACATCAAAGGAGGGGCCTTTCCACCCACATCCCCTGGCGCTCTGCGTGCAGCATTTGAGGGAGTTTTAAAGAATTGTCTGAGTAAGTGCTTGCGCTTAATAAGATTCATCCTTCATTTGTCACCAGTCGCAGTAAGATGGTTTTGCATTAACAAAATTATAAGGCCATAACGCTCCATTTTAATTATGGCCAGCGACAGCTGGCACCCCAGTTCATGTTAATGACATGCAGCTCGTAGACACTGATTCCTACTCAAAGTTGGGAGCACTCTGTCAAGTGGCGGACCCGAGACTGGAAGGGCTAACCTGCTCGTCACAAGCCAGGCTGGACAAATGGTTACATTCAAGCAAATAACCACCCTGGCTGCGGTGCTAGATGAAACCCATGCTTCCCTACCCTTCAGTAAACCTTCATTCCTTCTTCGTACTCACACCTTTCTGCTTCCTTTCCTCAGTTATTGTTTGTCTTCTCACTAAAATGTAAGCTCCAAGAGGCAGGAACATTCTTGTTCTATCTGTGGTGCCTAGAGAGTGCCCAGCCCTCAACAACAGACAGCAGACACTGGATAACTGTCCCATGAATGAGTGAAACTTCCACTTAGGAATTCAATGCTCCTGCTCATGAGCACACTCCGCTGGGGCACAAGGCCTGTGTCCATACACGCTGATGAGAGAGAACCGGCCACAGGAGCCACCCCTCAGGGCCCTGTCCAGCCCTTGAAAGCCCAGATGAGGGCCACCGGAGACAGTGCTGAACTCGGTGGGCCCCAGGGCATCACCCTCCAGAAGAAGATGGGCACTTTCATTGCAAAACTCCTTTTAAAAGTATTTTTGAAGAAAAGGTCCTGGAATTTTTCTGATCAGTCACTGTCCTTTGGGCATCATGCATCAAAGCCAAGATTCTACTTGTTTTCACGTGTGTGGTTTCAGATCAGCAGATCAAGATTAATATCGTCAAATTGGCCAGAACAGTTGTGTCTATTTCCTTGCTATTAGCCCCACTGAGCATATACCTTGCTAATGTAAAAAAGGCAAATGACATTGACACTACTTGTTTCTACACTTGGAGGAATCCAACAGCTAGACAGGATGGTGACCCACCTTTGAAAATATGCTGAACACCATGTAATTAAACTTTACATGAAAATTCGGAAGAAAATAAAGATGTTTCATTTCTAATTTCGTTATAGGAGACGAAATGGAAAACCAACATCTTCTTATAGAAGCTGAGAATAACCCATGGGTTTTATTAGGCCAAGAGTCACAATGCCCTTGGACTTGAGCCAAGACAGTTGTACGTGAACCTTTCCAGTTTATCTACGTTTAGTACCCAGAATTTACTTCCTTCAAGCTGAAGAACATCAGGACAGAGATGACACTGTTAACTGCGAGTAGGTGTGAGGTTGGGTCCTATCCAACAGAACTAGACTCAATAGGATCTTTTAAGCAGTAAACCATATTACATTTTAGGAGTCTGCCAGCCCCCTGGTGTAGGGTTTAGAGACCTTAGGCATTGTGAAGCTAGAGTTTTATCTCTGGGAAGACCCACCACCATCACGAGGTCTTTCTGCATATCTTCTCCCCAACATTTTATTTGTCTCCTCTTGCCACTCTTCACATGGGAACATACATGCCTAAGCTTTCCCGGTTCCTGCTCCTTCCTCTGCGTCTCCAGAATTTATATTAACAAAGAGATTGTGTTTACTGTGACCCTCCTCTGGCCACCTATTGGTGTTTTTAAGGCACCTGCTCAGAAGTCTCTTAGAAACCCCAGAGAAACATCTCTAATGCTGAGGCCCTCTGTCAGTGGGGAGAGAAATAATCCACAAGGTTGACTGGACTCTAATTAGATTTGTGATCTACGGGGACACTTTGAAAGATTTTGCCTTGTGCTGTTATTCATTTTCAGGGCTTTGGAAATGCACTCAGAATTTTATAGAAAGCAGACAAGACTCCAGGCCACGAGAGAGACCGCACACGGAGTGCAGTCCTCACGGCCTCACCAGAGCTTCAGGGCTCATCCCGGACAACACGTGAAGCCTGACATTTCTCATCATTCATACCCTGGAGCCATCACTAAAATGTAGTCAAGAGTAATTTTCCATTGAATGTAGATCATATTTGTTTGAGTAATAAACACTTTGTTAAGAGATAGGTATTAGAGTGGGCTTCCCAGATGGTCAGGGATAAAGAATCCATCTGCCAGTTCAGGAGATGCAAGAGATGTTCCCTAGGTTGGGAAGATTCCCCTGGAGAAGGGCATGGCAACCCACTCCAGTATTCTTGCCTGAGAAATTCCATGGACAGAGGAGCCTGGTGGGCTGCAGTCCATGGGGTCTCAAAGAGTCAGAGATGATGGAGTGACCAAGCATGCATGCATGCATTAGAGCAGGTACCAATAACAATGTCAAGAAATGCAGACAACCTTCCTCAGAAGCCTGAGTTGATGTGTGCTTATTCAGGCCATGGGTGGTGGGGATCCTGGGAGAGATGGAGACCTAGACATGAGGAACTCTTGTTATAACTGCTAATAACAGTTGTAATAATATGCTATGATTTAATAATTGCTTCTCTCCACAAAAAGTTTAATTAAGATCATTCTAAAGATTGTATGGTATTTAATACATGTCTATGTCAGTGTGTATGTGTATTGTATATGGATAGATAGATGATAGATGGATAGATAAGTAGATACATAATCAGTTCAATCACTCAGTCGTGTCCAGCTCTTTGCGACCACATGGACTGCAGCATGCCAGGCTTCCCTGTCCTTCACCAACTCCCAGAGCTTGTTTAAACTCATGTCCATAGAGTTGGTGATGCCATCCAACCATCTCATCCTCTGTCATTCCCTTCTCCTCCCACCTTCAATCTCTCCCAGCAACAGGGTCTTTTCCAATGAGTCGGTTCTTCACATCAGGTGGCCAAAGTATTGGGGTTTCAGCTTCAGCATCAGTCTTTCCAATGAATATTCGGGCTGATTTTGTTTAGGATGGACTGGTTGGATCTCCTTGCAGTCCAAGGGGCTCTCAAGAGTCTTCTCCAACACTCCAGTTCAAAAGCATCAGTTCTTCAGTACTCAGCTTTCTTTATAGTCCAACTCTCACATCCATACATGACTATTGGAAAAACCATAGCTTTGACTAGACGGACCTTTGTTGGTAAAGTGATGTCTCTGCTTTTTAATATGCTGTCTAGGTTGGCCATAGCTTTTCTTCCAAGGAGCAAGCATCTTTTAATTTCATGGCTGCAGTCACCATCTGCAGTGATTTTGAAGATAAGAGTCAATCTGGTTTTTAAAAAAGTAATCTCTCACTTACTGGTTGGTTGGTTTATAACAAATGGATTAAGGAAATTTTCCTTTGAGAGGAAAATGTAAATTCTATATTCACAGAAAAGAACATAAAACTATTCATGGTAGACAAGATTTTTTTTCAAATATGCCTCTATTAACAGAGGGTGCCTTTGGGGATGAGTATGGGGAGGAAGCTTCATGTTTTTCTTTTTATGTTTTTTATATACTTCTATGGTTTGATTTTTTTGGTCCCAAGCATTTGAAAATGGCATTGTCTATTTTGAAATAAAAATTATATTTTGACAATAATATTGTATATTTCCCTTTCAATCATGGTCATATAACGTAGGAGTGAAAGACAGAAAAAGTGAAGACAACTGAGAGAAAAAGAAAATCTAAAATAAAAATAAGGTTGATAGCAGTTTGAGCAACTTTAGAGAATAACCTTTCAAGCATTCTAAAACAGTTTGGAAATATTCAGTTACTAATTGCCCTCAGCAGTGATTTAATTTCTGCAGAGACACTTCTGGGCTACTTTTGTTTCAGTCATTTTGTACAGATATCTAAAAAGTTTATAATTCATATTGTTCTTTTCTTAATGGAACTGAAAAGTACAACTGGGGTGTGCAGAATTCCAGCCTCACTGCACCATAGTCTAGAGTTCTTCAGGAAAGTGTGGGGTGAGCGATGTGGAGCCATCTGCTGCCTTCAGGGTTTAAGGAAGGTGAGCACATGGCTTCATCACCTGTTGACATCACTTGAGATTAGGAATCAGCTCAGGATGGATATTTCCATTATATAAGTTAATTACCACAAATAGATCAACCTATCTTCAAAGCAGAAATAAAGACACAGACATAGAGAACAAGCATATGGACACCAAGACCAGGAAGGAGGGTAGGATGAATTGGAAGATTGGGATTGATATATACACTATTATGAATAAAATGGATAACTAATGAGATCCTACTGTATAGCACAGGAAATTCTACTCAATGCTCTGCAGTGACAGAGGGGATCTATGTGTACGTAAAGCTGATTCACTTAGCTACATAGCAGAAACTAACACAATATTGTAAAGCAACTTCAATTAAAAAAAATAAAAAATTTTAAACATAAGCCAGTTACTACCACTAGCCTTTTTTGTGTGCACTTAAATTGTTTGGTTATCCTATGACCAAAAAAAAGAAAGCCTTCATTGCTAACTTCAAGATGAATAGTCTAGTGTTATTTTGTATTGCATTCATGGTGTTCCATGTAAAGTTCAATGTACAGTCCTCCTCCATCAAGGAGGGACCTCGTGTTACCCTCTTGCTCACTCTCTCTCTCCAAGCAAAACACCTCTAACTTCTCAGGCCCTCTGACCTCCCCACTCTCTCTCTTCTTGGACACAAACACAAGCACAAACTTGAGTTTCCCACACTTCCTTCTTTATACTCAAGTCGCCCCTACCTGTGCCTACAGCAGATATTCCTAATACATCGCCGCTTTCTTCTCCACTGAACCTGAAAAATCTTAATTTAGTGCTCCAAGAAGCCATTCAGAATTAATCACAGATAACATGGGAACAAAAATGGATTGAGATTTCTTCAAGAAACTTAGAGACACCAAGAGAACATTTCATGCAAAGATGGGCACAATAAAGGACAGAAATAGTAAGAACCTAACTGAAGCAAAAGAGATAACAAGAATATACAGAAGAACTGTACAAAAAAGGTTGTAATGACCTCATGACCATGAGGGTGTGGCCACTCACCTAGAGGCAGACATCCTGGAGTGTGAAGTCAAGTGGACCTTAGGAAGCATCACTATGAACAAAGCTAGCAGAGGTGATGGAATTCCAGCTGAGTTATTTAAAAATCCTGAAATACAATGTTGTACTCAATATGCCAGCAAATTTGGAAAACTCAGCAGAGGACACAAGACTGGAAAAGTCAGCTTTCATCCTAAACCTAAAGAAGGGCCATGCCCCCAAATATTCAAACTACCACATAATTGTGCTCATCTCACATGTTAGCAAGGTAATGCTCAAAAGCTTTCAAGTTAGATTTCAACATTACATAAACTGAGAACTTCCAGATGTACAAGTTGGATTTAGAAAAGGCAGAGACCAGAGATCAAATTGCCAACATCTGTTGGCTCATAATAAAAAGCAAGAGAATTCCAGATAAACATTTACTTCTGCTTCATTGACTACACTAAAGCCTTGGACTGTGTGGATCACAACAAACTGTGGAAAATTCTGAAAGAGATGGGAATACCAGAATACCTTACCTGCCTCCTGAGAAACCTGTATGCAGGTCAAGAAACAACAGTTAGAACCTAACATGGAACAATGGACTGGTTCCAAATTGGGAAAGGATTACTTCAAGGTTGTATATTGTCACCCTGCTTATTTAATGTACAATAAGAGTACATCATGTGAAATACCGGGCTGGATGAATGACAAGCTGAATCAAGATTGCCGAGAGAAATAGCAATGCCTCAACTAGGCAGATGACACCACTCTAATGGAAGAAAGTGAAGAGGAACGAAAGAGCCTCTTGATGAAGGTGAGAGAGGAGAGTGAAAAAGCTGGCTTAAAACTCAACATTAAAAAAAACTATGATTATTGGCATCTGGTCCCATCACTTCATGGCAAGTATATGGGAAAAAACTGAAAACAGTGACAGACTTCATTTTTTGGGGCTCCAAAATCAAGAGAGATGGTGACTGCAGCCATGAAATTAAAAGACACTTGCTCCTTGGGAGAAAAGCTATGTCAAATCTAGACAAGGTACTAAAAAGCAGAGACATCACTTTGCAGTCAAAGTTACACCCAGTCAAAGCTATGGTTTTTCCAGTTGTCAAGTACAGATGTGAGAGTTGGACTATAAAGAAAGCTGAGCACCAAAGAATTGATGCTTTAAAACTGATGTTGGAGAAGACTCTTGAGAGTTCCTTAGAAAGCATGGAGATCAAATCAGTCAATCCTAAAGGAAATCAAACCTGAATATTCATTGGAAGGACTGAAGCTGAGGCTCCAATACTTTGGCCACCTGATAAGAAGAGCTGACTCATTGGAAAAGACTATAATGCCTGGAAAGATTGAGAGGAGATAGTGAAGGGCGAGGAAGCCTGGCATGCTGCAATCCATGGAGTTGCAAAGAGTCTGATATGACTTAGTGACTGAACAACAACAAAGCAATTGACAAGGCAATCCAGTTACTGATGTGACTTATCAGAATTTCATATAATCTCTAGAATATCTGTATTATTTACCATACAATAAAAACTGAGAAAATGTATTGCTTATTTGATCATTCTTCCCTTGTAATTTAACATAACAAGTGAACCTAATTAATTAATATATATTTTGGGTGTTTCAAGGACCCTTTGGAGCAGCCCACAGTTAGTTAGAGGTCAAAGAAACAATTTGATTTGGGAAGTTCTGTCAAAAGAACATCAAAAGATCTTAAAACACAACAGGATCATAGGTCACAAAGCCAAAGTAACAATAAAAGATTTCAAAGGCAAATGCAGGACAACTCACTTACAAGGTAAAGAAACTTCAAATCTGTTATAAAAGGCATCTTAAGAGAATTTGTCTTTCTATCTTTCTTTATCAGAAAGATAAAGAACATTACAGCATACTAACACATATATATGGAATTTAGAAAGATGGTAACGATAACCCTATATGCAAAACAGAAAAAGAGACACAGAAATACAGAACAGACTTTTGAACTCTGTGGGAGAAGGTGAGGGTGGGATGTTTCAAAAGAACAGCATGTATACTATCTATGGTGAAACAGATCACCAGCCCAGGTGGGATGCATGAGACAAGTGCTCGGGCTTGGTGCACTGGGAAGACCCAGAGGAATCGGGTGGAGAGGGAGGTGGGAGGGGG